>NC_133131.1:111894687-112198579 GCF_048418815.1 Hemitrygon akajei
AAAATGTTCCTTTTTTGTGTGGAAGTTAACTGTTTGCCTATGCTAATTGATTGCGTTTGTTCGCTTGTTTAGATTTCTGCCCAACTTCATCAGTGGCGATTTTGATTCAATTAAACCAGAAGTAAAGGAGTTCTACAAAACCAAGGTAAATTTTATTTATTTATTGAGATACAGCGCAGAATAGGCCCTTCCAGCCATTCAAGCCACGTTGCCCAGCAACCCCTGATTTAAGCCTAGCTTCTCATGGGACCAATTAACCTTTGTCTTTGGGCACTGGGAGTAAACTGGAGCACCTGGAGGCAACCCACATGGTCATGGGGAGAACGTACAAGCTGCTGCACAATTCATCAAGTTCACAGCTGAGGCATTCTCCTGTACTGTCCTCAAATACGTCAGTCCCCTTAATATCCAGTGGACAATGAAGTTAGTGGTATAGTGAACAGTGAGGGAAACTATCTGAGATTACTGGAAGATCTGGATGAACTGGAAAATTGGGCCAAGGAATGCCAGATGGAATTTAACTTGGATGAGTGTTGGATTTTAGAAAGGCATGTGGGTTTCAGATTAGGGGAAATTTCTTCAACTGAGGGTGGTTATCCTGAGGAATTGTCTGGCCCAGAGGACTCCTGAAGCCAGGTCACTGAATATTTTTAAAAGTGAGACAGGAAACATTTCTGGATACAAAAGTCATTAAGATGTATGGGGTCAGAAGAGGAATACTTCATTGGGATTGATGGGTTCTATGATAGCGTAGCGGTTAGCACGATTTTATTACAGCTTGGGGCGTTGGAGTTCGGTGGTCAATTCCGAAATTATCTGAAAGGGAGGCCATACTTTCTCCTCATGGAGAGTGTTGGTTATCTCCAGGTGCTCTGGTTTCCTCCCACAGACCAAAGATGCACCCGTTAGTAGGTTAATTGCTCGTTGTCCTGTGATCAGGCTCGGGTTAGAATTGGGGATTGCTGGGAGGTGCAGGATAGGGCTTGTTCTGTGCCATAAATAATAAACGTTGAACTGTGAACACACTGAATGGTAGAGCAAATTCAAAGGGTAGAGTGTTTTACTGACTCAAATACTGATCCCTCTGTGGTCAAGAATTCCCAAGGTTCAACAGCCTGAGCATGAATACATTTATCCTCACATGATTACTAAATTGCCTACTTATTTTCGGTGACAGTGGCCCATGGCATGAAAGTGCTCGGCGAGGGGAAATACGCTGTTTGTGTCCCTGTAAGAATTTTAAAATTCAATGAGATCTCCTTTCATTCTTCCATGCTCTTAGAGAAGTCAAACTAAATGCTGTCAAACTCCACACATTAACTAAGCTCACCATCCTTGGAATCAATTGATTCAATTATTGCTCATTCTGAAAAACAGATTTTTCCCAGGGGAAAGGACACCAATATTATTCAGACCCAGACTCACTTCAACCAATATAGAGGCTTTGGAGAAGGTCCAGAGGAAATTTTCCTGAATTAGAGAGTATGTTTTATATGGAAAGATTGGGTGAGCTCGGGTTTTCCTGTTTGGAGTGAAGGAGAATGAGAGGTGACTTAAGAGGCATACACTGAGTGGACTGGCACTGCCATTTTCCAAGGATGCAATGGTAATACAAGAGGACATAATTGTAAGGTGATTGCAGAAGAGTATAAGGGCGTGTCAGAGGTAGATTTTTTACACAGAAAATAGTGGGTGCATGGAACACATTGCTGGGGTGTTGGTAGAAGCAGATACATTAGGGATATTTAAGAGACTCTTGAAGGTGTTATATTTGAATGCGTGCAGTACACTGAATAAGGTAGATGAATTTGCAGCACAGTTGCAGATTGGCAGGTATGATGTTGTGGGCATCACTGAATCATGGCTGAAAGATGATTATAGGTGGGAACTTAATGTCCAAGGATACACATTGTAGTGAAAGGACAGGCAGGAAGGCAGGGAAGGTGGCATTGCTCTGATGGTAATAAATGGCATCAAATTATTAGAAAGAGGTGATATAGGATCGGAAAGTGTAAGAAGGTGGATAGAGCTAAGGAACTGCAAGGATAAAAAGACCCTGATGGGAGTTGTACACAGACCCACAAACAGTAGTAAAGGCGTGGCCTACAAATTACAATGGGAGATAGAAAATGCATGCCAAAAGGGCAATGTTACAATAGTCATGGTGGACTTCAATATGCAGGGAGATTGGGAAATCACGGTGGCCAAAGAAGAACATCAGAGAGAGCTGGAGAACAAGCTTGGGCAGAGTAACACACGGGAGATGTGAAGAGGCATGAAGAACATCACTAGTTTCAATCAGGCTAGCTGTGGAGCCTCAGAATGCAGCCGATGAGTTAAACCAATTCTTCAGTAGGTTTGACAATTGTCTTCCTGTTCACATCCCACTCAGCACATCAGCCTAGGTGCTGAGGCACCCAATGCTCCCTCAGCACCTCCCCTCCTCCAGTTCAACACATGGATGAACAACACAGTTTACACTGTCTGCAACCCCTCCTTCCCGTGCAGCTACCATCCACCGACTTCTCGTCATCATGGACTCACCTTCACTACTGAGCAGGTGAGAAGGACTCTGGGGAATCTCAGACACGGCAAAGCATTGGGACCGGATAGTGTGAACCCCAGGGTCCTGAGGGAGAGTGCTGAGCAGCTGTGTGGAGTTCTCCAGCACATTTTCAGTCTGAGTCTCAGCCTGGAAAGGGTCCCGACTGTGTGGAAAACATCATATGCAGTCTTAGTACCCAAGAAGGCCCAGCCAAAGGTCTTGAATGACTACCGTCCAATGGCCTTGACCTCACACATCATGAAGACCCTAGAGAGGCCGGTTCTAACTCACCTCTGACCCCTGGTCAGATCAGCCCTCGATCCCCTGCAGTTTGCCTACCAGGAGCACATTGGAGTCTCGGATGCTGTCATCCACCTGCTGAACAGAACCGACTCCCATTTGGATAAGCAGAGCTGCACTGTGGGGATTATGCTTTTTGATTTCTCCAGTGCCCTCAATACCATACAGGCCTCATTACAGGGGGAAAAGCTCTGTTCAATGCAGGTTGGCAATTCTATTGTATCCTGGATAATGGACTACCTGACCGGCAGACCACAGTTTGTGCAGCTTCAAGAGCTGCGTGCCAGACATGGCTATAAGCAGCACTGGGGCCCCACAGGGAACTGTATTGGCTCCCTTCCTGTTTACCCTGTATACTTCAGACTTTACGTACAACACTGAGTGGTGTCATCTGCAGAAATCCTCTGATGACTCAG
Organism: Hemitrygon akajei; assembly: GCF_048418815.1. NCBI lineage: Eukaryota > Metazoa > Chordata > Chondrichthyes > Myliobatiformes > Dasyatidae > Hemitrygon > Hemitrygon akajei. The sequence goes on from NC_133131.1 coordinate 111,897,949, forward strand.
CAATAATTGATGTACAAAGGGAGGACAGGAAGATGAATATAGGGCCTGGTGGAGGACTTGGTCAAATGGTGCAAGCTGTATCAGCTGCAGCTCAACAGCAGTAAGACAAAGGAGATGATGATGGACTTCAGGAAGACTAAGCCTGCATTGCTCCCTGTTACTGTGATGGTGAAGGTATAGATGTGGTGAGGACCTACAAGTACCTGGGGGTGCACCTGGATGACAGACAAGTGGAGCACCAAAACAGAGACTGTGTACAAGAAGGGCCAGAGTCATCTCTACTTCCTGAGGAGATCGAGGTCCTTTGAAATATGCTGGCCTCTCCTTCACATGTTCTACCAGTCTGTTGTCACCAGTATAATCTTATATGTGGTGTGTGCTGGGGCAATAGCAACAGCACTAGTGATGCCAACAGGTTCAATAAACTGATTAGAAAGGCTGGCTCTGATACGGGAGTCAAACTGGAGGCCGTGGTAGAACAGAGGACCCTACAGAAAATCCTGGCAATTCTGGACAATATTTCTCACCCTCTGCGTGCCACCTTGGATGAACAGAGGGGAACTTTCAGTAATAGTCTTAAGACAATAGACTGCTCCAAAGAGTGCTATATGAGGTCATTCTTATCCTCTGCCATTAGGCTCTATAATGAGTCAACCTATAGCCAGGAAGTGATGACCCACTCCTGTTAGATGGTTTGAGAAACTTATTTTTTATTCTTTCTTACTTCTCTTCTAATATTTGCATATCTGTGCACTTGTGATGCTACTGTGACACTGTAATTTCCTTTGGAATCAATATAGTAGCTGTCCATCTATCTATCCAAAATCAGGTTGGTGCTGGATTCCAGGAAGGTGAGTCTCTAGTGTGCCAACAAGATGGCTTTTTAGAGCAGTTCGTGGTTGAGCCCACTAGGGGATCAGCTATACTGGATTGGGTGTGTGTAATGAACCAGAATTGATTAGGGAGCTTAAGGTAATAGAAACCATGGGAACAAGCAATCATAATATGATCAAATTCACCCTGAAATTTGCGCAAGAGAAGCTGAAGTCAGATCTATCAGTATTACAGTTGAGTAAAGGGCATTACAGAGGCATGAGAGAGGTGTTGGCCAGAATCGACTGGAAAAGAACACTGGCAGGGATGACAGTAGAACAGCAATGGCTGGAATTTCTGGAAGCAATTCGGAAGGCACAGGGGAAGAAATATCCTAAAGGAAAGATGACACACCATGTTTAACAAGAGAAGTCAAAGCTAACATAAAAGCTAAAAAGAGTGCATATAATAGAGCAAAAATTAGTGGGAAGTCAGAGGATTGGGAAGCTTTGGATACCAACAGAAGCCAACTAAAGATGGAATACAGAAGTAAGCTAGCCAATAATATTAAAGAGGGTACCAGAAGATCCTTTAGATACATGGAATGCATTGAAAGAGGTGAGAGAAGATATTGGACTACTGGTAAACGATGCTGGAGAAGTAGTAGCAGGGGACAATGAAATGGTGGATAAACTGAATAAGTATTTTGCATCAGTCTTCATTGTGGAAGACACTAGCAGTATGGTGGAAGTTCCAAGTGCAGGGATCATGAAGTGAGTGAAGTTACCATAATTAGACTGAAGTTTCTTGGGAAACTAAAAGGTCTGAAGGCAGATAATTAACCTGGACTGGATGGTGTACACCCCAGGGTTCTGAAAGAGGTGACTGAAGAGATCCTTGAGGCATTAGTAATGATTTTTCAAGAATCACTAGATTCTGGAAAGGTTCTGGAAGCCTGAAATATTGCAAATGTCTCTCCACTCTTCAAGAAGGGAGGGAGGCAGAAGAAAGGAAACTACAGGCCAGTTAGTCTGACCTCAGTGGTTGAGAAGAAGCTGGAGTCAATTATTACGGATGAGGTCTCAGGGTACTTGGAGGCACCTGATAAAATAGGGTGTAGTCAGCATGGTTTCACAAGGGAAAACCTTGCTGACAAATTTGTTGGATTTCTTAAAAGAAATAACAAGCAGGATAGACAAAGGAGAATCGGTCTACTTGGATTTTCAGAAGGCCTTGGACAAGATGCCACGCATGAGGCTGCCTAACAAGCTACAAGGCCATGGTATTACAGGGAAAAAATCTAGCAAAAATAAAACAGTGGCTGATTGGCAGGAGGCAAAGTGTGGGAATAAAGGGAGCCTATTCTGTTTGGCTGCCGGTGACTACTGGTGTTCCACAGCGGTCTGTGTTGGGACCAATTCTTTTTATCTTATATGTCAATGATTTCGATGATGGAATTGTTGGCTTTGTTGCAAAGTTTGCAAATAATATGAAGATATGTGGAGGCACAGGTAGTTTTGAGGAAGTAAAGAGGCTACAGAAGGACAGATTAGGAGAAAGGAAAAAGAAATGGCAGATGAATACAGTGTTGGGAAGTGTATTGTCATTGTAGAAGAAATGAAAGGTTGACTATTTTCAAAATGGAGAGAAAATACAAAAAACTGATTTCTTAAAGGTTTCCCTAAAGGTTAATTTGCAGGTTAAGTCTGTGGTAAGGAAGGCAAATGTAATGTTAGCCTTTATTTCAAGAGATCTAGAATATAAAAGCAAGGATGTAATGTTGCAACTTTATAAGCACTGGTGAGGCCTCACTTGGAGTAATGTGAGCAGTTTTGGGCCCCTTAAAAAGATGTGCTGAAATTGGAGTGGGTTCAACAAAGGTTCACAAAAATGATTTTGTGATTGAATGGCTTGTCGTATGAAGAGCCTCATATGACATCCTGTTAGAACGGAGATGAGGAGGAATTTTTTAGCCAGAGAGTGGTGAATCAGTGGACCGTTGCCACAGGCAGCTGTGAAGGCCACCTTTGGATATATTTAAGGCAGAAGTTTACAGATTCTTGATTGGTCGGGGTATGAAGGGATAGAGGGAGAAGGCAAGAGATTGGGAGGAAAATTGGGTCAGCCATGATGAAATGGTTGAACAGTTCCAATGGGCCAAATGGCCTAATTCTGCTCCTGTGTCTTATTGACCTTATGGTCTTATAAGTACATGGATGAAAAAAAAATCAAGAGTTATGTGGGAGAGAAGGTTTAGATTGATCTTGGTTCAGGTTGATACAGTATTGTGCGCCGAAGGGCCTGTATTGTGCTGTACTGTTCCATCTTCTATGTTGTGTATGACTACAGGCTAAAGTTTAAAAAGATTAAAGATTAGCTTTATTTGTCACACACATCATACATTGAAACATAAAATAAAATGAAGTGGAGGCAGCCACTTCTAGCACCAACATAGCATGCTCACAACTTAATAACTTCACGCAAAGCGTCAGGCCCTGATGGTGTACCTGTGCCAACCAACTCTCGGGAGTGTTCAAGGACTTCTTCAATCTCTCATTGCTACAGTTGAAAGTTCCCAACAGCTTCAAAAGCTGACAATCATACCAGCGCCCAAGAGCAGGGTGAGCTGCCTCAACTACCATCACTCAGTAGCACTCACATTTACTGTGATGAAGTACCTTAAGAGGTTGGTCATATCCAGAATCAATTCCAGCCAAAGCAATGACATGGACCCATTGCAATTTGCCTGTCACCACTCTAGGTGTATAGCAGATGTATTCTCACCGGCTCTCCCCTCAGTCTTGGATCACCTGGACAATAGCAATACCTATGTGAGGCTGCTATTTATTTACAACAGCTCATCATTCAACACAATCAAACCCTCAACTGTAATCAATAAGCTTCAAAACCTGGATTCTGTCCCTCCCTGTACAAATGGATCATTAACTTCCTCACCAGGAGACCATCATCTACACAGACTGGAAATAACATTTCCTCCTCGCTAACAATTAACATTGGCACACCTTGAGGATGCGTGCTTAGCCCGCAGCTCTTTTCTCGCTACACCCACAATTGTGCCAGCGACACAGCTTTTGTTGGCAGAATTTCAGATGAGGAGGAGCCATACAGGAGCAAGATAGATCAGCTGGTTGAGTGGTGTTGCAGCAAAACCTTGCACTCAACATCAGTAAGACCAAGGAATTGATTGTGGACTTCAGAAAGGGGAAGTCGAGGGATCACATGGTATGTTGCCAAAGACACTTGCAAATTTCTACAAAGACCAGAAAATCTGCAGATGCTGGAATTACAAGCAACACACACAAAATGCTGGGGGAACTCAGCAGGCCAGGCAGCATCTATGGAAAAGAGTCAACAGTCATTGTTTCAGGCCAAGGCCCTTCACCAGTGGTCTCGTCCCAAAACGTCGACTGTTTACTCATTTCCATAGATGTTTCTTGGCCTGCTGAGTTCCTCCAGCATTTTGTGTGTGTTGCAAGTTTTATGGATGTACGCTACAGAGCATTCTAACTGTGTTGAATCACCAACTGGTTTGGGGTGGTCACTGACAGGATCAGAAAAAACTGCAGAAAGTTGTAAATTCTAGTCTGGGGAGCACTAGCCTGGGCACCTTCAAAAGGCAGTGCCTGTATAAGGTAGCATCCATCGTTAAGGAGCCCCATCACCTAGTACATGCTCTTTCTCATTCTTACCATTGAGGAGGAGGTACAGGAGCCTGAAGTCGCCCTCTACAATTCAGGAACAGCCCTTTCCCCTCTGCTATCAGATTGCTGAATGGACGATGAACCCATGTTCACTACTTCAGTATTTTTTCCTCTCTTTTTGCACTACTCATTTAATTTAATTTTATTTCTATTAATTATTGTAATTTATAGTTTTTGTTATGCTTTGCATTGTACTGCTGCCACAAAACAAATTGCACGACATATGCTGATGATATTAGACCTGATTCTGATTCTGATTCTAACCCTAACCCCTGCATCTTTGGAATAAGGGAGGAAGCCCAGGCACCTAGAGGAAACACGAGCAATCATGGGGTGAACATGCAGGCCCTTTACAGACACTGTCGGGAATTGAACCCTGATCTTCTGCTCACTAGCACTGTAAAGCATTACACTAACCGCTCCCCTACTGTGCCACCCGAGATCCTTCCAACGTCTTAGTAACTATCTACAAGCTGGGCATTAAGACTATTCAACATAAGCACTGGCATTAGCATTGTTATAGGTTATGTTAGTACTAATACCAGTGCTTATTTTAAATTGCTCTTCAAAATTCTATATATGCTCGGGAATGTAATTCATCATGAATAGGCAATTCAGCAGTTCACCAACATAAAGAAAAACTACTCTTGAGAATTGATGTGTCAAATATATTAATTAAAAATCTCTCCTTGTACTGATGTATAATCAATGCAAGAAAGCTTATAGTTGAGACTGTGGAAAAGCACTTTAAAACAGTTGATGGTGCACCAGTGACATCTTATTTTTAGTTCACGCAAAATGTTGCATTTCTGTTAGCAGAGTTTAAACAGGTCCAATCAAATCTTTTCTCATCTTTTTCAATATTTTATCCTCAAATGATGGAATATATTGTACTCATGACAGCTGTGTTGGGGAAAAGGGGAAGTTAAATTTATTAAACCCGACAATACAATTTATAAAGTGGATGGGATTCCATGGGGTTGAAGGAGGTACAGTGATAGATCCCACAACATGAAACCTTGGACATAAGCATAAATGAAAACAACACAAGTTTGTCACATGTATCTCAAGCAAATCTCTGCCAAACCATAAAATTTCATTTTATTCAGGTGGTAACTAATGTAACGCGATGCTCAGGCTGAATGCTTCTACATTCATTTCCAAATTCTTGACTGTCACCAAAGTGGAACAGAAATGTTACTGCACCTAAATTAAAACAGGATCTTCAGGAAATACTCAGTATCTGTGAAAAAAAGAAATACCGTAGATTCCGGATTTTAAGCCGCTACTTTTTTCCCACATTTTGAACAGCTTTGAACTTTGCGGCCTATAATCTGGAGCGGCTAATGCATGATTTTTTTTCATGCCGCCTCGTAAACATTTTGCCTCATAACAGTAGACCAATAAAATTGATGAGTAGTTCACAGAGGTCCAATGAAATTGTACGATAAATCAAGCGCACTTTCACAATTAAATTATTGTAAATCAGTCATTTGTACTCACCCTCATCAACATGGAAAACACTTGAAGCATTGTGCTGCCTTATGGCATACTTAGTTTATAATATTTTCGCTTAGTAATTCATTTTCTAGTTAAAGTTAGAAGAGTTTTAACTATATTTGTTTTCTGTACTACATCGCGGGATGCTATGACGTCACACCCGGTTTCGCGGTGTCTTGTGGGAAAATGCCGGTTTGCGATAAACGGAAAGGAGGGGGGGAGCGCATTACGCGAGCGGCTTTGGATCTGAGCGAACGCTGCTTTTAAGTTAAAGGTGATCAATAACTTTTCCTGGTAGGCTGTAGTATATATATTTTTTACCAGTCGTTAGGAGATATTGGAATGTTGTTCAGTAAAGAAGTATACGCAACGTATTTAAAAGTAGCCGCGTTACGGGCACGGTTCGAAAAAAAGCATTTGCAATATGTATTTGTTTTTGTTACCATATGGATTTAATTAAAAGTTAAAAAATCCTCACGTGTAATATCTTTCTGTGTAAATATCTCATATTACAACGTGGGACACCTGCGGCCGAAAATCCGGTGCGGCCTAAAATCCGGCGCGGCCTAAAATCCGGTGCGGCCTTTACAATTAAAAAATTGATTTTATTTCTAAAATTAGAGCCAGCGGCTTTTAATCAGGTGCGCTCTGTAGTCCGGAATCTACGGTAGATAACATTTTAAGTGATATCAGTTGTACATTCCAACCTTTTCTCAAAAAAAATTTTTACCATTGAAATGCTCATTCTAGTAGAGTCAATCTAGTAGGAATGGGTTCAGACTCTGTTATTTCTACTGTTATTATAGCTTTTATCCCCCTCCTGAACACACATGCAAAGTAAATTAAAATTGGAGTACTGTAGCTGCTGGATCTCTGAAATAAAAACAGAAACTATGAGAAACACTCAGCAGGTGTGGCAGCAGCATCTGTGGAAAGAGGAACATAATAAATGTTTCAGACCCATCACTCATGCATGTATTTGTAGCATAGCTTGTTTTATTTTACCTTTTACAAAGCTTTGCTGGTAGATCTGTCTAGTCTTGAATTCCACCTCATGGGTCCCTTTCTCTGTGAAAAGACCTGGAATGGGAGGACAAGGAGTTGCTGGGAATGGACAAGTAGAATGAAGTGCTACTGGAGGTTGTCATATAATCTTTTCTTCTAGTTTTAAACTATCATGAAAGTAACCATGATAGTTTTGTTCACTACATCAGAAATTATAGTAACATTTTGCTTTCTTCTGCCCTCACCTCCCTCAATTCAAGTAAACATGCAATGTTGGTTCTTTGACCAAGCAACACTACACAATTCATACTCTCCCTCTCTGGCTTCAGGAGAAAAGTTTTAACTAAATTAAACCTCAGTAATTTGAGCAGTGAACAGAGCAGAACCATCTTGTTTTGCCAATAAAAGAAAACATAGATAACATTGATAATATAATTCTTCCAAGTACTACCTTTCTAAAAGCCTTGATAGGAGATGGAATCCAGAACCAATGCTGTCTGTGGGCCTTAAAACAAACTCCATTTCAAGGTGAGGAGTCTCCTAGCTCTAGAGTGCAGGACATTGGATGATGGATCTACAAATCTCCATTCTGTGTTGGAATACATGACAGTTCCACACACACCTGTGGCAGAATTCCTATGCTGTACATCAATAGATGAAACTCACATGGTTACAATTAGAGCCTGATCATCTGTTCTGATGGAATTATGGATTGGCAGAGCACAGAAACAGGCCCGTTCTGACTAACCCATCATTGCCAACCATGGTCATATCCACAATATTCCCATGTGTCTGCATTAAGCCCATGGTTTTTGATTACTTTATTTTTCAAGTAACTGTCCAAATGCCTTTTAAATGTTGTAATAGTATCTGGCTCTATCATCTCCTCTGGTGACTTGTTTCATGTGATCACCATCCTCTGTTTGGAGAAACTTCCCCCTCACATACCCTTGAAATTTCTCCTCTGTCACTTCTTAAACCTGTGCTCTCCACTCCCAGATTCCCCTGTCCTGGGAGGAAGAATTTAGCTATCTATCCTATCTATGCCTGTCTTATCTTTATAAGCCTGTATAACATCCCAGTGAGAAGATTCCAAGCCAAATTTGTCTCTCCTTTCAAAGTCCTCCATTCCAGGGAGCATCACTGCTGTTCTTTTCTGCACTCCATCTCTTTACTCTTCCTGCATTGTAGCAACCAGAGCTACATACAACACACTGAGAGGATGCTTTGAAAGTTTGGTCATGGCCAGAATCAACTCCTGTCTAAATAAGGACCTGGACTTGCTGCAATTTGCCTGTCTCAACAATATGTCCACAGTGGATGCAATCTCACTGGCTCTCCACTCAGCCTTGGATCATCTGGACAAAAGCAATCCCAACCTCAAGCTGCTGTTTATTGACTATAGCTCAGAGTTCAATATAATCATACCCTCAGTTCTAATCAGCAAGTTCCAAAATCTGTGCCTCTGTACCTCCCTCTGCAAGTGGATCCTTGACTTCCTCATTGGGAGACCACAGTCAGTGCAGATTAAAAGTATCATCTCCTCCTCGCTGACAGTCAACACTATTGCATCTCAAGAATGCCCGCTCAGCTCACTGCTCTTCTCTCTCTACACTTACGACTGTGTGGCTAGGCTCAAGTCAAATGGCATCTATAAATTTGCTGATGGCACAACTATTTTTGGCAGAATTTCAGATGGTGTCGAAGAGGCATACAGAGGTGAGGTAGACCAACTGTTGAGTGGTGTCACAACAACAATCTTGCACTCAACATCATTAAGACCAAGGAATTGATTGTGGACTTCAGGAAGGGAAAGTCGAGGGATAAGCAGTGGAAAGGGTGAGCAGTTTGAAGATACTAGGTCTCAACATCTCTGAAGATCTATCCTGGGCCCAACATATTGATGCAATTACAAAGTAGGCACGACAGAGGCTGTATTTCAGTAGGAGTTTGAGTAGATTTGGTGTGACACCAAAGGCTCTTGCAAATTTCTACAGAAGTACTGTGGAGAGCATTCTAACTGGTTGCATCTCAACCTGGTGTGGAGGGGCCACTTCAGAGGATCGGAAAGAGTTGTGAACTCATCCAGTTCCAGCATGGGCACTAGCCTCCTCAGCATTGAAGACATCTTCAAAAGGTGACGCCTCGAAAAGCCGGTATCCATCATTAGGGACCTCCATCACATAGTAGATGCCCTTTTCTTATTGCTCCAGAGTTGGTACAGGAGCCTATAGACACACACTCGAAACTTTAGGATCAGCTCCTTTCCCTCCACCGTTGGATTACTGAATGGACACTACCTCAACTTTTTACTTCCTCTCTTTTTGCACTACTTATTTAACTGATTTTTTAAAAATATATTTCTTGTTGTAATTCATTGTTTTTTATAAAGATATTATTTATTGGAATGTACTGCTGCCATAAAACCACAATTTTCACAACATATTGCAGTGATATTAAACCTGATTCTAATTCTGAGAGGGATCAGTACTGGTAGAGTTGCAACATTACATCCAACTCTCAGATTTGACGAGGATGATGACTGACTCTGTTGGATTCAAAGACTGAGGTACTGGGCTTCAAGCCTCTGCCCCCCATTAGCCCCTGCACCATATTACACCAATAGCAGAAAGAAAAATCTTATTTCTGTCCCTATCTGTTTTACCTAGCAAATATGAATACATTTTCATCAGCAGCAGTCAGGAAAGAAAATGATTATTCCCTGAGAAATTACAGCAAAGAAATGAGATGGGAAAGACAGGCTTTACATTTCAGATCTATGTTTAATTGCAGCATCCACAGAGATCTCACTTTTTACCTGCTTGAGGTTTAGGCACAATAAGTATTAATAAATACAAATTCAAATTATGGTTCTAACACACAAATCAGTTTTGGCCAAGCTCCACCCATCAAAAAGGTCTTTTGTTGCAGCAGTGAGTCACCTCTTTCGAAATGTCATCTCCCACTGTGTCATGTGATTTTAAAACGTGCTATATTTAGCACATTTAGAGATTGCATTAAACATTTCTAAGTTTCTTTATTATTCATGCATAGATGTCACTAGAAGCATCTAAATTCAGTTCCCATTCTTCATTCCACTTGGAAATGTTACAATGGACATCTTATATCACTGTACCCTGTGAGGAGAAAGTGTCGCCACTGTGCTCTGAAGTAGGAAATTTCATGATTTTTCAAGAAGGTGGACAGACAGAAGTCGTGGTAAATTTTGGGACCAGCAACATAGTTAGGAAAAGAGAAGAGGTCCTGAAGAGCGAATATACTATAGGGTGTTGGGTAGAAAGCTGAAAAGCAAGACCTCAAGGGTAAAAAATCTCTGGATTGCTGCCTGTACCACTGGCCGGTGAAGGCAAGAATAGGATGATATGGTAGATAACTGCATGGGTGAGGAATTGGTGCAGGTGGCAGTGTTTCAGATTTCTGGATCATCGGGATCTGTTCTGGGGAAGGTATGACCTGTATGAAAGGACAGGTTACACCTGAACTCAAGGAGGTCCAATATCCTTGCGGGTAGGCTTGTGAGACCTGCTGGGATGGGTTTAAACTAATTTGGGCAGGGGGGTGGAAACTGGAGTGAGACGGCTGAGGATGGGGTAGTTGGTATGCAAGTAAATGCAATGTGTAGTGAGACTGTGAGGAAGGACAGCCAGGTGATAGGGCAAATTTTCAAGCAGTGGGATGAGGAAATGGATTGAATTGACTTTATTTCTTACATCATTCACATACATGAGGAGTAAAAGTCTTTATGTTACATTTCCCTGTGAATGTGCAATGTATAATAATTTGTAATAAATAGTATGCACATTAAGATATACAACAGAACAGTCAATATAGCTTAGGAATACAATTGTATTAGTGTGAATTAATCAGTCTGATGGCCTGGTGGAAGAAGCTGTCCCGGAGCCTGTTGGTCCTGGCGTTAATGTTCCAGCACTGTTTTCTGGATGGTCGCAGTTAGAACAGTTTATGGTTGGGGTGACCCAGGTCCCCAATGATCCTTCAGGCCCTTTTACGCACCTGTCCCAGTAAACGTCCTGAATAGTGGGAAGTTCACATCCACTGCTGCGCTGGGCTGTCCGCACCACTCTCTGCGGAGTCCTGTGATTAAGGGAAGTACATTCCCACACCAGGCAGTGATGCAGTCAGTCAGGATGCTCTCAATTGTTCTCCTGTAGAAAGTCCCTAGGATTTGGGGACTCATGCCGAACTTCTTCAACCGTCTGAGGTGAAAGAGGCACTGTTGTGCCTTTTTCACCACACAGCCAGTAGGTACAGACCAAGTGAGGTCCTCGGTGATGTGTATACCGAGGAACTTAAAGCTGTTCACCCTCTCAACCCGAGATCCATTGATGTCAACAGTGGTTAGCCTGTCTCCATTCCTCCTGTAATCCCCAACCAGCTCCTTTGTTTTCGCAACATTGAGGGTGAGGTTGTTTTCTTGACACCACTGTGTCAGGGTGATGACTTCTTCTCTGTAGGCTGCCTCTTATTATTTGAGATAAGGCCAATCAATGTAGTATCATCAGCAAATTTAATTAGCAGATTGGAGCTGTGGGTGGTGCCACAGTCATGGGTATATATAGAGTAATGAATACAGGACTGAGGGTGTTATATTTAAATGCACACAGTATACGGAATAAGGTAGATGATCTTGTAGTGCTGTTAGATATTGGCAGTTATGTCATTGTAAGCATCAATGAGTCGTATTTAAAAGAAGATCATAGCTTCCAAAGCTTAACATCCAAAGATACAGTTTGTGTTGAAAGGACAGACAGGTAGGCAGAGGAGCTGGGTGACTCTGCTGGTGAAAAATGAAATTAAATCCCTAGAAAGAGGTGACATAGGATTGGAAGATGTTAAAACCTTGTTTGCTGGTGAAAAATGAAATTAAATCCCTAGAAAGAGGTGACATAGGATTGGAAGATGTTAAAACCTTGTGGGTAGAGTTAAGAAACTGCAAGAGTAAAAAGACCCTAGTGGGAGTTTTATACAGCCCTCCAAACAGTAGTCAGGGTGTAGGGTACAAATTACAATGGGAGGTAGAAAAGTGATGTAAGAAGGGCAGTGTTATGATCGTCATAGGAGATTTCAATATTCAGAAAGATTGGAAAGTTAACTTGTTGCTACATCCCAGGAGAGGAAATTTGTAGAATACCTATGAAATGGCTTTTTAGAGCAATTTGTGGTTAAACCCTTTAGGGGAAAGGCAATTTTGGATTGGGTGCTGTGTAGTGAACCAGATTTGATCAAGCAGCTTAAGGTAAAAGAACCTTAGAAGGCACTGGTCATAATATGATAGGATTCAATGTGTAGTTTGGGAGGTAGAAGCTGACGTCAGATGTATCGATACTACAGTGGCGTAAAGGGAATTACAGAGGCAAGAGAGAGGAGCTGACCAAATCTTGGAAGGGGGCACTAGCAAGGATAACAGCAGAGTAGTAGTGGTTGCAGTTTTTGGGGATAATTTGGAAGGCACAGGTTAGACACATCCAAAGAAGAAGTACCGGTACACTAAAGGGAGGGTGAGACCACTGTGACTGATAAATAAAGTCAAATGGAGCATAATCACAAAAGAGAGGGTCCATAATACAGCAAAAATTATTTGAAAAGTAGATTGAGAATCTTTTAAAAACAAACAAGGCAACTAAAAAAAGCAATAAGGAGAGAAAAGATTAAATATAAAGGTAAGCTAGCCAGTAATATAAAAGGGAATACCAAAAGTTGTTTTTTTTTTCAGATATACTGTATTATGAGTAAAAGAGAGGCGAGAGTGAATATTGGACCACCGGGAATTGATGCTAGAGAGTTAGTAATGGTGGAGTAAGTATGGTCTTATAAGATTTTGAATCAGTGGAAAATGAATAAACAGTGACACATTTCTAAATCTGTATGGAATACTGTGAAATGAGCTTGGTGATAAGGATGTCGTAGGCTGTTGAAGTTGCAGCTTTGAGAGGTCCTGTAAAAGCCTCAATGAGTTGCTGTAGTTGTTTGTTGATTCAAACATGCAGTTGAGATGTGTGTTTAACTGGTGTATCGCCACCAACAAATTGGAATGTTTCATCTTGGATGGTCAAACATCTTAGAATTTTTGGAGCTGAATCTATCAGGACCATTGAAGAATATTGCCCCAAACAGCTTTGATGATCTGGGAATACTTCCAGGGGTTAAGGGCTAAGTCAATGGCCACAGTAAACCAAATCTGTGTTTGCTAGGACTTCTTGCGAATGGTCCAGTTAAGTTGTTGATCAATGGTGACTCACAACAATGGCAAAGAAATCTTGCTGTTGCAAAAAAAAAAGTTGTCATTGTCACTGAGCCACATGAAGAGAAAATAAATGCAGGGACTTGATTGAAAACTGTATTCTTTGGCATGGATGCTGCCTGACATGCTGAGTTCCTCCAGCAGTTTGCTTTTGCTCCAGACTACAGCATCTGTAATCTCTTATGTCTCTAAAAGGTTATTAGGACTGATGTCTAAATTCTTTTCAAAGGGGGTGAATTAGATACAAAAAATAAATAAGGCCATGATATCAGCAACTGAAAACACATCAGTGTTCAAAATACAGAATCAAGGAGCTCAGATACCCCAGTGATAAAGCTGCCTGATTTTTGAACTCAACGCCTTCACTAATAAAGACAAGGCATTCAGTTCATCATAATACAGGAAAACAAAGTTACAAACCGGCTTAGACCAAGGAACTGGCTGTCTTTTACCTGGATGGGTTTCACTGAATTGCAGAGAAACAGTACTGTATAACATTAAACAGGCCCTTCAGCCCGCTGTGCGTATGCTGACCATAAAATATTCATCTGTACAAATTCCATCCATCCTTCATTTAGTCCTTTGCCTTCAGTGCCTTGGTAATTCAAGTATTCATTCGGATGCTTCTTAACGATGCTTCATCATTACTGCAACCTTTACTCGCTTTCTCATCTCACAATTGGAGAAGTCCTCCACCCAAATAGTAATGTCATAATGACCAGGTGTTAAGGGTGCCCACTGAAGGATAAATATTGAGAAGGTAACTGAAGTGACTTTTGCTCCTCTCAGTAATGGTTAAGGGATATAATACATTACCATTGTGCTGTAGCGCAATGGCACACCTAACAGAGCCACTGCCTCACAGTTCCACTGACTCGGTCTCACTTTTAACCTTCGTCGCTGTCTGTGTGGAGTTTGCATGTATTCACTGTGACTCCATAGGTAACCCCTTGGTGCTCTGGTTTACTCTCTCACATCCCAAAAATATGAAGCTTGTTAGGTTAATTTGCCACTGTAAATTGCCGCTAGTGTGTAGGTGAGTGGTGGAATCTGGTGGGAGTTGGGCAAAAAATAAATGGGGTAAGATAGGACTTCTGTAAAAATGGGTTGATAGTTGGCACAGACATGATGGGCCGAAGATCATGTTTTTTGTGTGGTATCTCTCTCTTGGATTGAAATATATACACTTCTTTCTTGATCAAACTATTTTCTGTTAGTTAATTGTGGAGCTGCAGTCCTTCGACACAAACAACAGCTTTGAAATTTATGCTTGTTTGAATAAACCTGTTATCAATTATCCTTACTGTTAATGCCTCTAAGCTATGCATTTTTTATTTAATCTGAAAAAAAATGCCTTGAGAATGTCTGAAAAAATAACCCTTTTAATGTGGTCTCTGTTTAGTGATTACTTAATCTCTGTGTTCGGATGATATATTCCATATTTGCCCCAGCAAATTGCTCTTATCAGTTTCCTTCCATTTGCTTTCTTTTGGATTTATTTACCCATTGACTCTCTACTTTGCATACATAATTACTTATGGCACAGAAAAACAAGTTTGCATCTTGTATTTCTAACAGTCTGCTCTAAACAACATAAGGGCTATTGTATCCCAATTATGCAGCAGGTCTTGACTGCAATGTTAATATTATGATCTGTTTGGAAATTTGAAGTGAGTTTTCCTTTTGGCTCAATCTGGTGTGAGCAAAAAAAAAGCCAAAAAGGCAAGATTTTGTTATTTATTTTAACCAGGAATGATTACTGCAATGCTTCAACCTCCCCCTTTACTCCAAAGTTCAAAGTAAATTTTACCATCAAAGTACACATATGTCACCTTTACAACCTTGACGTTCATTTTCCTGTGGCATACACAGCATATCTATAGACTATTAACTATAATAGGGTCAATGAAAGATCAATCAGAGTGCACAAGACACTGTGCAAATGCAAACATAAATAAATAGCAATAAATAGTGAGAACATGAGATAATGAGATATTACCCCATTTTAATGTTCACAGGAAGTCCAGGCAACCAGTTCCACTGTTCGCCAACTCTCAACCAGTGTAACACAAGCTATATAATTTTCCATGGCATCTCACTAATTTCCCATCTTAAGACAGCTGAGAACTGGGCAGCAAGGATTTAATTAAGATGCAGGAACTGAGGAAGCTTGGACCTTATTTCTAAGGAAGTGAATGTTTCCATCCTCACTGCATGCTTGCTCACAACTGACCTGGAATCAAGATTGGGGTCCATATTATTTGTTGTTTAGTAATTCAATCTGTGAATGTGAAGCATCAGATTGCTTTTTCCCACTTCCTCCTCATTCTCATTTCCCTGTTCAGGTCTTTCTGTGGTTTTGAGCTTCATTCAACTGTGATTATAACATACTTTTGCCAATTGTGGTGCACCATCAGTCATTCCAGGGTGCTAAATGTAGCCCATGGGTAAATCTAAGCATTTTTTTAATACTGTGGGTAAGCAACTATGCTGTGTAGCTGACAGACCTGAGCGATGAATTGCCACATTACCAGTTCACAGAGAAGCCCATTATTGTATTTAATCCCTGGCTGTAATATATATCATGCATTGTATCTATTTCTTTACCACATATATCTTTTATTTTTCTAGGAGTGTGAGATCATTGATACAGAGAATCAGGACCTCACTGACTTCACAAAATGTTTGCAGATACTACTTAAGAAAACAAAGGATCAAGGATTGAAGGTAATTTCCAGATATTCAATCTTTAGAGTTGCTTTAAAGCACTCTGTCAAAATTGCCTCAGAGAATTTTCAGATTTAATAACTTTGTTGTATAAAAAAATTCATTCATTAAAGGAAAATAATTAAGTTTTGAACTTTGTCCGGAGTTCACTGCTCACAGCCTTTTTCCATGGATTTATCTGTTCTGGGTTGGTGTCACTGGTCCTACAGATGTTTCTGTGGTTTGTAGAATCCAGACTATGTAACTGAGACATTTGAATGGGATAGAAATAGCTTCTTCCTTCAAACTCTTTCAGAAACCTTTGAAATGTGCAAAACCATGCCCCAGTTTTGCTGAAGATTTCAAGTATTTCACTGTGTTTTTGACATTGTGAAAAAATATTAAACTGCTAAAAATGAAGTAAAAAATTAAAGATTACAAAAATATTGAAAATATTTAAGTAAAAACATTTAAATGTACTTCAATCACTTTTACATTACTAAATACATTAAAGTTAATGCAAATAATTTGTAATTTAGTCACCCTTGTCCGTTTTACATGTTGGCATCACGTTGCCATTCAACTGAATAGAATTGAAATGCAGATTCTAACAATGTTCTGGGACACAGTTGAACTTCATGTGGGGTTCAGCACCAGAGCACATGGACCAAATCACTAGAGGAACACTGATACAGAAAAAGGACTTGGCATAATCCATAATCTTCCAGGCAAGCTAACATATTAAAATTCAAGATGCAAGTTTCAAGATTTTTTAATGTGATTTCCAGAACACAAGTGTAAAGGAAAACAAAATAATTGTTACTCAGGATCCAATGCAGCATAAAAAACACAATAATGAACAAAGCAGAATAAATACAGTATTTAGCTTGTGTACATAAATTGATTGTATGTCCATAAAGCGACACCAGGCACAATAGTGTCTGTACATTGAGTGGCTGTCAGGAAGTTATAAAGCAGTGGTGGAGGGTGGGGGTTAATGGGTGGAGATGTTGATCAGTCTTACTGCTTGGGGAAGGTAACTGATTTTGAGTCTGGTAGTCCTAATGTGAATGCTATGTAGCTCCTCCTTGATGCGAGTGGGACAAACAGTCCATGACCAGGGTAAGGAGAAAGCCTTCATTATGTTACTGACCCTTTCTGTATTTACTGTATCTCCTTGATGGCAGGTGGGCTTGATGTCGGTGAAGCACTGGGCAGTTTTAACTACCTGTTGTGGAGCCTTGCAGTCCACCACCAGGGCAGTTTCTGTGCCATGCAGTGATGCAGCTTGTAAGGATGCTCTCTACTGTGCATGTCTAGAATGACCTGATTATAAATCTACATAGTCCACCTCCCTTCAGCCTCCTCAGAAAGTAGAGGCATGGGTGAGCTTTCATGAATGTGTAGAGAAACATTCATTCAGAAACATTCTGGGACCACGAGAGGCTGTGTGAGATGTGCACTCCCAGGAGTTTGAAACTGCTTGCAGTTTCACTGATGTAAACAGGGATGTGTTCTTCTGACATCAATAACCATCTCCTTTGTCTTGTTAACGTTGAGGAAGCGGTTATTTGCTTGGCACCAGGCTTCAAGTTCTTCCACCTCTTCTCTATAGGCCACCTCATCATTGTTGGTAATGAGCCCCATCACTGATGTATCATCGGCGAACTTGACAATGTGAATAAACTTTTCCTGGGCTTCCCAACGGGTTTCAGCCCGGACCCAGCTGGAAGCCCGAGAGGAGTTTATTCATCATATATGCCTGGAAAGTACTAGATCCTTTCTGACAGTGTGATTGCTCGGGTGTTTGGCCATGTGGTCATGTGTGAGCAGAGTGTACAGCAATGGGCTCAGTGCACAGCCCTGGTGGGGGGGGGGGTGTAACCCATGTTGGGGGTAATGGGGAGGGAAGATTGGTATCAGCTCAGTGGTCCTGCTAGTAGCACTGCTGCTTTGTAGCTTTAATGATCTGGATTCAATGCTAATTTCTGCTCCTGATTATGTAAAGTTCACAGATTCTCCCTCTGACGCTGGGGGGCTTCATCCAAGCTCGAGTGGGATGGTAGGTTAAGTAGCAACTTCAAATTGCCCTATTTGTACAAGCAAGAAGTAAAATTTGAAGGGAGCCAATGAGGAGCATTATTTGCCAGAAGGAAAGCTATGAGGAGTACGAATGCGAGGTACTTATTAATGAACACAAGTGAATCTGCAGATTCTGGAAATAAATAAAAACACAAAATGCTGGCAGAACTCAGCAGGCCAGACAGCATCTATGGGAGGAGGTAGTGACAACGCTTCAGGCCAAAACCCTTCATCCTGTGGGCAAGTGGGCGGGAAAGGTAAAGGGCTGGAGAAGAAGGAATCTGATAGGAAAGGAGAAAGGGAAGGAGGACGGAACGCTGAGAAAGTGATAGGCAAATGAGAAGAGGTAAAAGATCAGAGTGGGGAATAGAGGAAGAGGGGTATGAAAATAAAAATCACAAGAGGAGAAATTGATATTCATGCCATTAGGTTGGAGGCTACCATGATGGAGTATAAGGTATTATTCCTCATTGCTGAAGGTGGCTTCATCTTGGTACAAAAGGAGGCTGTGGACTGACATGTCGAAACAGGAATAGGAATGGGAATTAAAATAATTGGCAACTGGGAAGTTGTGCTGTTGGCAGATGGAGCAGAAGTGCTCGATGAAGCACCAGCCCCCCCCCCCCCCCCCAGTTTATGAGGGGTCTCACCAACGCAGAGGAGGCCACATTGGGAGCACTGGACACAACAGATGACCTCAGAACAGTTGGAAGTGAATGTTTGGGGCCCTGAATAGAGGTGAGGGAGGAGGTGAATGAGCACATGTAGCACTTGGGCCACTTGCAGGGATCAGTGCCAGTAGTGAGATTAGTTGGGGAGGGACGAAAGGACAAGGGAATTGTGGAGGGACCAGTCCCTGCGGAAAGCGGGGGGAGGGTGGTAAAGATATGTTTAGAGGTAGGATACCTTTGGAGATGGTGGAAGTTGCGGAAGATGATATGTTGGATGCAGAGGCTCAGGAGGTGCGGGTGAGGGCAGCATCATTAGTCGAGGAAGAAAAACCCCATTCTTTGAAGAAAGAAGACCTCTCTGATGTCATGGAAAGGAAGGCTGCATGCTGGGAACAGATACACAGAGGTGAAGGAACTGAGAGTTCCATTTTTACAGGACATAGGGTGGAAAGAGGTATTGTCAAGATAACACTGGGAATCAGCAGGTTTATAAAAGATGTCAGTTGACAGTTTGTCTTCAGAGATGGAGACAGAAAGATCAAGAAAGGGGAGGAAGGGGTCAAAAGTCGACCAAGTGAATTTAAGGGCAGAGTAGAAGTTTGAGGCAAAGTTGATAAAATTAACGAGCTCAGCATGGGTGCATGAAGCAGTTGACAAGGTAGTGGAGGAAGATTTGGGGAATATTAGCAGGGAAGGCTTTGAACATGGACTATTCTATGTAGCTAACAAAGAGCCGGGCACAGTTGGGGTCAGGTGGGTGCCCATGGCTGCCCCTCGAATCTGGAGAAAGTGGGAGGAGCAGTAGGAACAATTGGTAAGTGTGAGGACTAGTTCTGTCAGATCGAGGAAGGTGGTGGTGGAAGGAAAATGGTTGGTTCTTTTGTCAAGATTGTAGTGGAGAGCTTTGAGGCCTCCTTGATGGGTGATACAGGTGTATAGGGGGTGAACATCCATAGTGAAAGTGAGGTGGTCAGGGCCAGGGAATTGAAAGTTACTGAAGAGATTGAAAGCATGATTGAAATTTACTGAGGAAATGGAGAACATGATTGAAAGTTACTGAAGAGTTCGAGAGCATGATTGAAATTTACTGAGGAGATCAAGAGCATTTATTGAAACATAAACTATTTTAAAGACCTATTATTAATTGTTATTCAATTAAATACCATGCTGTTTATTT
Organism: Hemitrygon akajei; assembly: GCF_048418815.1. Taxonomy (NCBI): domain Eukaryota; kingdom Metazoa; phylum Chordata; class Chondrichthyes; order Myliobatiformes; family Dasyatidae; genus Hemitrygon; species Hemitrygon akajei. The sequence goes on from NC_133131.1 coordinate 111,917,908, forward strand.
TCCTGGTGACTGAACAATTCATTAAGCATTTTTTCTGTACTGTGGCAAAAACTTTCAGAAATTAACTGTATCAACTCCAAACTAAATTATGAACATTTTGTCGGTGATAGTGATCGCTCTCGAGAAAAGCTTCAATACTCTAGGCCACCTTTCAAAATCAGCAAGGTATTTTAAATGGATAATGAACTGTAATGCTCTGGTTAAGATTTCTACTGCTATGCTGTGAGGTAATTTTATTTTAGCAGTTTTTTTGCAAATGCAGTGTGTCTTGTAGTAAGCTTCTGAGCCTAGTGTTTTGGCTTTAGCTAAAGACAAGGAGCCATTTTGTTCAATTTAGGAATGCTTGTCAGACGATCGCGTTTGTCTTGGTAACATATTGTAACATTTTGCCCAGTGGGATGTCATGAAAGAGAGAGTTGGGCAGGATCAGATTTCTGAAGGATGGTAGTCTGGTTTGGGGTCTTATTTCTCTGGCGAACGATAACATTGTATGAGGCAGTATTTACACAGCATTCGCTGCAAGTCATGTCCATCCAACTTTCCTGTTTGGTTGAACCTAAGTCATACCAACCTTCGATGTATGATGCTGATGGAAGGTGGCCTTCTCACTGCGGAGCCACGTGGCTGTTAGCAGAGTTAGCTAACAAGTCAAGTTTGTATACAAGCCCCAGAGAGAGAGTTACAGATATCAACAGAAATATCTAGTAAGTTTGAGTGTTAAGCTTTCACTCAGAAACAGTGTGTATACTGGGGTGGATTTTTACCCATCCACCCAGGTGCGAAAACTAAATTGCCTTTTAGTGTGTGTTATGAAAGCTGTGTGTTTTTCACTTCCATTGAAACCTTATTAAAAGGAAAAGAGGATAGAGAAGAATTTGGAATTTTACCAGAGAAAATAAAAATGTTACATTAAAAAATGCCAGAGAGCTCTTTTATGTTATTTATTAAGATGGCAGCTTGGTTTGAAACTTGTCCAGGAAAGGACAAAACAATTATTGGCAGTACAGGTGAAAGTAGACAAGCAGATGAAAATGTGATTTGGCAAAAAAAGAAACTGATTAATGTTGCATGAAGGGACAGGAACAGAAGTATATTTCCTTTTCACATCAATTATAGACATCAAAACTTTACACTTGTGTAGAAATGATACCAATATCAAAATGACGTAAGTTGTGGAGGAATGAAGAATCACTAAAGAGGAAGAAGAACCATTCTTCAGCCTTATAAAATGTAAGCCATACATTAGCTTCAGTACTGAATGCAGTTCTGGTCACCACACCATCAGAATTATGGTGTGCGAGGGGTTACTGACAAGATTCATCAGGATGTTGCACAGGATGTTTCAGTTATGGGAGAGACTGGAGAGATGAAGTCTGTTTTTTCTCTGGAGTGGAGGAGATTTAGAGTAAGATTTTTAACTTCAAAGTTCAAAGTACATTTATTCTCAGAGTACGTATTCTGTATACAACCTTGAGGTTCATCTTTTTACAGGCAGCCACAAAGCAAAATAAAAACAATAAAAGCTATTAAAAAAAGACCACCGAACACCCAATTGCATTTTAAAAAAACAAATCATGCAAACAATAAAAGTAAGCAACTAACATTCAGAACTGAAGTTCACAAAATTGAGCCCACAGCCAAGAAGCCAGTCATCACTGCAGCTGATCCAGGACTCATTAGTTGCAGGCCACAGGCTCAATTCAGCGCAGAGACAAGTAAACCTCGCCAAACTGCAAGCTGAACACTGGTGTGTCCCTTGCCCTTGGCCATACACCCTGTTGCTTCAATCTGGCCCAGCACTCAAATTGGTCAATCCTTGCTCTTAGTCCCAGGCCCAGTTTCTTTGATAGGCTCTCGGGCCTGGGACCCGCTGCCTCGAATTGGCCTGTGTCTGGCCTTTCCAATGCAGCCCGGCGCTTAAATTGGTCAAAACTCTGCTCGTTCTCTCGTCTCGAGCCTGGGTCCTGCCGCCTCAATTCGGCCTGTACACACCACGCCACAACTGTCCTGCACCTTCGAGATGTGGTTTATGAAAGTATCATGGGTATAGATAAGGTAGGCTGCAGGAAACTTTTCCCCATTTCAGAAATCGACAGAACTAGAGTATATAGGCTCAGTGTCAAGAGACTTAGAGAGGATCTGAGGGGGATCTTTTGCACCCAGAGAATGGTGAGTACTTGGAATGCATTGCTTGTCTTAGTAGTGGGTCCAAAGCAATTCAGAAGTATTGAAGTAAACATGTGAATCGCATAGGCATGGAAACTAAGGGTTAAGTGCTGGATTAGTAAAAGATCAGTGCCCACCAATCAGTATGGACATTTTGAGCTGACTGGCTTGTGTCCATGCTGTACGACTAGCTCAGTGATACTCAGTGAAACAATTGGCATTTAAAAAAAAAATGAAATGGGGATAACATGAAAGATCATTTTCTGGTGAGCTATATGATTTTGTCATCCAGTATCCAGGAAAGCCACTTTAAATGACCAGAGTATCATCCTCGAACATACTAAGAAATTTTCAATGATGTCCAGCACAAACTCCACAACTACCTTTATTAAGCAAAACTACCAAGTGTTTTTCTCTTCTTGGTACGTGTGAGGAGTAGACAATTACAATGGGAAATAGAAAATAAATGTAGTAAGTATGCAGAAATTTGAGAATGTCGGAGAACGTCAGCACTCCAGTGTTCTGAAAGAAGCAGCCAAAGAGATTTTGGAGGCGTTATTAGTGATCTTTCAGAAATTACTAGATCCTGGATTGTACTGGAACATCGCAATTGTCACTCCACTTCTTAAGACCATAAGACACGGAAAGAAAGAAGAAAGACGACAGATAGTAAATTGTAGTCTAGTTAGCCTGACTTCATTGATTGGTAAGATTTTAGCGTCTATTATTAAGGATAAGGATTTGGGGTACTTGGAGGCACACGCTACAAAAGGCCGAAGTCAGCATGATTTCCTTAAGAGGAGATCTTGCCTGACAAACCTGTTGGAATTCTTTGTGAAAGTAACAAACAAGATAGACAAAGTGTCTGTGGGCGTTGTTTGCTTGAATGATCAGAAGGCCTTTGACATGAGGCTGCTGAATGAAATAGGCGCCCATGCTACAGGAAAGATATAATCACTGATACAGGATTGGCTGACTTACAAAAGGCAAAGAGCGGGAATAAAGGGGGCTGCCAGTGACTGGAAGTGTTCCACAGGGATCTGTGTTCAGTCCATTACTTTTAAAATTATATATTACTGATGTAGATGATGGAATTGATGGCTTTGTGCCAAGTTTGTAGAGTATTCAAAGCTAGGTGGAAGGGCAGGCATTGTTGAGGAAATGGAGTCTGCAGAAGAACTTCAAAAGATTAGGAGGGCAAAGAAGTGGCCGATGGAATACAGTGCAGGGAAGTGTATGGTCATCCACTTTGGTAAAAGGAATAAAGGTGGAGACTATTTTCTGAACAGGGAGAAAATTCAGAAATCAGAGGTGCAAAGGGGCTTGGGAGTCCTCATGCAGGATTCCCTAAAGGTTAACTTGCAATTAAGTCAGTAGTAAGGAAGACAAATGTAATACAACATAGAATATAGAAAACCTACAGCACAATACAGGCCCTTCGGCGCACAAAGCTGTGCCGAACATGTCCTTACCTGAGAAATTACCTCGGGTTATGCATCGCCCTTTATTTTTCTGAGCTCCATATACTTATCCAGGAGTCTCTTAAAAGACCCTGTCATATCCGCCTCCACCACCGTCGCCGGCAGCCCATTCCACGCACTCACCACTCTCTGTGGAAAAGAACTTACCCCTGATATCTTCTTGTACTTGTACACCTCTATCAAGTCACCTCTCATCCTCCGTCGCTCCAAGAATAAAAGGCCGAGTTCACTCAGCCTATTCTCATAAGGCATGCTCCCCTATCCAGACAACGACCTTGTAAGTCTCCTCTGCACCCTTTCTATGGTTTCCATATCCTTCCTTCAGTGAGGTGACCAGAACTGAGCACAGTACTCCAAGTGGGGTCTGACCAGGGTCCTATATAGCTGTAACATTACCTCTCGACTCCTAAGCTCAATCCCATGGTCGATGAAGGCCAATGCACCGTATGCTTTCTAAGCCTCAGAGTCAACCTGTGCAGCAGCTTTCAGTGTCGTATGGACTCGGACCCCAAGATCCCTCTGATCCTCCACACTGCCAAGAGTCTTACCATTACTACTATATTCTGTCATCATATTTGACCTACCAAAATGAACTACTTCAAACTTATCTAAGTTGAACTCCATCTGCCACTTCTCAGCCCAGTTTTGCATCCTATCAATGTCCCGCTGTAACCTCTGACAGCCCTCCACACTATCTACAACACCTCCAACCTTTGTATCATAAGCAAATTTACTAACCCATCCCTCCACTTCCTCACACAAAATGCTGGTGGAACACAGCAGGCCAGGCAGCATCTATAGGAAGAAGCACTGTCGACGTTTCGAGCCGAGACCCTTCGTCAGGACAATGCCTGGCCTGCTGTGTTCCACCAGCATTTTGTGTGTGTTGTTTGAATTTCCAGCATCTGCAGATTTCCTCGTGTTTCCTCCACTTCCTCATCCAGGTCATTTATAAAAATCACGAAAAGTAGGGGTCCTGGAACAGATCCCTGAGGCACACCATTAGTGACCAGCCTCCATGCAGATTATGACCCATCTTAAACCACTCTTTGCCTTCTGTGGGCAAGCCAGTTCCGGATCCACAAAGCAATTTCCCCTTGGATCCCATGCTTCCTAACTTTCTCAATAAGCCTTACATGGGGTACCTTGTCAAATGCCTTGCTGAAGTCCATATACACTACATCTACGGCTCTACCATCATCAATGTGTTTAGTCACATCTCAGAAAATTCAATCATGCTCGTAAGGCATGGCCTGCCTTTGACAAAGCTATGCTGACTATTCCTAATCATATTATGCCTCTCCAAATGTTCATAAATCCTGTCTCTCAGGATCTTCTCCATCAACTTACCAACCACTGAAGTAAGACTCAGTGGTCTATAATTTCCTATAATGTTAGCATTCTTTTCGAGAGGAGGAGAATATAAAACCAAGGTTATACAGCTGAAGTATTAGAAGGCACTTTGTCAAAACACATTTGGAATATTGTGAGCAGTTTTGAACCACCTATGTCAGGAAGGATGTGCTAGATTTGGAGATTGTCTACAGGAGGCATACAAGAATAATCCTGAGAATGAAAGCCTCATATTTCTGGATCATTGGGATCTCTTCTGGGGAAGCTATAACCAGTATAAAATGAACGGGCTGCACCTGAACCCGAAAGGGACCAATATCATTGTGGGCAAGTTTGCTAGAGTTGTTAGGGAGGGTTTAGACTAATTTGGCGGGGTGGGGTGGGAACAGGAGTGATGGGACTGAGATAGGGATATTGGTTTACAAGCTGAGGTACTGGAGAGAGATTTGGGAAAGGACAGGCAGATTATAGGGCAAAATTGCAGTCAGTGGGATGGGTTGCAGTGTAAATGGGGAGAAAATTGGAAAGGGTGATCAATGCAGGACTGAAGGTGCTTATCTTTGAGAAACTGCAAAGGTAAGAAGACCCTGGTGGGAGTTATTTACAGGCCTCTGAGCAGGAGTCAGGATGTAGTCTACAGATTACTGTGGGAGATGGAAAAAGCATGTCAAGAAGGCAATGTCACAATAGTCACGGTGGATTTCAATATGCAGGTAGAATGGGAAAATCAAGTTGATGCTGGATAGCAAGAGAGAGAATTTGTGGAGTGCCTCAAATTGGAACACCTTGTGGTTGAGTCCACATGGGAATCAGCAATTCTGGATCCTGACTACTGTTTGGAGGCCTGTAAATAACTTCCATCAGGGTCTTCTTACCCTTCCAGTTTCTTAACTCCACCCACAAGGATTCTACATGTTTGATCCTATATCACCTCTTTCTAAAGATTTGATTTGATTTTTTCAAATTTCAAATTTCCGACTGCCCTACAAGATCAGCTACCTTATTTTGTGTACTGCATGCAATCACCTTCGGTCCTGTGTTGGTCACCCTTTTTAGATGTGAATATTTGAAGTGTTTATTAATACAAGGAAAGATTTACCAGTTTCACACACAAAATGGAGTAACTCAGCAAGTCAGGCAGCTTCTATGGAGGGGAGTGAACAGAATTTGATTCAGGATGAAATCCTTCATCAGACTCGACTTGCTGAGTTCCTCCAGCATTTTGTGTGTGTTTCTCATGATTTCCAGCATCTGCAGAATATCTTGTGTTTAAGACTTGTCAGTTTGTTGGAAATGATTTTGTTCAATTCATTGCAAAGTTGGGTACAAGTTCAAGAACTGTATCTTTAAGGACATACTGATCGGAATAGTGAATGCTGCTTTTATTGAAGTATCCCAAAACACGTATTCAAAAAATTACTTAGGAGCTTTATTTCTTTCAAGCTATTGATGTGATAAATTAATATTCACAGAAAAATAGGTAGATAATGTCCAAACATAAATTTCCCTTGTGATTAAAACTGACCTGACTCTGTGCCTAGTCACAATAGTTAACCCCATTAGAATCTGTAAGTGCATTCCTTGCATGTAGAAGGATTAGTGATTCCTGAACAACTGATTATAGCTGTTCCTGTGAAATTTTGTAACTAAGTGAGTATGCCTGTTTACAGAACATAGGTCCACCTCAAAGCACCATTTTCTTCAAATGTATTTAGTCCAACTGCATAGTTAAGTGATTAATTCCTGTCCACGTTATGTAAGTGCTTTATTCTCCTATACAAATGTAACAGTATAGACATTTTTTAAAAATCTGATAAAATTAGGTACATTTACAGGAATCAAAATGGAAAATAGATTCAGTGCAGTATCTTTCTTTCTGTAATGGATTATATATTTCTGTTGAGTGTTTGAGCGAAGCTAATCAGTAGTCTATGGGGAGAGAAAAGGCAATTGTATTTTACTTCAGGTTTTGTGAGATGTTTGTGGAGTGAGAATTAAAAGGTTTACTCCATGCGGTAGGGGAACTGGACCCAGAACATGATCTGTGCCTCAATCTAATCAGTAAGAATTCTAAGCAACATATATAAAATGCTGGAGGAACTCAGCAGTCCAGGCAGCATCTATGGAAGAGAGTCAACAGTCAACGTTTTAGGCTGAGACCCTTCATCAGGTCCTGCTTTTCCCTTGTCAGTATCAATTCTACTCTTTTTTTTACAAGATTTCACAAATTAAAAATGCTGATACTTTTTTATATACTTCATAAAAGCATTTATTTTAAAACTAGAACAAAACTAGTTAAAGCTAATTTCATTTTTCTTAGACAAATTTTGGTTTATGCTGAGTTTATTTGTTGATAATATTCTGCATTTATATCAACCAACATTTTGTTTTCCATTTTAAGCTTATCATTGTCAGCTAAGTACTGGGAAAATGACTTAAATCCAACCATTATGGGAAATTTACAATTGTATCAGTAATTTTTGGCATTGCTTGTACTGTGTTCACTGCTTGTATGCAGTTTCCACTATTTTCTCAGGGCTAGGGTTAATATATAGAGCATGGGTACATGTAGGCTATCCCAAGGTTCTGCACAACTTGCTTTAATTATCTGTCACACAACACACTGTTCCATAGAAGCTCAACTTTCAATCAGCACATTACAGCCATCTTAATGTGGGAGTGACTGCACTAATTCCAGATTGTAGTTCACGTATGCCAATGGTGACTTGTTTGACACCTTTATTGATTAGTATAGTCCTTTTATCATCCCCTTTTCTTCAAGCACTGTCATTCTTTTAATTATTTCTCCACCCTTCCCTCTATCATAGACCTTCCTTTCTCTGTTTCCTTCTCTTCTCAATATTTTGCATCTTCAAACTTGGAAATGTTTGAACCTTTTGCACCGGATAACAAGCCATCAGCCTGAAACAGGAGCAGCTTCCCTGCCTGCTGATACTCTCTGCCCTACTGAACATTTCCGGCACTTCTCTTTTAAATGCAGGTTTGCAGCATCTGAAATATTTAGCCTAAAACTAAACCTGAACAATAACCATTAGAAAAATTAATTTGATTCCAGAATTAATTGGCTTGTCATATGAGGAGCGTTTGATGGCTCTGGGTCCGGAATTCGGAAGAATGAGGGATGATCATATTGAGACATATCGAATGTTGAAAGACCTCGATAGAGTGGATGTGGAGAGGATGTTTCCTATAGAGGGGGAGCCTGAGACGAGAGGACACAGCCTCAGAATAGAGGGATGCCCTTTTAGAATGGAGTTAAGGAGGAATTTCTCTTGCTAGAAGGTGGCAAATCTGTGGAATTTGGTGCCTCAGGCTGCTGTGGCCAAGTTCTTTGGTATATTTAAGGTACAGCTTGATAGATTCTTGATTAGTCAGCCATAAAGAGATGCAGGGAAAAGGCAGGAGATTGGGACTGAGAGGTAAGATGAATCAGCCATGGTGAAATGGAGCAGACTCGATGGGCCAAATGGCCTAATTCTGCTCCCATATCTATGGTCGTTTAGGCCAAATGGATTATTCAGTTTTCTGTTTGGTTGTGTACTAACAAGCTGGAATCATTCACTTAGGACAACTTAGGAAGCTTGTTTAAGTTTGAGCTCAAAAATTTTATGTTATATCCCAGAGGCTGTGATGATACTGGATAAATCAAGTAAAGTTTGGATAAATGAATTATGAAATTATGTTTATCCTGTATATAACAGGTAAGCTAGAGCATGATCCCATAAACCTGTCCTGTCATTTATTAGGAGCACATTTGATATTTTGCCTCAAGATCACTTTCCTGCCCAATCACCATGTTATTCCCAGTCTCAGTTTTAAATATAATGACTGGAGTGCCACAGCTCCCTGTGAAGAAAGTCAAAAATAGCTATCCCCAGTTATTCACGATCTATCCCAATAACCTGGCCAATTTGTTTTTTCAAGTTTACTAAAGATACCAAACCAGATGGCATTGTGGACTGTGAGGAGAATGCAGTGTAGTTTTAGGGGGATATCGAAAGGTTAGTGATTAGGACAACAAAGAAATGGTTGTGGGAGGCAGAGGGAGGCTAAGGGATTGCTTCGAGTCAGTGGACTGGGTTGTGCTCAGGGACTCGTCTGTCGATCTGAATGAATACCCCATGGTTGTCACAGACTTTATAAAAGCAGTTGTAGACAAGTGTGTCTCCACAAAATCATTCAGAGTTTTCTCCTACCTGAAGCCCTGGATGACAGCCAGATCAGAGGCATTCAAATCTGGCAGCCAAGAATGTTACAACAGGTCCAGGTATGATTTCCAGAAAGCCATCTTATGGGTGAAATGGCAATTCCCGTCTAAATTAGAATCAACAAGTATGCTTGAACGTTGGGCCAGGCTACAATCCTATAAAGTAAAACCAAACAACATTAGCAACACCAGGGTTTCGCTTCCAGATGAGCTCAACACCTTCGGTGCTCACTTTGACCATCAAAACATGGAGTCCCCAATGATCCTATCATTTCAGTCTCTGAGGCCAATGGGCAAGCAGCCTTCTGGAGGATGAACCCATAAAAAACAACTGGCCCTGACAGGGTACCTGGCCAAGTACTAAAGACCTGTGCTGATCGACTGGCTGGAGTGTTCACTGAGATCTTTGCCCTCTCAAAATGGCAGTCTGAGGTACCACCTGCTTCAAGCAGGCTTCAGGTGCCTCAGAAGAATGTGGTAATCTACCTCAAAGATTATCGTTCAGTAGCACTTTCATCCATGGTGTTGAAGTGTTTTGAGAGGTTGGTGATGAAATGCATCAACTCTTGCCTGAAAAGCAACGTTGATCCACTCCAATTTGCCTTCTGGCATAACAGGTTCACAGCAGACACCAACACATTGGCTCTTCACTCAACCCTGGAACATCTGGACAGCAAAGACTGTTCTTTGTTGATTACCACTCGGCATTCAATACTGTAATCCCCTCAAAACTAACCAATAAGCTTCAGGACCTTGGCCTCAATACCTCCTTGTGCAATTGGATCCTCAATTTCCTCACTTGCAGACACCAGTCAGTTTGGATTGGCAACAACATCTCCTCTATGATCTCATCAGCACAGGTGCACCACAGGGCAGTGTGCTTAGCCCCTGCTCTACATGCTTCACACTTGTGACTGTGTGGCTAAGCACAGCTCTAATACTATATTCAAGTTTGCTGATGACACCACTGCCCTAGCCAAATCAAAGTGGTGACTAATCAATGGATTGCAGGGAGATTGAAAATCTGGATGAATGGTGCCACAACGACAAACTGCTACTCAGAGTCAACAAGACCAAACAGCTGATTAGTGACTTCAGGAGGAGCAAACTAGAGTTCCATGAGCCATTCCTCACAGGAGGATCGGAGGTGGAGAGAGTCAGCAATGTTAAATCCCTCAGTGTTATCATTCCTTCCTTAGGAGTTTGTGAACATTTGGCATAATATCTAAAACTTAGACAAACTTCTACTGGTGTGTAGTAGAGTGTGTGCTGACTGGTCACATCATGGCCTGGTAAGGAAACACCAATGCTCTTGAATGGAAAATGCTATGAAAGGTAGTGGATATGGCCCAGTGCATCACAGGTAAAGCCCTCTCCACTACTGAGCATATTTACATGGAGCGTTGGTGCAGGGATGCAGCATCCATCATCAGGAACCCATGCTGCCATCAAGAAGAAGGTACAGGAAGCTCAAGACCCACACCACCAGGTTCAGGCACAGTTATTACCCCTCAACCATAAAGCACTTTAACCAAATGAGATAACTTCACTCAACATCACTTTCCCCGTCACTAAAATGTTCCCACGACTTATGGACTCACTCTTAAGAACTGTTCATGTGACATTCTTGATATTTATTGCTTATTTTTAATTCTTTCTTTTTTTGTATTTGCACAGTTTATTGTCTTTCGCATACTGGTTGAACACCCAGTTGTTGCGATCTTCCATTGATTTTATTATGGTTATTATTCTATTCTGGATTTATAAATTATGCCCACTAGAAAATAAATCTCAGGGTTGTTTGTAGTGACATACATGTACTTTGATAATACAGATGTGGAAGAACCACTTTGGTTAAAAAATATGCAAGTTGTTTTTTTTTAATGCTGAGAGATTGAAAGCTGTTGGTGTTCGAAGAGATTAGGGTGCTGTTGCACAAAGTTTACTGAATGTTAATGTACAGCAGCAATAAAAGAGATGAATGGTGCATTTGCCTTTATTGGAAGAAGGTTTGAATACAAAAGTAGTGACGCACTGCTCCAATTAGATAGAACCCTGGAGAGATCACATCTGGAGTATTGTGAACAGATATGGTCTCCCTAACCTAGGAAGGCTATATTTGCAATAGAGGAAATGCAGTGAAGGTTCACAAGATTGATTCCAGAGATGGCAGGTTTGTTGCATGAGGCTAGATTCAATCGTCTGGTCCTGTACTCTCTTGAGTTTTAAAACAAGAGAATTATCTCATTGAAATGTACAACATTATTGTGGGCCCTGACAGAGAGGATGCAGTTGGGATATTTACAATCAGCAGTCACAGTCTCAAAAATTTTTTAAAAAGCTATTCAAGAGAAAGGTAAAATGAGATTTCTTCACTTAGCAGGTAGTGAATCTTCAGAACTTCATACCTAAGCTCAAGAGAGAAGTCATTAAATTTATTAAATTTTACTGCAGTTGTTGAATAACTGACAAGTGGTGCCATCATATCACCGCCATATAAAGTTAGGATATATTAACATTATTTGGCTTGTGTAAATGGTTGACAACAAAACTAAAAAGTGGAGAATAAGAACATTCTCATGAGCACTCCAGTGCCTCAGCTAAAATTGCAGTAGAGCTCAATTTTCTAGCTTTTAATTTACTCATGTGGGAGTCATCAATATTCGTGTGTGATGAGATAGGACAACAGAAATTGAACCCTCATACCCTGTAAATGTATGCATTCATGTTAGTCACTCCTACACTATCCTGAAACAATCAGTGCTGTCTGGCCACACTGCAATGCAGAGTCAGTGCTCCAATACACTAGATCGCCAGTTAGCAGCACAGCTGAAATACATTTATTAAATACTTCAATTTGACTGAAATCAGTGGAGCTTTTAATACATTAGCTGGAGAAGATTACATAATTAAGATAATCACACTTTAAGGTGCAAAAAGCTTATTGAATTGCCCAAAATAGTCAAAGTGCTTAATATGTATAAGTGGTGCCTTTATAATTGATGTCTAGGGTAATGGAATGAGGATATGGAAAATTGCTTAGTATAGGTGGCTGCATACCATAAACGTGGGTGATATAATTGCTGGGGACAACATTAAAAAGGGTTCAGAGAGCAAAAGGACTTTGGGGAGGAAGTTATGAAGATATGTTCACAGAATTAAGTCTATTTTCACTGGTTGACAGAAGATTGAGGGAAACATTAAATTCAGTTGTTAAAATAACCTGAATAACTAGATAAAAATTGTGGCAATATTTATTTAATTCAGACTATAAATACAAAATCTGGAACATTAACAAAGAGCTTGTAAGATTTGAAGGAATTTCCCACAGACTAGTATTTAAATATAATAGGGTTCAGAGTAAGAGTTCATCCAATGCCAATTACACAGATCCAGATATTGTTGGTAACCATATAACCATATAACAATTACAGCATGGAAATAGGCCATCTCGGCCCTTCTAGTCCGTGCCGACGCTTACACTCACCTAGTCCCACTGGCCCGCACTCAGCCCATAACCCTCCATTCCTTTCCTGTCCATATACCTATCCAATTTTACTTTAAATGACAATACTGAACCTGCCTCTACCACTTCTACTGGAAGTAAATATCAGTGAGACTGAGATTTTCAAGCAAGTAACCAAATAGGAGCCCCAAATATACTCACCAATGGTACTACATTATCTTTCTAAATCTTTCTGGTGCTGGATGCAAGAGCTCATTTGCACTCTTGAGAAGAAAGGTATGTTCCTTATTTTTAAAGAAATGTTTAGAATTTGTTTTATGTTTTTAAGTTAATGGTTTTAAGTACTTTAGTTGATCATATTGTATGTATTTAAGCAATTATTTCTATTAATAGTTTACATTTGTTTCTTCATGTCAGAGACACTCAACAACATTGAAAGAAACTATCCTCTTTAACAGTGGTAAAGCTTAGGAGAAGGTTCTATTTGCTGTCAAAGCTGATTGGAGAGTTTCCAAAGTAGGGCTTCTTGTTGACAGTTTTGGAGGTCCATCTGCTTGATCAGGATTGCACTGGTGGACTCTGCATCACTTGCCAATCATCAGTGTGATGGGAAGATCACATGACCCCACTCACTCCATGCTTGTAGATGAAGTCATAGCTTTGCCTCACAGATGATGACATAACTACATCTGTGTCCATTCTGAGTGGGAAGTGGCTGAGTCACTTCACAACTACTGTCATCCAAAAACAGTATCAGTCACACCTGAGAAGCAGAGTTTTCATGTCAATCATCTGGGAAGTAGCATGAGTTAGAAGTTTTAAAAAAAAACATGTTTTTTAAAAAACTTAATAAGATGTGTAAGATGTAGCTTATGTCTTAATTATTAGCCAAAATACCTGAACTTCATCAAAGAGTTCAATGAGCAACATTAACCAAACTGTCTTCTACTCCCCAACTCCCACCCCTGGTGTCCCACACTGAGCCATGGATTCTAGAAAACTCTGGGGTCTCATGCCATTGAGACAGCCAACTGAGCTGAAAAGGTCTACCAATGTAAAGGCTGGGAAATCTCACCTCATGTTGACGTTGGGAAGCACAGTGTGGAGGATTGACTTTGACAGTTAGTGGCGGTCATTTTGGTGACCAGTGTAATGGATGGACCTTGACAACCAGTGTTGAGTAGTTCAGTGATGAGTGTGTGGGGCAGACCTCAACAGTGAGTAGTGGTCAGATCAGCAAGCAGTCAGGCTCTTGACTGAAAGTGATGTTGAGTCCTGACAGTTAGTAACATCTTTTCCATGGGTCAGAAAATCAACACTCACATTGAACACCTTGCCCAACAGGCAAGGAACACGGAGGGTCAGCAAGTTAGAAATTTCCACACAATCCACTCTATCCTTTGATTAGAATTTGCATTAAGTGGAATGTTTTTGCAGCCTTGCATGCACAAAAGGTGTTGTACAATTTTTGCATAGCTGTAAGAAGTTCTTCACATAAACCACGTTACAAACTTCAAAGCTTTATAAACCCACAGTTTGATTTATCTCTAAGGAATAATTATTTCTGCTATCATACATTTAAACATTTAGATCATAGAATTACATTAATAAGACAGGACCTCCACAACCGACTAGAATCTATGCCTTTGAAATCACAAAGAAGCTCAGCTTTGAATTTCCTTGCTTCTTGCATTCTCCATTGAGAACTGTAAGTCATTGCTTCTGGCATCATAAATTAGAGTCTTGTTTTATATAAAAGTTTAATATTAGGTCTATATGTTAAGTCCCCGAGATGAGAACAGCAGGAGACAGATGTTAAGGAAAAATTATTAATGAAAATACCTGTCATTTTTGGGGCTAGGTTGATGCTGTGGTCGTACTGGGTGGACTTGGTGGACGTTTTGACCAGATTATGGCCAGTGTGGAAACTCTGTTCCATGCTGTGAAGATAACTGAGTTACCAGTTGTGATAATTCAAGGGACTTCACTGGCATATTTACTCCAACCTGTAAGTATTTAACTGTACCTTTAAATTGTTCCTAAAAGCAAGCTGATTGGCAAAATATCTTCAATAAATTACTGTTTGCCAGGAATTCAGCATCCTGCGTTTTTTCATTGATGACAGTTTTTATAAATAGTGGTAAATTGCTCTTCATGCTCATGCTTTTGAATGGTGTTATCTGTCTATGATCTATGAATGCTATAGCGTAGTCATTTAAGAAAACCAAACCCCTGAAGAAAAAGGTGTAATTCAATAGCCTTTTGTGGAACTGTGTCAAGAATATTGAATCCCTGAATTCAGAGATTGGTGGAGCTGTGGGTGGTGTAAAGGTCTATTAAAGAATAACCGGGAACATGGATGAGTTACAGAAGTGAGCAGAGAGATGGCAGATAGTTTTACAGGGCAAGTGTGAGGTTTTACACTCTGGGGGGTCAAATGAAAGGAGAAAGTATATATTTAATGGTAGGGCCTTAATAGCATTGAGGTACAGGATCCATGGAGTCCAGGTCCATAAATCACCAAAAGCGGCTACGTAAGTGGGTAAGGTGGTAAAGAAAGTGAATGCAATGCTTGCCTTTGGTAGAGCTATTGAGTTTAAGTGTGGCAACTTAAAATTTTAGTCAGACCACACTTGGAGTATTGCATGGAGTTCTGGTCAGCACATTGTAGGAAGAATGTGCAGAATCTGGAAAGGGTGCAGAGGAGATTTACCAGGACACTGTCTGGATTAGAGGCTATAAACTACAAAGGAAGATTGGACAAACTTGGGTTGTTCTCCCCACAGTGTTGGAGGCTGAAGGGAGACTTGATAGAACATATTCTAAAGTATAGTACAGGTCCTTCGGCTCATGATGTGCCCAGATCAATTTAACACTTCTCTCACAAAAAGCTCTCAATTGTTATTTCATCCATGTGTCGATCTAAGACTTTCTTAACTCCCCCTAATATTTCCACGTCTACCACCACCCCGGCAGTGCATTCCAAGTACTCACCTCACTTTACGTAAAAAAAATCCTCTTCTGACAACAACCCTCTACTTTCCTCGAATTCAATTTGTACCTCTGCCTGCCCATATTAGCCATTTACACCCTTGTCTGAGGAGTGGGAGATTGTGGAGAAAATTGGAGACAGGTCCTTGTGGATTTTACGTGTCAAGTTTAAAAAGTGAGCAGGGCCTGTCAGGACTTGTCTGTGGAGCAGAAGATTGCTTGGGTTATTAACAACATAACATGGGCCAATAAAAAGAAGTTGGGTTTAAGCATGTGGAGACAGTGTACCATCTGAGAGTCTCTTTCACATCCACAGAATCTCCTGTCTGCTCCCCTAACTATATGATTTCAGGAATGAAAGGGTTTTCATACGAGGAACATTTGATGGCTCTGGGTCTGTACTCGCTGGAATTCAGAAGGATGAAGGGGGATCTCATTGAAACCTTTCAAATGTTGTAAGGTCTAGACAGAATAGATGTGGAAAGGATGTTTCCCATGGTGGGAGAGTCTAGGACAAGAGGGCACAGCCTCAGGATAGAGGAGCGCCCTTTCAAAGCAAAGATGCGGAGAAATTTGTTTAGCCAGAGGGTGGTGGATTTGTTGCCACATGCAGCTGTGGATGCCAGGTCACTGAGTGTATTTAAGGCAGAGGTTGATTGGTTCTTGATTGGACACGGCATCAAAGGTTACGGGGAGAAGGTTGGGAACTGGGCTCGAGGAGGAGAAAAAAAAAGGATCAGCCATGATTGATTGGCGGAACAGACTCTATGGACCAGATGGCCTAATTCTGCTCCTAAGTCTTTTACTCTTACTTATGGCCTATATCCACCAGTGCTCTTCTCTTCATTTCCTTTTGAGCCACAGAGCCCTTCTCAGTGGGCTCAGACCTGGTTGCTATGGCTTTCCTTTGGATGGATGCCCCTCCCCAACTATATCTAAAAAGGTGGTATACATGCTATCGAGGGGGACCGCTGCAGGGGTTCTGCACTCACCCCATCTTCTCGCCACTGTAATAGTCCCTCATGCCCTTATACATCGCACACATTATCCTTCACACCTTCCACCTTCCTCAAAGAGATCCTACCACCAAACACATATTTACCTCCCTCCCCACCTCCACTTTTGACAGGGATCATTTCCTCTGTCCATTCATCCCTCCCCACTAATCTCCCTCCAGGCACTTATCCCAGCAAGAGGCCGAAGTGCTAAACCTGCCCATTCACCTCCTCCCTCAACTCCATTCAGGGCCCCAAATAGTCCTTGTGCCAAGCTGAGGTCACCCTCAGGGTGAAAGAGCAACAGCTTATATTCTGTCTGGGTACCCTCTAACCTGACGGCATGAATATCGATATCTCCTTCCGGTGAACAACTTCCACCCTCTTCCCATTCCCCACTACTCTGACCATTTGTCTCTTCTTACCTGCCTGTTACTTCCCCCTGGGTCCCTTCCTCCTTCCCTTTCTCCTATTGTCCACTTGCCTTACCTACTGGATTCTTTCTTCTCCAGCCCTTGAACTTTCCTACCCACCTGGCTTCATCTATCGCCTTCCAGCTAGCCTCTTTCCCCTCTCCCCCTCCACCTTTTTATTCAGATATCTTCCCCCTTCCTTCTCAGTCTAGAAGTGTCTCAGCCCAAACTGTTGACTGTTTACTCTTTTCCATGGATGCTGCCTAACCTGCTGAGTTCCTTCAGTGAGTGGTACACTGAACTATCTGATCCCTTTCTCTCTCCTGACAGTTACTCAACTACCTCCCTCCAGCAGTGTAACTGCCTCCTGTAGCTCCTATCTATGATTCATTGTTCATCCAGCTCCAGCTCCAGTTCCCTTACACCGTCTGTAACGAGCTGTACCCAGGCGTACTTTTCACCAACGTAATAATCAGGAACTCTGAGCTCTCCCAGATCTCCCATGTCATGCAAGAGGAGGACACCGCTACCCTGGGATTGATTCTCACTGTTTTAGCTAGGCACTGATAAACCCCAAACAAGGCTCTGCCTCTTCTCACTGAAACCTTTTGAGCCAAAACCTCAGCTCCCCACTCTGCTTCTGTTCTGCTCCCACAATGGCCACTTTGCTCAAACCTAACTTCGGTTTATTGGCCACAATCTGGTGTAAAAGTTCTCCAACGTAGAGTTTTTCTTTAATTATGAGAGGGATAAGGTAGATGGTCAGAATTTTTCCCTGGAGTAGAAATGTCAAACAGCAGAGCACATGACTTTAAAGAGAGAGACAGAATGCATTTTTTCCACAAAGAATGGAATGGATTAAAAGGAGTAGTAGTGGAAGCAGCCAATCTTTTGCACTTTTCTTTATGACATAGATGGAAGCCATTCGACTCATTGAATATGTACCCACTCAGTCACTGGTTCTCTCCATGTTCCCATCAGTTCCACAAGCCACCAAAACAAGAACAATTCATGGTGGCCAATTAGTCTTCCAGCTTTCATATTGAAGGATCGGGTGGCTCGTCCAGGATTGAACAGCTTGTCATATGAAGAGTGTTTGACGGCTCTGGGCCTGTATTCGCTAGAATTCAGAAGAATGAGGGGTGACCTCATTGAAACTTACCAAATGGTGAAAGGCCTTGATAGAGTAATGTGGAGAGGATGTTAACTATGGTGAGAGAGTCTAAGACCAGAGGACACAGCCTCAGAATAGAGGGGCATTCATTTAGAACAGAGATGAGGAAGATTTCTTTAGCCAAAAAGTAATGAATCTGTGGACTTCTTTGCCACAGGTAGCTGTGGAGGCCAAGTCTTTATATATATATTTAAGGCTGAAGTTGATAGATTGGTCAGGGCATGAAGTGATATAGGGATAAGACAGGCGATTGGGACTGAGAGGAAAATTGGATCAGCCATGATGAAATAGCAGAGCACACTTGATGGGCCATTTGGCATAATTCTGCTCCTATATCTTATGGTTTTCTATCTTTGGCAAGTGAAAGCAGCTGGAGGAAACCCATGGTCACATGGAGAATGCACAAAATCCACAAGGCCAGTGCCAGGGGCACAATGGAAATATGGCTGTTGGAACTGTAAGACACTGGCTCAACAAGCTTCCTGATTGGACCACCCCAAAGGGCTGAATTTAATGAGAAATGAGATCCAGGAATACTCTGTTATTCAGTTCAGTAACTCTGCTGCTTCAACTATGTTAGTGATAGACAGTGCAGTTCAAGATTATCAGTCGTGCTAGTATTTCCACTTCAATCTTTAAGGACACCCCCACCTCATGTCCGCTTTTCATTATTACCATCAGGTAGGAGGTGCAGGGCCCTGAGGACTCCCACTTAATGCTTTAGGAACAGGTTCTTCCCCTCCACCATCAGATTTCTGAAGGGTCCATGAATGCTACCATACTATGTTCCTCTCATTTTGCGCCTTTCATTTATTTATTTTGTATTTCTTACTATAACTTTTGATTTTTTTAAATGTACAGAACTGTACTGCTGCTGCAAAACAACAAATTTCATGACATGTCAGTGATAATATATCTGATTCTGATTATCTTCTTTGTCCAATTAGACAATCCTTTGTGTATGAGTGTTTGACCACCTGTGTGAGTAAAATTATCAATCCTCTGTGTGAGTAGATAGTTACTCACACAAAATGTAGTAAAAACTTTCATAGTTGAGCAGAACTGCGGAAAGAAAATCTCAAACAGTGATTGATCTCCAAAGAGATTATTCCCATTGATACCAATGATAAGGTGCAGACTTTCTCTTCAATAGAATCTCCTTGGCTGGTGTCCAAGGCAGGAAATAATGGAGAACAATGAAGTGTAGGATATGCAGTTGCAAGTCATATACCCAGGTGTGCTGTTATGCTGGAAGCTATAACTTTATGAAAACCAGCCTCAAATCATTAGATCCACTAGATTTCATGCATTTTTCATTGTTTTTGCTTCCAATCTTGAAGTCTCCTTTCAAAGGTCACCAATTCATAGGTTCTGCAACCAAGAGGAAAATAGTCCAGCTGCTGGAATATGTTGGAAATGCTCAGAACATCACAAAGTCTGAGGAAATGTTATTGACCTGCAACATTTCTTGTCACAATACTTACTTCCTGCACTGCTGAGTAATTCAAACATTTTCTGTTTTACTGTGATCCATTAATTATTACAAAGGTGTGTAAGTACTTTATAAACAGAGACCTCTCCCTCCACAGTAACTATTCTGTTGTCAATATTGTGTCCTTCTAAAGTATGAAAATCAAGTTATCTGTTAAATTTGCCAGCACCTCGGAATGTGTGGACTTTATTATCAGTAATTTTATTTTCTGGTTTTTGATTGACTATTTCGATGCTAATGTTGTTTTCAAGATTTGTGTCAGATCCCGCTGAATACTGGAAAATTGGTATTGGTTTATTATTATCATGTGTACCAAGATATGGTGAAAAACTTGTCTTGTATACTATTTATACAGCTCAATTATTACACAGTGCATTGTGGTAGAATAAGGTAAAACAATACAGTGTAGAGCCTACCAAAAGGAAGCAGTGCAGGTAAGCAATAAAGTGCAACATCAGAACAAGGTAGATTGTGAGGGCAAGAGTTCAGCTCATCATAGAAGATTGTTCAAGACTCTAGCTGTAGTTCTATTATAAGTTTATGTCCTTATGATTGTTTATGAAAATAGTTAATATTGGAATATAATGGAAGGTTATTGTTACTAATGGAGAAATCTACATGCATTTAAAGTCAGGGCCTCAAGGTTACTAACCTCGAAGTTAAGGAAGTGGATGTCATTTACCTTGGCTTTGAAAAGGCAAGCACGACAGTTTTTCACAGCGAAGTTAGTGAGACAAATCACAGGCAAATGAAACAAATGGAAATGAAGAGAAAATACTTGTGGTGCAAGCAAAGTGTTAACTTATATAATGGCCGGAGACTGCAACTGCTTGTGGCCTCCATACATTCTGTTGCTATAATGATCAGCCAAGCAATTTAGTTTCCACAGAAATGTTATTAACCTGAAATGGTATGGCTTGTTTTTCTCTCCACAGTTGCTGCCTGGCCTGCTAAACACTTCCTACTTGTATTGCATTTCTATAACCACTTTAAACTTGTAAAATACCTCAAGGTACCTCACAAAAACAAATTTAACATTTGTACACTAAGCCACAATGTGAGAGCTAATGTTTGAAAACCTTCTGTCATCCACTTGCTTTACAGGTCTTGTCATTATTTATTGTCATCACAGGTTTTGAATTAAAATAGTATGAAATGTTTTTTCATTGTGCATTGAGAATCTCTGACCCACTTTGATTGCAAAATCAAATCCACACATATAGTAAAATAGAAACTGCAGATACACAAAAGCTGAAATAAGTGTTTTTAATCATCATGTCAGATGCTTATCAGATCAGATAACATCAGTGGAGAAAGAACATCAGTTAGTGTTTCATATTTCAGGTGAGTGAGTCTTCAGTAGATGAAGTGACATTGGCCTGTAATTTAACTTTGTTTCCTTCTCCACAAGTGCTGCCCAACATATGAGTAAATCCTTCATTTTCTATTTTAATTTCACATTTTGCTTTCTATTTGTTATTATCTTTGTCTTGCTTTAGTTCATAAATGCTTGCCAGTGCCAACATTTGTTGCTGTTTTGAGGTTTGCATTCATGATTATGAACTTTCTTAACAACCCTTTTGCTAGTAATTAGCAGACTAAATAAAAATATCTCATCAACATTGCTGATGTTATGTTCTTGTGTTTGCACAAGATCTCCCTGGCCAGTTACCATAGCTATAACTAGCCAGCTCTCCAAGGACTTGCAAACCTTTTTGCTTGATTTTCACCATTTACTTAATGGCTCTCCTTGCCTTCCAGCCATAGGACAAACGTGACACATAAAAGACATTCTTCAAATCTTCATTGCAGTCTTGGTAAAATGTGTGTCAAACTTGAAATGAATGTAAATCGAAGGGTCTTCTCTTTCAACTCAGTTTCTCTAGCAAAGTGCCTGTAGGGCACTGTCAGTATTTCACTGAGGCCTCTGCTAACTTATGTACAACAGTTTGCCGTAAAGTACTTAGAAATAATTTACAACTGGAAGCTTAACTGAAAATAAGAAACACGCTACTTCTGAAAGTTATTGCAGCCACCAGCATGTGAAATGAATGCTAACTGCATTGAGAAAAAAATACTAACATATATGAAGGCACATTTTCAGGGATTTTATACCTAACTCTGCTGCTGGAATGGTAAAACATTTTCACTATTTAAATGTGGATTCACTAAAGAAAGTGTGCTCTTTTAAGAGGATTTAGTTTACTAAGGAGGCCCAACCCTAACAATGCAGCTTCCTGCAGAAGTTTTTTTTCTTAGCTGCAATGCAATTTCATGTATTCTGATTACTCTCTGCCTGATAACTCACTCAGCCATCCCTCAAGTACTAGCAATCTATCCAACTACGGAGTTGTCACAGCTACATCTGATTCTTCCCGTAAAAGCCACTGAATCCAACAGTGAGGGACATAGACACAGGCTGGTTGTTTTACTCCTCCCAAATCTAGAGATGAGGCCCGTTGTTGCATCACAACATTTGCATGAGTTGAGATCTAACCCACCATAGACCAGGACTTGGCCCCTGGGACTATCAGGCTCAATAATTCAGTGAAAAACTGGTTTCACCAGTTGGTTATCATCCTACAGCTGGAGCATCATGGAGAGAAGTACAACTAAATGTAATTTTCCTTTGGCTACAGAATACTGATTCTTTGAATGTATGTCAGTAAAAGTTTTTAAACTTTGAGGAAGTGAGTGGTGTGTGGTAATTAGTGCTACTCCCTCACAACTCCAGGGACCTGCACACTAATTCTCTCATAAACACAGCAGTTCCTGTTAAGGGTTTGCACATTTTCCCTGTGCCTACATACATTTCCACTGGATGTACTGCTTCCTGCAATATCCCAAGGGCCATAGTAAATTACCTCCTAGTGTAAGGAACTGATGTTTGTGAGAGAGAATAAGTTTTAGGGATTGAAAAGAATGGGCTGTTGGGATTGCTGTTCTGGAGCCAACACACAGCCAATGATTTGCATGGCTTCTTTCTGTGACAAATGATAAAGCTGCTTCTACCCGCTTCCTTTCCTTTGTATCGGAGTGATTCATACCGTTCTCTGGATATTTACAGTGCCGTGCAGCTCATCCAAATAGTAATTTTTCATGTGTGATCCTTAACACTGTCAGGAGATGATTTGATCTTGTCAGGTACAGTAATAAAAAGCCACTCCTCATTTCAGGACGATTTACACATGCATATTCTGGGATTAGTCATAAGACAGTTTCCTGCAATTTGCATCCAAAATAACAGCAAAGCTAATTTAGATGGGACCTTAATTCTGAAGGCCTATTAATCATTTGCTTCATGCAAAATAGGCAATATACAGTATGAACATAAAAACTTAAAATAAATAAATTGCCAAGCCAAGCTCGCAGTCTTATTTTTATAGTGGTAGTGATCTTTGGCATTGGAATGTTTTCCTGGAGAAAAGTAAGTTGGTTGTGAAAAATTCTGTTATTTATGATGTGGAATGCAAATCAGGTTTCAGAAGGCAATTATCATGGTTTGAATTGTTTTTTGGCAAAGAGCAGAGGAACATAAATCTTTGATGATGAAGGGTATTTTTAAAGGAAAAAAGCCAAAAATTTCATCTATTTTCAGTGCTTAGTTCAATTTTCAGTTCAATATTTTTAATGTATGGAAATGTTTCCAGTCTGTAGACTGAGCAAAATTGAATTGAATGGCAGTGATGGGTAACTTTTTACAAAATATTTAATAAGTTCAAGTAGGCTACTGCTGTAAAGATAAGCAGCAAAATTTTGATCTACAGAATTTATTGTAAGTCATGCCACTAGCAAACTCTTTGCTAATGATGTAAATACAGATCATTCAATCATTCAGAAGCGTTACTAAATGACATTGTGATGAATTGTTCTGCTTCTGTACAGTTTTTTAATATCTTGCCTCTGTTTAAAAATAACTAGTTTCATTTTGCTGAAAGGCACATGATGTACAAGGTCAAAATTTAGTCGTCGTACAGAAACTAAGCCCTGCCACAAGTCAGGTATCACTACTCTTGCAGTAATGCAGGTGACTGAACAGATGTGATGTGATTTAGGGGAACACAGTAACTTTTAATCAATATCATAGCCAATCTGTTCAGTCAAAGCAATCGACATCTGTCTGCCCAAAAATATGCAGCAAAAAATGTCATTTCTTGTATAAACTCAATAACAGCAGTGCAAATGTTGTACCAGGTAACAGAGCAAAATATGGAAATTACATCCTGTGGATATTTCATGTACATTTCTTGTCTCCAACTCATAAATCTACATTATGTCTGTGTATATGAACAGAATAATGGAAGTACACAAGTTGCTGTCCGGCACTATCAGCTCCTGATCAGCTGACTGGTGAAAAACAGCAGTCTGTGTTCCTCTATGTACAAACTGCACCTCAGTTCTCTGAAGTAAACGGCATCAGAAACAATATTTCACTTGATGACACATCTTCTGCAACTCACATGGGCTGTTTCAAAGTGTAATATTTTAGGAACCTCGGCAGTTCTCTGTAGCACTGCAAGCACCTTGAGTCCTTGAATAAATACCTCTACATAGATAACATCTGACCTCTACATAGATAACATCTGACTGTACAGAAACGAACAGCATCTTCCATTAAAAAGTTCCAATACACTCCACAGGAACACTCCCAAACAAGATTTCATATTTATGAAAGCAAAATTGAGTTAAAGGCACTTAGGAAAGATATTTTGAATAAAACAGTTTTAAAAACCATTTTCAATGGTACACAGCAAGTGCACAAAGAGTATTTCTCACATAATATATACATTGATTTGGATGGGATTCAAATCAGTATATTGACATACACAAAATGAAATTGCTTGCTCATGTGGAGCTCAGTGAGTAAACAGTACATATGGTGGTAATAAATGGAGTGAGGAGTACAAAAAAACTGAAGTGCAAAGATCGTAGAGCAATCTGAAGTAGCAAAAGAAGAAATGTGAAATAAACTAGTAATTAATTCTTGGTACATGTGACAATAATAAACCAATTAGAAAACTTTGTTGCGCTGTCGTCTCTGTAATTTGATTTTTTTCTGGTCTAGGGCAGAACATCTAGGGTAGTAGAAAGTAAAGGAAATGGCCAGGGGCAGATCTTCTTGACAATACTATTAGCCTTCCTGAAGCATCTGTTGAAGCAAAGCAATTCCCTCCTTACCTTCCAAAAATTCATTTAACCTAATACCGTAGCCACTTTCCACAAAAGCGAATTAAACATGCCAGCATGACCCTAGCATCTAATTCTAAATAATCATTTAGCTGGATCTTAACTTTTTGTACTTTCGATCCACTAGCATAATATCCATGTCCTTGCAAAGCTCAGCTTCAAATCCTTTTGTTGGAGGCATCAAAAAAAGTAGAAATGTGTGCTTGTATTTATGGCTGAAGCTGGAGGCTGGTGCACAACAGGAGTCAGTGGGCTGGATATGCTGTAGCTGGGATTCAGAACATGGACTAGATATGTGGCAGGGCTGGAGCTCAGAGTGTGTCCTCAATATGAGGCTGGAACTGAGGTTTGGATTATATATGCTGAAAGTTTCAAACTGTTTTGACAAGCTTAACAATATAAGCTAAAAAAAGCTACATACGTACAGATTGTAATGGTCCATGCTAGATGCTTAAAGGGTATTGTGATGACATTGAGTATATCTGTTCTTGAACCAAATCTTGACAGTAAGTCTTGATTTCTGGTAAGTTGGCAGCACGTTGAGATGCAGCAGCTTCTATGGAGTCAACCAAAGGTGTTACTGTATTTTATGATCGCAAGACCCTACTGGACATTAAGAACTTAAAGTACTATAGGTCTACCCCATCAGTGAGTTGCTTGTTGGTGGTGAAACTGGAGGAGCTGGCCTCATGTTGCTGCCTGTGCCAGAGAGTCATCAGAGTCGGAGTCGAGAAGGAGGTGCACCGTGTAACAGCAAATGATTGTCTTAGTCGCTTTTCCTGCAATCACAAGACCTGTTGGACATTGGTGGTGTGGAATGTTGCAAGTCCAATTCATTGGTTTATTGGCGAATGGTGGTGGAGCTGTGTGGCCTCAGCCATAGCGTGGACTGGGCCCCAAGCTGCAAGGTTGCTTGTTGCAGCTACCCAGTGGGAGGTGTCAGAGTGCCAGAGGCAGGGTGGCGTGATGCCCGTGTTTGAGTCAGTGCTGTACTCTAGTGTTCACTCAGCAGAAGATGAGCTGTATTGTGTTTAATTGTGGACTGCTACAGCATTCATAGACTCAGGGACTTAGACTATACATTTAGTTTTGTGACTGTAGTTTACCGCTATCTTATATGTGCTACATGTCCCTTATGCTGTGTATGACTGTTGGCACTGTGTTCTGCACCTTAGCCCTGAAGTAACACTGTTTTGTTTGGTTGTATTCATGGGTATTCCTGTATGGTTGAATGACAATTAAACTTGAACTTGTAGTTATTTGTCTGTCAGTACACTTACTGTAGGGAGATTCTACTGTATCGACCAAAGACTAATTCACTTCATTCTCTTTTCTGAAGGGGCTGAGCTCCAAATGATCGCTATTTCAAACAGTGGCCCCACCTTCCCAACAATGGAAGAAATGCTTCCAGCCAAGTAACAGATAGAACACGGTTAATTATTTAAATGGGGCACATTTATTGGGATTGTAAATTCTAACTAATTGCAACTCTACAAAGGGTTTTCAAACACAAGTACAATTCTTACGAGCTAGGAAAACACGACTGATTGGGGACAATCGGGTTGTCTGTCACCGAAAGAGGACTCTGGGGAGAGATCCTTCTCAGGTCGTGGCTGTGGAGTGGACTCTGTCTTCACCTTTGAAACTCTTCCTCACCCTTACTGCCTTCTAATATTAATACAGATAATTTTACAATTCTTCATTTTCATTCTCTTTGTGAGTCTTTGTTCCTTTGCAGCTATTTTCCATCCTCATAACCTCGCCTGGCCTTGCCTTGTTGGTAAATTCAGATGCATTTTCCTTGGTCCTCTCATTTACATTATAGAGTGACCTCCAGAGCATTTTCATTAGTTACACCCTGCAATCCTGGAAATAGCCCACATTATTACTCCCTTTTCTATTTGAGAGCCGATCATAATTACACCATAAATAAATGATGCCCTGAGGCCTAATCTTGTGTAACAACCTCATGTCTGGCTTATTATTCAATGTCCTCTCGTCATCTCAGTATCCACGGGCTGTCCAGTAACATCTTCAAGATCAAGTGACTGAACTGTCCAGGCTTATAACCTGATACATAGAGTTTAAGCATATCTCATGTCATAAAACAATCACATTACTAAAAAAAACAACTTTCTTCAGCAATTCCTTCTAATGAAATCCTACTTTTAGCAGAACTGAATTTAAAGTTGTGGCTATCCTTCACCAATATTTTGCTTTCACAGTATTCAAAGTGAAGATAGAACCTTAATGATGTTAAATGACTATCGATTTAAGTAAACAAAAATCCAACCAACACTTACAAAATGTTGGAGGAACTCAGCAGGCCTGGCAGCATCTGTGGAAAAGAGTGAACAGCCGGCATTTTGGGCCGAGACCCTTCGGTAGTATTAGAAACACCAATCCATTGTGGATAATATAATCAGCCAGTAAGTTTGAGAAAGATTTCAGCAGAAATGCCATGATTTATTCTAAGTATTAAATGAGGGATTAATGTCATGAACAGAGTGATACTAATGCTTGGAATTCAGTCATCATTGCAGCACATAACCTCATTGTAAGGAAAAGGAATATTGTAGGATGAGAAAGAGGAAATGCTAGTAATGGAAACTATCCATGCTTGATTTGGAGTCTAAAGGTAGAGATCCTAAATATACATGACATTTTTTTTTTAAGCTACCTTAAAAAAACAGGAGATGTTTCCAAAACTTGAGGAACTGAGTTACGGAGAGAGGTTGTGCAGGTTGGGACCTTATTCACTGGAACGTAGGTGATTTTGTAGAGGTGTAGAAAATCATAAATGGCATAGACAGGGTGAAAGTACACAGTTCTTTTCCCAGAGTTCAGGAATCAGGAACTTGGAGTAAGAGGGGAAACATTTAATGGGAATCTGAAGGGCAACTTTATCACCCACAGGGTGGTGAGTATGTTGAATGAACTGCCAGGGGAGGTGGTTGAGGCAGGAATGTTACCAGGACTTGGAAAGGTACATAGACAAGAAAGGCTTAGGGCCCGAAATGGGAAAATGAGACGATCATTGATTAGAATCTATGCTATCATGTGCACTAGGGCTGTTTCTATGATGTATGATAATGTTATGAGAAGGAGTTAAGCAAATTAGAAATATATCCATTGGAGCATAGGAGACTGAGTGGCGAGGGTATTCAAGGATATTTTCAACCTCTCACTGCTATGGGCAGAAGTTCCCACTTGCTTCAAAAGGACAACAATTATACCAGTGCCTTAGAAGAATAATGTGGGCTGCCTTAATGACTATCACCCAGTAGCACTCACATATACAATGATGAAATGCTTTGAAAGGTTGGTCATGACTAGACTGAACTCCTGCCTCAGCAAGGACCTGGACACACTGCAATTTGCCTATTGCCACAATAGGTTAACGGCAGATGTAATCTCAATGGCTCTCCACACAGCTTTAGACCACCTAGACAACACAAACACCTACGTCAGGATGCTGTTCATTGGCTATAGCTCAGCATTTAATACCATCATTCCCACAACCCTGATTGAGAAGTTGTAGAACCTGGGGCTCTGTACCTCCTTCTGCAATTTGATCCTCGACTAACCAGAAGACCACAGCCTGTGTGGATTGGTCATAACATATCCTCCTCGCTGACAATCAACACTGGTGCACCTCAGTGTGCTTAGCCACTGCTCTACTCTCTATGTACCCATGACTGTGTGGCTAGGCATAGCTCAAATATCATCTGTAAATTTGCCGATGATACAGCCATTGTTGGTAGAATCTCAGGTGGTGACAAGAGGGCGTACAGGAGTGAGATATGCCAACTAGTGCAGTGGTGTCACAGCAACAACCTGGCACTCAACGTCAGTAAGACGAAAGAGCTGATTGTGGACTTCAGCAAGGGTAAGATGAAGGAACACATAACAATCCTCATAGAGGGATCAGAAGTGGAGAGTGTGAGCAGCTTCAAGTACCTGAGTGTCAAGATCTCTGAGGACCCAACCTGGTTCAAACATATCGATGCAGTTATAAAGAAGGCAAGACAGCAACTATACTTCATTAGGAATTTGAGGAGATTTGGTATGTCAACAAATACCCTCAAAAAATTCTATAGATGTACTGTGGAGAGCATTCTGACAGGCTGCATCACTGTCTGGTATGGAGGGGCTACTGCACTGGACTGAAAGAAGCTGCAGAAGGTTGTAGATCTAGTCAGCTCCATCTTGAGTACTAGTCTACAAAGGGAGCGGTGTCTCAGAAAGGCAGCATCCATTATTAAGGATCTCCAGTACCCAGATTATGCCCTTTTCTCACTGTTACCATCAGGCTGGAAGTACAGAAGCCTGAAGGCACACACTCAGCGATTCAGGAACAGCTTCTTCCCCTCTGCCGTCCAATTCCTAAATGGATATTGAACCCTTGGACACTACCTCACTTTTTTAAAAAATACATTATTTCTGTGTTTTGCATGACTTTTAATCTATTCAATATATGTATACTGTAATTGATTTATTTATTATTATTATTTTACTTTTTTTCCCTCTGTATTGTGTATTGCATTGAACTGCTGCTGCTAAGGAAACAAATTTCACAATACATGCTGGTGATAATAAACCTGATTCTGATCTGTTCTGATCTGAGTGGTGACCTTCTCGTGGTGTGTAAAATCACGGAGAGCATTGATAGTGTCAGTGCACAGAGTGTATTTCACAGGGTTGGACAATCAAGAAAAGAAGGACAAATGTTTAAGAAGAGATTTAGGAAGAACTTGAGGGGCAACATTTTACCCAGGGGTGGTGAGTGTTTGGAAAAAGCTGCCAAAGGAAGTGTTTGAGGCAAGATATTAACATTTAAAAGCTACATGAATAGGTACATGGATAGGAAAGGTTCAGAAGGATATGGGCCAAATGCAGGCAGATGGGACTAGCTTAGATGGGTACACTGGTCGGCATGGACCAGTCGGGCTATGGGGAATTGATTCTATGACTTTTTAATACAGTAATGGCAAACTAGCCACTTAGAAAATGGAACATTATGGTGCATCTGCACTGCTGTGCTACTGAACTCAGTACAGAATCCATTGAAAGTTCCATTAAGCACTGAGCTGAAGGGTCAGATACATTTCATATGTAGTGTCTTTTTATGCATTGCTGGTACATTGGATGCAATCTCAATCTTCTGCACAGGGTCACCAATCGACACCAAAGTAAGTGACAGGAAGATTTTTTTGAAAACATTCTTTTAATTAATGTTAATAATAATCAATTTTTGTAACTTTATTGTAGACTTAATTGAATTTACTGTTTTTTTAATTAAAAAAAACAGAAAATGCTGGAATTTGTCAGATAATCAGAACAGCTATGTAGAAATAGTTAATATTTTCAGGACTACAACCTTTCAGATGACAGATCAATTTGAAACATTAACTCTTTACAAATGCTGCCTAACCATCCAAGTAGTCATAAAAATTCTTATTTAACTTCAGATTCCTTGCATTTGCATTTTTTGAACATTTTGATTCTTATGATCTATTTTTGATTGTTATTAATAGTAGTCACTTAAGTGTTTATCAGCAATTTTAAGCATCATTTAAAGAGTGCGGAAACAGCCTTGTGAGAAAGGTGAAAGTAATTACAATATTTAAAAGTCAATTGGGCAGGTGCAGAGGTAGGAAAGGTGTAGAGCAGGGGTTCTCAACCTGGGGTGCATGGACCCCTTGTTTAGTGGTAGAGGCCCATGGCATAAAAAAAAGTTGGGAAGTCCCCGTTTAGAGGGATATAGGCCAAATGCAGCAAAATAGGAAGAATTTGGTTGACATGGATGAGTCAGGCTGAAGAGCTGGAACAGTTCTGTCAGAAACCCATCAGAATCGTCCATTAGCAGAGCCACTGTCTGCACCACCTACCTTAACATTTCTCTGTCTTTTTGCTATGTTCAGTGCTTTTCCTTTGATTTTTACCACGCCCACTACTTTATCTGCAACTGAGAATGTTTTCTATTTTCAGGTTAAATGCTAAGGCCCCAGCACTAATCTCTGGGGACACGTTCTGTCACTGCAATTCAAGAATGCTTCTCTGCATCTGACCTTTCTTATAAGACTCTCTTAAATTCCACGAGGCTCAGTTTTATTTGACAAGCATTGGGACACTCGAAGCTGCTCTGAGCAAAGGTTCTGCGGCAAATGTGTTCAGTTTAAACCAAGATATTGGTCAACCTTGAAAGATCAGGAGGAAAGATTTTAGGCAGATACATAAATTTAGATGCGTTGCTTTATTATTTATTAAATGCATGCATTTTGGATTTAAGCATCTTCGACTGCTCTGCTGCTCATCTGAATACAAAAAGCTCCACTTACTTTGCCATTTATTTTGGTGCAGCAGCAGGCCCGTGTTTCTCACATAGGGAAACCCTGCTTTAATGAGTCTTATTAATGTGCATAATTTCTCATAAAATTGAAGGGAAATTACACAAGGTGAGCAAAGTGACTGGTAATAACTGTAATTAGTACAAATCAGTCAGGCACTCAAAATTGCCATCTGCAAGATTTTGCAAATATAGAAAAGAAACAGTATGCAATACAAATATGCACAAATAGAGCAGCAAGGAAAATGCCAATAGAGACGGCATTTGTTTGTTCCCACCAGGGGACAATGAGGCCATCAAAGTGGAAGATTTACTGTCAGCGTGCCTTGGATTAGCAGCAAAATTACAAGTTTATCACAAGAACGATCCAATAACTGATGGTATGTTTGAGAGCAATTGAGACCTTTTCTATGTCGTTATGTTGCAAAGATGGTGAACTTGATCATTTTTTAAAACCTTTTTAAAGGTCTCTGATTTTTTTTCTGTCTTAAGAGAAAATTTGCCCTGGAGATAAGGTTGCTACAGAGCATTGTCCTTAGATGAGTTATTGGCAAAATGGATCGAGTATATGGAAATAAACTACTAGCATTGTTCCCTCGTTTGGGATGTTAGAAGGCCTGGCTTGTAGGAATAGGTTTTTTTTTTCAGGTGAATAAGCATTTTTTTCAAGAATAATGCTCGCAAGATATTGTGGTTGAGCCCACTTATCACAAACGTCATTAAAATTGTTTGCCATCTCCTAGTAAGCAAACCACACTGTTGCCTTCACAGTGTTGAGGCCCTGAAGTGTCAAACACAAAATATTTACCTCAAAGGTTTCTCATGAAGATACTTGGCAAAATCATCATTCTCAGCAGAGCTTAGATGCTGTGCCATTTTGTCTCTTTCTGTGATGTTCACTTTGTGCTTTCATACTGTGTGTCTTGCAGCTCAGTTTGTCTGAGTCTTTACACTCCATCCTAATGGCCATAAAACTGACAATGTGAACAAATATTTGAAAACTCCTTTGAAGCATCTTAAGGCCAGAGGATGTATGTCTCACATCCAGTCACATAGTTAAATGCCAAATGGCATTAATTAGATCTGCATGGCAGATTTTGCCCCTGTTTATTTAGATAGTTGGCAGTGTACAGCAGATTCCTGCTGGGACTTTATATTAACAATTCATGTGTCCTGATTGCAAAGTTTATAGGCAGTCAGCCATGATTGCTTTGGGCAAATGATCTCTAGATGTTGAAGGCAGTATTCCACTGGGACAATAATAAACTTTTAACAGTTATAATCTGAACACAGCTGGATGTTATAGTCAGTTACACGAGCTTCTTTGAGTCTGAAGATCCTGAGTTCAGGTCCAACTCCAGAGACTGGAGTTAAATGAGAGTGAGTTCTGGAGAGGATGCATCTTTTGGAGATGCTGTCTCACAAATGCAGCATTTGGTTGAGGTCCATTCTCTCTCAGATATACATAGAGAATTTCTAATGGCAGTAATTTAAAGAACAGAAGAGTATTATCCTTGGTGCCTGGCTAGTATGAAAATTGCCTGGCACACTTCCCTTAGTATATGAGTGACTAGGTACCAATCATGTTTCAAGTATTTCACTCACTGGGATTGGGACATAAGAAGGGAGCTTGAGAGGCAGTGTGTATATCCAGGTCTTTTTATTTAAGATTTATTTGTCTTTGGCAGGGTTTTAGGGAGTAGGCCGAAGATAATAATTTGAGCAAAACATTATACCTTTAGTCAACTTTAGTAAATAAGGTTGTAGTGTTTGATTCATTATTCGATTTGTTAACTATCAAGAACAGTTGACCAGAAATTTCCTTCTATAATTTATTAATCAGAACATGAGGCTTTTAAGCAGTTATGTTTTTTTAATAAAAACAGAAGGTGCTCAACATATCTGTATTCCACAGCCCAGGAAGCATCTGAGTTAATGTTTCAGATCAGTAATCTTTTGCTGTTTATCTTATTTAAGTACTCAACAACACTAAGTTAGAATCAGGGGGGCATTAGATCTGAAAGCAGGCTATTCATCTCACTGATCTTGCATTGCCTACAGGTGTCCCCTGCTTTACGCCACTTCACTTTTACAAAAGACCTACATTAGTAGCCTGTTTTCGCATTACAAAGAGGATTTTCACTTTTATGAAAATTTTTCCCATATAAATTAATAGTTCTTCGCTTTACGCCATTTCGGCTTAAGAAATGTTTCATAGGAACGCTCTACCTAAAGGGGTAAGGTGGGGGGACACCTGTATCTGCACGAGCAAGCTAGTCAGCACCAGACCAAAGCTTTTCCCCACAGCCCTGAAATATCTGAAATATATCGAGTTTAATTTTAACAGAAGCAATTCAATCTGCTTCCATCAATTATTTACTGGTAATGAATTCCACAAAAGGATTTCACAATGGAAAATACCGGAGTCACTGTTTCTCTCTATGGTTACTGTCTGCCCTGCTGAGTACTTCCAGGATTTTCTGTTTTTGTTTAAGATTTCCAGAATGTAAAGATTCTGGTTTCTAAATCATGACTATATTTCCTTACATTTAATCTGACTCTTTTGCCAGTCATTGTAAATCCTGAACCTTCCATTCAATTTCGAGTTCAAGTTTAATTGGCATTCAGACGTACATAAATAGCCATGAACACAGCCAAATGAAACAGCGTTCTTCCAGAGCCAAGATGCAAAACACAGCACCAACAGTCACACACAGGACAGGGCACATATAACCCATATAAGACAGCAGTAAACATACAGACACACGCACAAAAAAAATGTAACTCAAGTCCCAAAGTCCATGGATGTTTTCAGCAGAACCAGACTGCAGATGACTATACTCCAGCTTGCCTTCTACCATGTGAAAACTAGGGGGCAGCACTGACAGCAGCATGGACGCTGCACACACTGCCTCCTGTGTCACCTCTCCTGGGCACCTGCAACAGGCATAACATGGCATAAGGCCGGTGTTGGGAATTCCATCGATGGGAATGGGTTTCTTCCATTTGCTAAGTCAAGACAATATTTATCTCTATCAAATCATCTCTGAATTCTCTTTGCTCTAGGCCTAGTCTCAACATCATCAGTCTATCCACATAACTGACATCCCTTGACCATAGAGTATTCTAGTAATTATTTTTCTCAATTTCTGCTGGGCTTTCATATTAATTTTAGTCACTAGGACTGATTGTGGCTAAACTAGTGCTTTATGGTTATTCCCTGCCTGTACAAGGGAGTTACAGGATTTCATGTTCTCTACTGATGATTCACTCAATAGTGCCAACCATTTCCAAAGTGCTCTGGGTGTGTCTGTCTAGGTGCCTCTGCTCCTCCTCTCTCTTTAGACCAGGGACATTTATATTCATAATATTTGGGTTTAAGATGGCACTTAAACCCAAATTTTAGGCAGGTGACAACTAACCGGTGGTTCCCAAAGCAAGAAATACAACTAAATACTTCATTAATAACACATTTTCTGTAAAACCTTGTGTTAAACAATCACCATAAGCAATGAAGTGGCGTGCGAAGGCAAGGCCGATCGAGGATCGAAGTGTGGATATGCGAGGCAGACTCAGAGAGAGGTCGCGGCATGTTCGAGGAGGAGTTCAGACAAGGTGGAGGCACGTTTGAGACTGAGACGGGGCTTCCGAAACAGAAAAGTCGGAGTGGAGGAGAGACAAATTCAGGGCCTGTCCAATTAAACCTGGAGCGAACTTTGACAGATCTAAGCACGGGGCCGATTGGGAAAGGTTGGGTACGAGTCAGAACACGGCAGCAGGATCCAGGTCCAGAGCATATCAAAGCATCAGAGCCCAGGACCTAGAGAGAGGAACACCCCGATGTTTTGATGGATTAAACACTGGGCCAGATGGATTGAAAGGGCTGGGTGTTGGAACCAGAGGTGGGGGTCGGGCCGGTTCTGCTCACTGCTCTACGACCTTTATTCCACTCTTCACTGAGCTGAGGCGCTGGCTGTGCTCTAGCTGTTCCGGGCTCCTCTGCTATGTGCTGAATTGAGGCTGTAGGCCTGCTCCGACCCCCGTGTCTGTGGATTCATTTCATTCCAAATGCGGTTTGCTTATTTTTATTGTTTGCACATTTTTTTTTCTCTCTCTACACATTGGCTGTTTGTCAGGTTCTTTTATGGGTTCTTTGTGGCTGTCTGTAAGGAGACAAACCTGAAGGTTGCATGGTGTGTACATACTTCGATAATAAATAAACTTTGAACTCTATCATAAAGTTTCACTGTGGACTTCTCTGCATTAATTTTAATCCACTATATATCTGAGTATTTCCTTACATCCTTTTGAATTCCATTCCTGTCTCACTCCGTATTTGATAGATTGGAGGTGAAAGTGGAAATGAGATAAACATAAAGCTATTGAGGCATGAAATGTCCCGGCTACCACTGCCTCTATCCTGCCCCCACCCCTCACTAGAATGGCAGAGCGGTGCAAAGCAATATTACTTTTTTATTGTGCAACTTGAAATGATCATAAATGTTGTTTTTATATGTTATTGATGTACAAATACAGCTGACGCATCGATTTTTATAAGGAGTTACAACCAAATTGACTCTTACAGCCAAGTTTCATGAATGACAGCCAAATAAATGTTATTGTCTGTCAATAAGAAAAATGCTTTGACTGAAATGAATTGTCATAAAAGTTTGGGATTCTTTCAGCTACTACAAAACAGTATATTCTCAGCACCATTTAATTACTTTTTAAAAAATTTTAAAAAGCAAAGTTCTTCATGATTATATTGCAAAATATTTTGTTTCCCGGCAGGGTCGCCATAGATTGTTGGTCAACACGGGTCTAGAAGGGAAGTGGTGTGGCCTCATCCCAGTGGGAAATCGGTGCAACAACGTAACAACAACCGGGCTCAAGTGGAATCTGAGTAAGTGTGAACTCATTTCAAACTTTGCTGAAATTTAGCTCCAAAATGCTTTTATCCACATGTGGGGGGGTCTGATACATCAACTGTAATTTTACGCCAACACTTATTGCCTATCTCAGTTATATATGTCACCTCTTGGGTATGAATGTGCTGTTGGAAAAATTTTTACTATGAATTCAGGTTTTGATCATGTGACTATTACAGTATTCACCACTTTTTTGTCTGATTGATGAAACTGTGTGCTAGACATCTGAATCCTGCGTGGTGATAGCATGACAACTATTTTATACAGGTTATTGATTTTTTAAAAATATGAAGTGTTGAAAATACATTTTCTGTATTTAATGTAGTAGCATTTGGAGCTAATGGAAGACTTATAAATGGCAATTAGTTTCAGAATTAAAGTGGGCAAATTTATTGCAAGACATTGTTCCGTGTGAAAAGAAAGAAGATTGGTAGCTTATTTGTAGGTCTGTTTGCTGAACCTGGAGGTTAGGTCACAAATGTTTTGTCACCAGTCGAGATGACATTATCAGTGCATAACCAAATGATGTTTCTGTAGAGTGTTAGTCTGACTCGTTCTGATCGGTTCGCTGTCTCACTGGCTGCTGTTCTCTGCTGGGATGGACAGCTGAGTGATCTCTGCCGGTCTGTATCCCTGGCTATTGGTTGTTGTGAGCTTTAGCTTCATGGGTGTCCGTGGCTCACCCCTTGGCCCCAATCCCACAGACACATAGGTTCCTAAATTGCGTCCTTCTTTGTCTTCATGCACTGAGATGATTGACGGAGGAACGTGCCTTCTTACATTTAGCTGATGTCCATGTAGTGTCTTGGATTGTTTTCCCCTCTCTGTCCTGTGTAGTGTTTGGGACAGTCTCCACATTGGACATTTGTTCTCTCCACATGGGCTGTTGGATCGCTGCGTCTCAAGATGAGTGCTCTGATGGTTGTGCTGGGTTTGTGTGGTTGGAGCAGTGTTGCCGTAATTTCATAAACCTGATGTATCGTAGGGTTAGCCTCTTTCTTGTCTGTTCAATAGGAGCTAAAAACCTACAGTTGCGCAAACCTCAAAAAGAAATAAAGAAGTCACCCTTTCAAAATATTCAAACCGCAATGGCTATCCAAGAAAGCTTCATCAGAATGTGTCTCGTCCAGAGAAACAAGGACGCACGTTTGTCTGGGAAACTACAAAAACCTGGCAGAAGCATAGAGGAAGAAACCAAGATAATTCTTAGAAGCTTGTTTGTCAATGGAAAATTCTAGTAAGAAGCATATTGAACTGTACCCAATTTACAAACCTGTGTATCTGTGGGATTGGTGCCGAGGGGTGAGAAGTGGAGACCCAAGGAACCAACGCTCACAACGACCGTTAACCAGGGATACGGGCCAGCGGAGAGCATTCAGCTATACGATTGGCTGGGACCCAGCAGAGACTTGTGGCCAGCACAACAGCCAACCAATCAGAATGAGTCAGGCCAAATAAACGCGAGCACTCCGCAGGCATGACACTCAGTTGTGCACAGATGATGTCATTTTGGTGACGAAACGTTTGTGACCTAACGTCCAAGCTTGGCCCTACAAACAAATTGTTCTGTGGTTTGGATGGGAATTAGTGCCTTCTGACGGAAATCTAAATTTAATCATTTATTACCCGTGTGACCATCTCGAGCCGCCGTCTTCACTGGTATACCTAACTCCTTATAAAGATTGACAATCTAAGTATGTGATTGATGGTACTGGTGAGCCAGACATTATTGACTGGAAACAAAGAGTAATCAAAAATTCAATTCCGTTTAACAGGGAACATTCTGGGAAGCTAGTATGTACAAAAGCTAATTATTTTTGCATTATCTTAAAAGTAAATCAGCACAGCCACAAGAAGAAGACTTTCAGTTTTCAGAGAAACTGACTGGGAGCCGTAAACCATATTGCTGCCAGCTCATGAAGCCCATTCTGGCTCAGTCATAATGGCAGCAGTGATCCAAGCAGCACTTGACCAGTACAGAACATTAACCTGGGGTTTCCAGTGTAAAAGTAAGGTTTTTACAGTTTCAGCAAAGTTCATGGTGGGAGAGCACAAAAGATCCTAAAAAATTTTGTCTTGATATAACTAATGGTGTGTGTCATTCATGCCATCATTTCCCGGAAAGCCTGTATTTATGTAGAAGATGGCAGCTTATCGTCACCACGGCTACAGGGAAGGATTTAACTGTATAGTGCAGATTGCAGTTGATGCTTTATTGACATGAATCTTCAGAGAACAAAAAAGCTTGACACCTAATTAGTTGACGAGATATTTGTCTCTGTTGTTTGGTGTCTATTTTAAATGAATGAAACAGCTGACTGGCAATGTGCAGATAGTATTTTTTTGTTCAGAGATAGAGCTGACATTTTCTAGGCCGCCTCTCTCCCAGCAACCATGTGCTATGTCATCAATCTAACTTAATGAAGTTTTTCAACTGCACAGCTCAAAAACACGTAGAAAGTTAAAACAAAGTTGTTGTTTTGTTGCATTCAAAAATTACTTCCCACAAAATTAAAATTAGTATTATGTATATGCATAGAGCCCTCAATGCCTTTTAAAAAATTGCTGATACTAAAAATCTATAATATGAACAGAAAATGGTGAAACCTTTAGCAGATCAGGCAGCATCTGAAAAGACCTAAGATATATTAACTTGCCTGCCTGACTTTTTGAGTGTTCTCAAAATATTTTTTAACCTCAATTCCTCTATTTAATACTCATGCATGAAATTTTGAAATATCTTGTAATATGCACCTGAGTGTTTGAGTGCAGTTCACCTGTTTCAAGTGGAAGCAGATTATTGAGAAAGTGAGGATACTGACTCCTGTATTTGTGACTTGGATGGAGTGAGTGGGAAACCTGATCTTGTTTGTAGTTGAAAAATGTACAAAGATCTCATGCAAGTTATCCTCTGCCAGTTGCAGACTTTTGAATGTGTGGATGTGTATTGGATTACAAAAGTAGTTGTGGGTGGACTGGTAAGTTTGCTGGTGACACGAAGATTGGTGATGTTGTGGATCCATGTAAAAGAGTTGCATGATATAGATCAGTCGCAGAGATGACCCGAGAGAATGGCAGGCGGAGCTCAATTCGGGGAAGTTTGCGGTGTTGCACTTGCGAGATCAAATGTATGGTGTACAGGTATCGGTAATAACACCAATGATGTTTGGAGAGGGCCTGGGGGTCTAAATCCATAGCTTCCTGAAAAAGGCCACGCACATTTAATGGATGGTAAAGAAAGCGTATGACATCCTTGC
Source organism: Hemitrygon akajei (assembly GCF_048418815.1). NCBI lineage: Eukaryota > Metazoa > Chordata > Chondrichthyes > Myliobatiformes > Dasyatidae > Hemitrygon > Hemitrygon akajei. The sequence continues at coordinate 111,957,388 of NC_133131.1, forward strand.
CTTCATTACTCGAGGTATTGTGCCCAACAGTCAGGAAGTTATGTTGCAGTTTTATAAATCTTGAGTATTGCATTCAGTTCAGTCATCCCATTATAGGAAGGATGGAGAGGGTGCAAAAGAGATTTGCCTGGAGGCTGCCTGGATTAGAGGGCATGTGCTATTGTCGTTGCTGATAGTAAAATAACACGTGCACTCTGACGAGTCAAACATCTTTTTCACTTGTGCACAAGGAAAACAGCATGTTTCACCCACACTCTTCTAAAACCAGTATACCCAAAATGTGCTATTTTTATACAGAATTGACTTATCAGCTATGGATATTGACCATTTGGTAACTTGTAAGTTTGAATTCCTTGCTTTCAGAATAAAAGTTCAAAATATTATTATTGAAGTACATATATGTTACCATATACAACCCCGAGATTCATTGTCTCCTGGGCGTTCTCAGCAAATCTATAGAATAGTAACTGTAACAGGATCAATGAAAGATCAACCGGAGTGCAGAAGACAACAAACTGAACAAATGCAAATATAAATAAATAGCAATTAGTAACGAGAACATGAGATAATGAGATAAAGAGTCCTTGAAAGTGTGATAATTGGTTGCGGAAGCATTTCAGTGATGGAGCAAGTGAGTGTAGTTGTCCAGTTTTATTTAAGAGCCTGATGGTTGTGGGGTAAAACTGTTCTTCAATCCGGTGGTGCGAGTCCTGAGACTCTTGTTCCTTCTGTGTTGGCAGCAGTGAGAAGAGAACATGTCCTGGGTGAGTGGATTCGTGATGATGGATGCTGCTTTCGTATGACAGTGTTTCATGTAGATGTGCTCAATGTTTGGGAAGGCTTTACCTGTGATGTGCTGGGCCGAATCTGCTACTTTTTGTAGGATTTTCCATTCTAAGGCATTGGTGTTTCCAGACCAGGTGTGAAACAGCAGTCAATATATTCTCCACTACTTATACATAGAAGTTTATGTAAGTTTTAGATATCGTGTCGAATCTTTGCAAACTCCTGAAGAAGTAGAGGTGCTGCTATGCTTTCTTCACAATTGCACTCCTGTGCTGAGTCCAGGACAGATCCTCTGAAATAGTAACACCCAGGAATTTTAAGTTGCCAACCCTCTCCACCTCTGATCTTCAAAGGAGGACTGGGTCATGGGCCTCTGAGTTCCCTCTCCTGAGGTCGATAATCATTACCTTGCTCTTGCTGACATTGAGTGAGAGGTTGTTGTTATAACACCACTCAGCCAGATTTTCAGTCTCCCTCCTGTATGCTGATTCATCACCCCCTTCGATTTGGCCCACAACAGTGGTGTCATCAGCAAATTTGAATATGGCATTGGAGCTGTGCTTAGCCACAAAATTGGCAGGGGCGTGGCGCAGGTGTAGACACCAGGCAAGGTCATTTGATTTCAAACAGTGGGTTTGTTGATCACTACAGAATATCTTTTTGGTGCCGTTGATATTTTGAAGTTGTCCCTTAGCTGTTGGGTGTTTTTCACATCCTGCCATTATTCTGATCCTGTCTGTCTCGAGCACCTCCTATTGTGTAAAGGGCACTGTGTTTTAGGAAGACCTTTCAGGAAAAGTCTCACTATAGTGGCCTTACTCATCTGGCTCAAGTACACCCTGTCACAGTCATCCCTGCCCATGGCAAGGTTGGTTCCAGCGATCTCACTTCAGGAGTTTCCCTTGTCTGGGCAGACTGCACACCACCACTGTTATCCTCATCTTTAGCCCTTGCCTTGCTGCAACTTTCACACTATAGGGAGAGTTTGGACCAACTAGGATTGTTTTCTCTGGAGTGGCTGAGGCTGAGAGGAGACCTGATAAAGTCTATAAGCTATGAGGGCTATATGTAGAGTAGACAGCTGGTATCTTTATCCCAGCATCAAAGTTTCTGATATTAGTGGTCATTTATTTAAGTGAGGGAGAAAACTTTAAAGGAAGATGCTCTAGGCAAGCTCTTTGCACAGAGTAGAGGGTGGCTGAAATGTACTACCAGGAGTAGTGATGGAGTCAGATAGGATAGAGGTATCTAACAGGCTCTTGGATATGGAGATAATATGTCATTAGCTTATTTAGTTTGGCACAAGATCATGAGCCAAAGGACCGGTTCCTGTTGTGTATTGTTCTGTTTCCATAGATTTGCGGCTTCTTACAGACCTTCAACTCAAGATTGTGTCATTGTAATTTTGTGATGGATTACACAACCGTATGCACACTGTCAATTCAATGAATTGCTCACACTTCAATTTTGCAGTTTTGGGAGAAGGAAAGTCTGATTTCCTTGAACTGTCTTAGTCCCAGGTCAGCAGGCAGCTTGGAAGATGAATCAAAGCCAAACCTGATGGGGAAAAGTCAAAAAAGTTGCATTTTCCAACACTGATACCTCTGGCATAAATGCTTAGTAAGTAAAGAGCTCTAAACAGGAAAGCCAGCTTATTTTGTGATGTGAACCCCTGACCCTTGGTTGAATATGTGTAACTAGAACCATTTTGGATTGTCTGAAGCTTTAAATTGAATTTAAAATATTAAACTTTTTTGTATTTTTGATTCCATTCAAAATTGTTCACCATCAAGATGAGCAACAAGAAACAGTTCATCTTTTATTAGCTTATTATATCCCAAAGCAATCTGACATATATCCACTATTGTAAGTAAGTCACCCAATTTACAAATGGTAAAATCCTACCACGAGTATTGTGACAATGACCAGATAATGTGGGTGGAAAGGGGAAGGGTTTGGTAAATGTGGCTGGAATGACAGGAAGGCAGAACTCTGTTTTGAAGTAGTTCTATGGGTTCTTCAGCATGACTAAACAAATGATGTCTCCAACATGGCAACATTGCCTAAGTGCTGTACTGTAGTTGCAGCCTCTGCGATTGGTTTAGCCCCTTAACCTTCTGATTCAGTGCAGGAATATAACTATAGAGTCATATATGAGGAAAACCACTTGAAAAATAGCTGTAGAAATTTGAGCTTATGGATAGAATTAATGATTACAAATGAATCTCAGCTCCCACGGTGAGACTTCACAGACAATATTCTGTTAATAATAAATATCTATTTGATCAGTTTTTTTTCAGTTTATTGGCATTTTATTGACTTTAGCATCAAAGGTTAGAATCTCCTTTAACTTCCCAGTTACATTAGTATATGTTTTGCTCACAATAAGCTTTACTCAATCTAATCCCTTACACAAGAAATACATAATATTTAGCCCATTCCCATTTTTCTATGAAATGCAATTTCCTTTAATTTAAAACCATCAGAAGATTGTACTAGTAATGGTACTTGAGAGATTAAATGGCCTCCTACTATATTATTAAGTTCTATGATTCTATATTTCTGTTCATTACCAGAAATCGGTTTCTGAACCCTTTGTATATATAAGCTGAAAGCCACAAATATTAATGCTCAGTATGAGATATTAATGGATCTCTAGTAGAGGAAGGTGTTCTTTGATTTATCTTGATGATCAGTACATCTAATAAAGTAATCGCATAGTGTAAATTACCAAATCTTCAGTTTTCTTTGCACTCGTATACTTGTACTTGTTTGTTGTGTTTTTCTGGACTTGATGAGTATGGGAACTACTTAGCAAGTCGTGCAGCATATATGGGTAGAGAAAGGTAGGGTGAATATTTCGGATTGATGATCAACAAATCTATCAATGTGATGTAACTTTCTTTGCTTTGTGGATATGAAGTGACCTATTAACTGTTGACTGCATTTTTGCTTTTAATTCCAATTTCCAGATTGTGCTTATGAAAATAGATCTGGAAACCTCTCTTACTTTCCACACCATGCAGTGCCTCACTTGGGCCCACAAATCCAATTTTACATTAAACTTCGAGTTCCCAGTGGCTTCAGGGAAACTGACCCAAATTGGTTTGCATTTGACTAGAGGCCTGTGATCACCACCGTCCCATACTAGCTGTGCTGTAATGAGAGGGAAAATTGGCCTAACTGGTTGCAAAGAAGAAGTGTCTGGTGAGGCGTCTCTGAAGACCCAGTCCAAGGACCATCTTAACAGACTTCAGAGCTCAAAGTACATTTATTATCAATGTATGTGTACTTTATGCAACCTTGAGATTCACCTCCTTACAGGCGGCCACTAAACAAAGAAACCCCAAAAGAACCCATTTTTTAAAATGCCAATCTCCCAAAACACAGAAAAAAAACCAAATCGTGCAAACAATAAAGGTAGGTAAATAACATTCAGAACTGAAGCTCAGGAAAGTTGAGTCCACAGCTACGAAGCCAGTCACAGCCAATCCAGGAACCTGTTAGTTGCAGGCCACAGCCTCCGTCCAGCACAGAAACAAGTAGACCTCACAAGCAGTGAGCCAAACAACAACCTGTCTCTCTCCTCCGGCTCTGACACCCTGACCTTTTCAAGCTGGCCAAGTCTCTCTAAATCAATTAGACTTCAATAGGAAGTGGGGCTGGGGATGGAGATTCACCTCCTGACTGATTAGGAGGCACCTCTAACAGTTTTTAAGTTACTCAGATGCTAGAGACATTTAAAGATATTAAGATTATTATGAAGATTGGGAATATTTAATTCATTTTAGATCAGAATCAGATTTATTATTACTGATGTAGATGACATAAAATTTGATATTTTGGGGCAGCAGCACAGTGCTAGCACACAGAGTTGGCCATCTCTGGTGCCAGCTAGCAGTTATTAAAAAAGTGCTTAAGAACAAAACAAAAGATTATTGAAGAGATTATTAATTATGTTGAAGTAAAATATAATCAAAACATACCTTTTTTCTTAGATTCAGAATCTCCCTTCCAATGCTTAGGAAACTGAGCAAGAGAGGTCTGTTGTGTCCAGCAATGGATCACAGTGACTGAAGCATTATTTGGAAAATATTATCTATGAGTAAAGCTTGGATAAGCTAAAAAAGTCATTAACCTGGAACATTAACCTTGTTTCTATCTGTACAGAAACTGCCTTATCAGATGAGTATTTCCAGTATTTTCAATTTTAGTTTCAGATTTCCAGCATCTCCAGTTCTATTGTGTTTAGATAAATTCAGGTGGTTTCCTCTAATCGAGGAGATTCAGGTGTTTATCATTATGAGGGGCATAGAAAGGGTAACTGATAGGGCCAACTTCCCTGAACTGAGGGATTAAAAATCAGGGGATTTACAGTAAATTTAAAGTTATTGGTTAAAGGATTAGAGAGGAACTGAGGGGAAGTTATCTTCACCTAAATGATCATAAGGTTCTGGAACACACATTGTGAAAAGATGATAAAAGCAAAGCTACAATTAAGTAATACATGGTTGTGCTGTGACCATGAATCAAGTTTTGAAAAGTGGGATGGTTCTTTTTCCTCTGGCATGGACATAATAAACCAAAGGGCCATCTCTGTGTCATAGGTTTGCTACGATCTATTAGCTTGTCCTAAACCTACGGCAAGTCTGGAACTTCCTTAACCGAGCTGCGTGCTTTGGTTCCTGTTCAGCTTATGGGTTAGTATGACCCCTGGAAGATGTGTTCAGCAGTTCCTTTCCACCCTCCCATTCCATTCTCACTGCTTACAATCTCCACCTATGTGAGATTCTGCAAAGTCGGATTTAGTTTGCTAATTTTGAGCTGTTCCTGCCTCAGTGTTAATACTGTTGTTATTCGGTCATGGAGGTTGGTTAAACATTTTCCCTCTGTAGCTTAACTGAACTCAGTTAATGTCAAAATGTCATATGTAAAGCCATCCATTTTTCATTACAGAATCTGAATAGTATCCATCAGTGCAACTTCCAGACTTCAGCATGGAAGATAAAACAACTTAGAATTACATTACAAAAAAAAACGTAAAGCTGTACAAATTTAATCTATCATTGTCACGAAAAGCGGATGCTGTATCGCAGATTATGTGGCAAAATGCAAAAATGATTTTAAGCTCTTATTTTAAGTTATTAATTGAAACACAATGCAAAATGTTTTAACTGGCTTTGTAGAATACAATTGCTAGATTCGTTTAAATTAATTTAACCTAAGTTTCACTTGAATAATTTCCAATATGGTTAACAGAACTATTAAAGCTCAAAACCATCTTAGCTGACCTTGAAAGAGCATCTATGGTAAATCCCTACAAAATTTAGTCAAAAGTTAATTAGAATTCAGTTTAAACTTACTTATGAGAAAGATCTTCCTTACTCCAGGATAACATATGCAGGATTTATTTGTAAGATGAATATAGTAATTTCACTTTAATTTAGAGCTTCACTTTAATACAGTTCACCATGAAAGTTACAACATAGGACATAGAACATCACAGCATAGGACAGGTAATTCAGCCCACAAAATCTGTGCCGACCATGATACTGAATGAAAGAAATTCCTTCTGCTTCCTTCCTCTATCCATTCATGCCTTGACTAATCAAAAGTCTAGTTACCTCTGCCTTTAACATACATAAAGACTTGGCCTCCACAACTGCCTGTGGCAAAGAATTCCATAGATTCACCACTCTCTAGCTAAAGAAATTCCTCCTTCCCTCCACTCTAATAGGATGCTTCTCTATTCTGAGGCTGTGTCCTCTGGTCTTTGACTCTCCCACCATAGGAAATATCTTTTCGACATCTACTCTACTGAGGCCTATCACCATTCGATAGGTTTCAATGAAGTCACCCTACTACGACCACGTCAACTCAGGCCTGGGGGGCCGGCGTCGGGTATGATGATGGACTCTCCACTCCTCCCTCTCCCTCATCAGTGTGTTCAGTTCATCTACATTAGCTGCGCCGCTGTCTTCTAGGAGCATGTTGACCATAGTCTTGGGAGGGCGCCCAGGGTTCATCCTCCCATGTGATGACTAGGCTGGCAGGTAGCTCAGGCTGGCGTAGACAGTGCCCCGCTAGTTGCAGTCTTCTCGCCTCGATTTTAGTAGTGAGCATCGGTAGGTCGTCATAGAGCTCGACGCTCGTCATGTGCTGTTGCCAATTCACATCAGGAGCCATCCAGTGACTTTCGCATGGTCTTGTTGAGTGTCCACGTCTCGCATCCGTACGTGAGAATGGACTCTATGACTGCTATGAAGATCCTCTTTTTGAGCCCTCTGGTCAGGTTCGACCTCCAGATTTCCTTCATGTCGTTCGTAGCCCTCCACGCCAGCACCTTCTGTATCTTTATGTTCTTCTCCGAACTCATCATTCTTGACTCTAGGTACTTGAAGTCTAAGACTTTCTTAATGGTATCATTCTTTATGGTCTTGAGAGTACCTTCATTGCAGTTGAACACCATGTACTCTCTTTTTAGCGTTTAGGTGAAGTCCAACTTTGTTGCGCTCAATTTCCACTTTTGTCAGTAGCTGTTGTGCTTCCTCCATCTGGTCAGAGAGCAGGACTATGTCATCTGCAAAACTGAGATCTGTGAGCTTAACTGGTCTGACCCTTTTGGTTCATCCTGGTTTTATGGTAAAACCAAGCTTGTCATGATCTTTGGTAGCTTGACATAGAGTGTAATCAAGGATGATTATAAAGATGTAGGGTGCCAGAGTGTCTCCTCGCAGCACACCAGCTAGGAGCTCGAACACTGCTGTTTCTCCATCTGGTGATACAACTTTCGCCATGGTCTCGGTATAGCTGGACTCTATTGCTCTCAGTAGATGGTCTGGCACTCCATAAGCTTTCAGGATCTTCAGCATTTTACCTCGGTGAATGGAGTCAAAAGCTTTGCAAAAATCGATGAAAGTAAGCACGGCTGGTAGGTTGTTCTTCTTGACTTCCTCGATGAATCAACGGAGAGCAAGTATTTGCATTACCGTTGTGCGCTTCTGCTGAAAACCATTCTGATTGAATCTTAGTTCAGGGTCAGTGGCGGTGCGAATCCTGTTCAAGATCATCCAATCGTACAGCTTTGCTAAGATGCAGGTCAAGCTGATACCGCAGTAGTTATCTGTCTTCGTGAGGGATCCAGACTTGGGGACTGGGATAATGTTTGAGAGTGACCACTGTTCTGGTTTGTCGCCTTTCATCAGTGCCGTATTACATATGTCCAGCAAGATGTCGTCCAGGTTGCAGTTCTTCAGGACATCTGGTGGTATCCCATCTGGTCCAGCATCCTGCCCTGTTTGAGTGCATAGTTGGCCTTCTTCAGTTCCTCAATGGTGAATGGGCAGTCATCAATGTCGACTTGCATTAGTACCGTGGGTATGTCCTCTTCTTCTTCCGTGATCGTTGGAGGGCTTCCTAGCAGGTTCTTGAAGTGGGTAAACCATGTCTGGACACGGTCCTCTGCTGTTTTACCACTTATTTGACCTGATGGGGACTTCTTCCGTCTGCTGATCTCGTTGACTAGGCACCACGCTTCTCCGTACTGCTTGTCTTCATTAGCAGCCTCTACCCCTCTAATCCTCTCAGCTAGTTCCTCTTCCTTTAGTCGGTTGTAGGTGGCAAGAAGAAGCCACCCTCATTCTTCTAAATTCTTGGGAATACAGGCTCAGAGCCATCAAACACTCTTCATATGACAAGCCATTCAATTCTGGAATTGTTTTCACAAACCTCTTTTGAACCCTCTCCAGATTCAGCCCATCCTTCCTAAGATAAAGGGCCCTAACCTGCTCACAATACTCCAAGTGAGTCCTCACCAGTGCTTCATAAAGTTTCAATATTACATCCTTGTTTTTATACTCTAGTCCTCTTGAAATAAATGCGAATATTGCATTTGCCTTCCTCATCATAGACTCAACTTTAAGGGAATCTTGTACAAGGTCGACATACCACAGGCTCTCTCTCTCCCTAACGAGGTGTCCCCGTTTCACAGCGAGACAATAGACAATAGGTGCAGGAGTAGGCCATTTGGCCCTTCAAGCCAGCACCACCATTCAATGTGATCATGGCTGATCATCCACAATCAGTACACCGTTCCTGCCCTCCCCATATCCCTTGACTCTGCTATCTTTAAGAGCTCTATCTAACTCTTTCTTGAAAGCATCCAGAGAATTGGCCTCCACTGTCTTCTGAGGCAGAGCATTCCACAGATCCATAACTCTCTGGGTGAAATCGTTTTTCCTCAACTCTGTTCTAAATGGCCTACCCCTTATTCTTAAACTGTGGCCTCTGGTTCTGGACTCCCCCAACATCGGGAACATTTTTCCTGCCTCTAGCGTGTCCAATCCCTTAATAATCTTATATGTTTCAATCAGATCCCCTCTCATCCTTCTAAATTCCAGTGTATACAAGACCAGTTGATCCAATCTTTCAACATATGACAGTCCCGCCATCCCGGGAATTAACCTTGTGAACCTATGCTGCACTCCCTCATTAGCAAGAATGTCCTTCCTCAAATTTGGAGACCAAAACTGCACACAATACTCCAGGTATGGTCTCACCAGGGCCCTGTACAACTGCAGAAGGACCTCTTCGCTCCTATACTCAACTATGATAATAGGTTTCTATACTAGGCTATGAGAGGGGAGACATAACAAGCAACTCGCCAATTTATGATGTTAAAAGTCTGTTGCGTTACTTTTTCCGAGCTCTGTACCCAAAGAACTCGGCTCTCTGGGCACACAGCCAGCAGCCAGCTCGCTGCTTTCGATCTTCTGTGTACTCCCATGTCTCACCAGGCGGCGGCACCGACCTCGAGTCCACCTGCCTCCAGAACCACGAAAATTCAGCTCCCTGAAGGCGCACTAGTCTTCCAGGTTACATCCTTGGAATATTGAGAAGTGGCCGGTCGTGAGGCCCTGTGAGCAGGTCACATTTCTGCAACGAACCAAAGTCAGCGTGTAACTCCAGGTTAGGGTCTTCAAAAAAAACCCTGAAAAGGGACAAAAGTGATATTAAAGATGGAAATAGAGCTGTTTCTGAAGATGCAAGCAAAGGAGTCGCCGTTAGGTGCTGTTATCCCAAGGTCTGCCTTCCAGTTGAGAGAGGTTATCCACTTTGGTTCAAGATCTTGATGGCTGAGGGGTAGTAACTGTTCCCAGATCTGGTGGTGTGAGCCCTGAGGTTTTTTCCTGATTTCCTGATGGCAGCAGTGAGAAGATAGGCATGTCCTGGGTGGTATCCACTACTTTTCGTAGGATTTTCCATTTAAGGGAATTGGTGTTTCTATACTAGGCTATGACGCAGCCAGAGAAAGTACTCACCACCATGCATCAATAGAAGTTTTTCAAACTACTTCCTTCTCATTTTAAAGCTATGCCATGTAGTATTCAATGTTTCCACCCTGGGAAAATTATTGTGACTGTCTACATTATCTATGACTCTCATAATGTTTTAAACTTGTAGCGGGTCTCCTCTCAGCCTCTGACACTCCTGAGAAAGCAATTCAAGTTTGTCCAACCTCTCCTGACAGCTAATTCCCTCTAATCCAGGTAGCATCCTCTCCGAAGCCTCCAGATGCTTCCTGTAAAATTGTCTTGCAACGCTGTCTAGTGAGGCCCCAGCCTGCATGTGTTGACACATATTCCAGCAGCACAGCATGCCCACAATGTTCAGCAGAACAACGTCAGCAACAACAGCAAAACAAGCCCTTTTCTCCCTTCCACACACACTCCTCCAATCCCATCAAGGGTTCCAAATTCCAGTCCCTGGTCCAGAGATTCACAGTCATCGGGTCTCAGACTTTCAGATGTACCAGCTCAGGGGTCTCCCCCTTTGGCTTTGTCTTCTGATTTGCTGTCTTTAGTCTTCAACCTTTGGGCTTTGACTCCAGGACTTTGAGCTTTGGACTCAAATAGGTCTCTGACCCCAGATCTCATCATCCTGGAGGACGGGGGAGGTGGGGGAGGGTTTGTCCCTAGCCTGGACTCACAGACGTCACTCCTCGACTTCTGGATTAACCAACTTTGGGCTCCAACTTTCAATATTGATCCCAGGACCGCGGGGCTTTGGACTCTGGACTCACACGGTCATTTGACCCAAAAGGAGAAATTAGAATCAATCACAACAAGATGATCACGAAGAAATCAAATAGAGAATTCTGGCAAATGTGAGATAGAGCATCTTTGTAGCATAGAGAGCTGTGAATAGTGTGGGTGCAGTGAGGAGAAAATGATTGGGAGCATGAGGAAAACAGCACTTCAGGGTTGTGCTGAATGAAGGAGATGATCAAATGAGCTACAAGAGCAGAGTGGTTTATTTATTAAAATGGTTTGTTTTCTATTGTGCGCTTGATAAATAATTATATATATTTAAATTATTTGCTAAGTATTTTTAAAAAGTTGAAATAATTGAATTATTTCCTTTGGGACTTTGGCAAAATCACTTGCAAGTTTAATCATTTTTGAAAGGAACATTTGATTAGATAGGGAATTAATTACTTTAAAAGTGATAAGCTGCAAAATTGTTTGGAATTATTATTCAGAAGATTGTATACATTTGCTAATTATTTAAATGAACAATGCAATGGAATAGATCCACAGAGAATTTGAAATAAGAATCTCAACTTCCAGTTGTGCAGCAGATTTTCACTTTCAGTGACCAGGGACTTCTCCTTGCAGAAGGCCAGCTGGAAAGAGAAATGTTATTTCCACCATTGGAAACAAATGGTATCTCATGAGGTCTTTGAAGACAGAACAAAAAACACAGCAAGAATGGTAAAAATTCATAAACAATCATGCCTATGAACAAGATCACTAATAGAATGTAGTGGTCTGAATGCAAAATCAAACATAGAAATAGACAGCAGGAGTTAAGTTATTGATCGTTCAACTTTATCGTCATCTGAACGTGTGTATATCTGCACATATATACAACCAAATGAAACAACATTCCTCTGGACCACGATCCACCCACTAAACATATATCACACTCAGCACATTAAACAAATAAGTTAATAAAATATGATTCAAAGTGCATTTATTGTACAGTGCGGGTAAACAGGAAACATCAATCAGTACAGTAAACAGCTTGTTAGAACCTAGAAGAATACAGCACAGGAACAGGCCATTCTGCCCACAATGTTGTGCAGAACCAGCCGAAAAGCAAATCAAAAACACCTAAACACTAATCCCTCCTACCTGCAACATGTCCATGTTCCTCCATCTTCTTTACATTCACGTACCTATCCAAACATCACTTAAAAACCTCTAATGTATTTGCCTCTACCATCACACCAGGCAGCACATTCCAGGCATCCACACTCTCTGAGTAAAAAAATTTACCACTCACATCCCCCTTGAACCTACCCACTCTCACCTTCAATATTTGCCCTCTGATATTAGCCATTCCAACCCCGGGATTGGACATTTCAGACTGGCAGTCCTAGTGACGAGACCTTGGTGGTGTCAGGGTATTCTCACAATCTGAGGGAAGAGGCTGTTGCTCAGACTGGCAGTCCTAGTCCTGATGCTCTTGATGCTTATTTACCTCTTTCTGGCGGCAGTGGGTCAAAGAGGTTGTGGGATGGACAGTAGGGGTCCTCAACAGTCCTTCGTCTGCATTTCTCTCAGTAAATGTCACAAATAGGGGGATAGAGGTCCCAGTGATCTACTCAGCAGCTTTTACTAACCTCTGTAGGGTTTTGTCATCTGATGCTTTGCAGCTTTCATACCACACAATATTGCAGTTTGGCAGGATACCTTCGATGGTGCTCCTGCAGAAAGTTGTTAGAATGGGGGCGCACCTCAATCTCCTCAGAAAAAGTTGAGGCTGCTTTGCCTTCTTGGCTAATGAGGAGATGTTGTGGGTTCAGGTTAGATTGCCCATTACATGCATATTAAGGAAATTGCACACCAATGGAGAGTGGTCAACCTGTACTATTCTGAAGTCCACAATCATCTCTTTTGTCTTGTCCGTGTAATTGTTCTCACACCATTTGACAAGCCTCTCAGCCTCCTCACCATTTCTACTGACGAGGGTAACCGCTGTTGTAGATTCAGTGAACTTGATGATATGGTTTGAGCTGGATCTGGCAGTGTAATTGCAAGTGCGCAGCCTGAGCACGCAGGGTGGCACCACTGTCCCCACAGAGGGAGCTGTGGCTGCATTTTGGTAAGTAATACTGATTGTTTTTTATCAGTGACCCCCTCTAGATCTGGGAACCTTTGTCAACGGAAAGCTATGGTAATGATTTTGTATATCTATCCCTTTTTTAAATGAAATTCACAGGTTGTAGCCATCTGCTGTCTTGCTTTTCCAACTATCCAGAACCTTGACATCGGAATGAGTTGATCTTGTTCCTGCAATTAAGCCCTCCAGATCTGTCTCCCAAAACCCCTGACAACCTACCCTGCCACATCACATGCACAGATATACACCGGCTTTGGAGAGCTGACTGGCTCCCTCCGCTCCCTGGAGCTGTGCTCACTGTAGTTCTATGACACTGGGATTGAGCCTCAATGGATACCAGCTGCTTCAAGGTCATCTGTCACAAGTGATAACGTATGCATTTTTATTACTGGAGTTAGCTTTGGAGTCATGAGGCCTGGATTCTATAATTGTATTGACTGATCAAGTTTGACACCAATATTTAGTGGAGGTCACACCAATATCTGGCATTTATTTAACTTGTGTATTTTATTTAGTAATACAGTGTGGAGTAGGCCCTTCCGGCCCTTCAAACTATGCCACTCCAGCAACACCTGACAAACCCAATTAACCCTAGCCTAATCACGGGAAAATTTACAATAACTTAATTAACCTACCTGGTACATCTTTGGACTGTGAGCGGAAACTGTAGCATCCGGGGAAAACTCACGCATTCCATGGGGATCTCATATAGAGACTTATTACAGAATGGCGCCAGTATTGAACTTCAAATGGTGGAATGTGCCGAGCTGTCATAGCTTCGCACCCATGGTAACGTGGCGCCCGAGGTTAAACATGGAAGCCTGGAAGTTGCTGTTAAGGTTTGCTGGTTTCGCATAAGTTGTTCCTTTCTCCTACATAATTTCAGGAAACTGGTGAACCAACAAAAACATCAAATCTTTATAAATTGTTCTCACTGTTGTGACTGTGACTAAGTCATTGGAGACTGAAATTGGTAAATGTGAGAGATCTTTATTCAACATGACAAGCAGACGTTCTGTTGGAAACTCTCTCTGTGGAATCTCCCTGAACTCCAAGTACAAAACATAGTGATTTTATACTCTTAAGGACAAGGACGGCAGTAGGTAATTCTGCACAAATTCAGGAGTTATGATTACATCATTTGCTTTAAGTATTTTAGTGCCAACAAAGGGTTCCATTGAAGTACATATTAACACTGGGAGCGCATCATAACCGACAAGATACCTCTGAGTATTCCAAAACATGCTAGTTTGGCCGAAGTGATTCACAAGGATAATCTAAAAGCTTCTGAAGGCAGAGGACCCAGAAATCCAAAACTAATACAATGAGAGCTGGCTGTCTGGGCACTCAAGTATTCCAGTTCTTGATAAACAAGCAAATATTTTCATGTGCTAAGTGACAAAGCAATTTTGGCCTGTAAGTTTCCTTGATCTCAGTCACAATGATGCAAAATAACCTGTCTGAAGGTGTCTGATGCCTGGTTTTATACAGTCCAAATAAAATACCTTATTGTCTTGCATTTGACTGGTGCATATGAGAATGTCCCTTGGCTGTGTCACTTAGCAACCTTTATTTCTTGAACAGCTTCTTAACAGTGGACCAGTAGCTTGTGCTCTGTAGACAATACTGTTTGTTTACAAAGCTATTCCTTTAATTTCAAAACTAATTAGTGCTTATAATTACACATGAACAGCTTTTATTTGTTTGAAGATTAGTTCTTGTTTGAATTAACTGTGTGTTACCCCTATGAATCCTGAAAAATGTCCAATTTCAGCAATACCCTGAAAATGGTATTGTTTGCTATACAAGATGTGTGTGAGTTTTCATAATGTACTAATCTATAATTATTGCTTAGCAAACTCTCTGGCTGTAAATAAATATCAAATTGGATAGCTCAGTGGTGCAGTTACTAGAGCTGTTGTTTTCCAGCTCCAGTGGTCCGGGTTCAGTCCCGACCTCCAGTGCTGATTTGTGTGGAATTCTCCCTGTGATGGCTTTCCCCCAGGAACCATGGTTTAGGGTTAGGTTTAGATTGCTGACTGGCATGCTGATCTGTGATTATGAATTGCCCCTCAACATCACGGGGGAGAAGAAAAAGGGAAACGGTGCTGACGGGAATGAGGAGAAAATAAAAAGGTGATTAGTGTCAGTGGATGCTTGGTGGTCAATGTGGACTCAGTGCGCTGAAGATCCGATATTTCTGCTTTATGACTCTATATCTATGAATTGTAATCCCTTCAGCCACCATTCTTATGATAAAGTTATTTTATTTAGCGATACAGCACGGAGTAGGCCATTCCAGCCCTTTGAGCCATGTCGCCCTGCTACCCCACAACCCTGATTAACCCTAACCAAATCACAGGACAATTACCTACCCAGTATGTCTTTGGACTGTGGGAGGAAACCAGAGCACTTGGGGAAAACCCATGCATTCCACGGGGAGGACGTACAGAGAGTCTTTACAGAACAGCACCAGAATTGAACTCTGAACTGCAGAACTCCCTATGTTGTCATAGTGTCATGCTAACCACTGAGATAACGTGGTGCCCAGTTTACTTTCAGAAATCTTATCATAATCCAGCTTCCATTTAAATGGTGTGTATTTTGAAAACGTTGAAAATATTGATTAAAATTGAAAATTTGATTTGCTATATATGAGAATTCTTTAATGCAATTGGCTACTCTGCAAACTTAACAATATCACAGCTTCTGGCACCAGCTGTCCCGCTGAACTGAAGCTTCAAAATGGAAAATGTGGTCTGCACTGCCGAGATCTCAAAATCTTTGTGAACACCTATCCCGGTGGTCTATAAAATCCAGACAGACATTTTGTTTGCTGTCTTTGGAGGAGGTAGTAAAACTGAAGAGTGCAGCTTCAGAAAGCATTGCTGAGTTACATGGATGGATGGTAACAGTAGAGAAATATGCCATGGACACACTGTAAATAAGCAGATTGAAAATGTGCTTTGCATGAGAAATCAGAGCTGCTCCTGCAGGTTTGACATATGTGAGCAGCAGTCCTTCCGAACCTTTTAATCACAGCAGATTTTGCGGTTGTTATTTTCACCGCATGCTGGCTCATTACTCGCATCCAGTGAAACAATAAAAGGAATAAACACCTGCTTATGAGCCTAAGACAGATGCAGTTAGCTGAGTTTGGTAGCTCTACACGGGCTGGATACAGATACACAATGCACAGTAGGGCCTGGTGTAGCGAGCTGAATTCAAATGGAAGAAATTGCTAACTTCAGCTTCAAACCTTCATGGAATAATGATGCATTATGACCAAAGCTTAAAAAATATTTTAAACAAACTTATATGTTTTGTAGAGCAAGTTCATTTCACTAACTGTGATTAGACTCTGGAGTTAGCTAGCAAGAAAATCCTACTGTAGGAGCACTAGTGTTTAAATGAAATGAGATGAGATTGTGACCACACAGAATGGAGAATATAGCTTTGCCTTACAAGGGGAAATAAGTAATGTCAAATCAAGGAAATCTTTGGATATACTGATTTGAATGATGCATTTTGATGAGTGAAGTTTTCTGTTGTGATCAATATTCCACCAATCAATCTTTTGAGTGTTAAGTATCATAGCCCCACTGTAAGGACTATAGGTCAGATTTTGTGATGAGACTAATTATATTCATCATTACCAAATGTAAATGAGATGACAAGCTCCATTGATCACATTGCATGGTTAAATGGGTAAATTAGGATGTTCCTGTGAGAATTGTTGTGATAAAATAGAAACCACAATATAACCATTAAAATACCAAAACATTACTTAAATTTGTTGCTTTTAAAGAAAGGCAGGAACTAATGGAGGATTTTTTATGTTTCTCTATTCTATTCTAAATAACCTTTTGGTAACACATTACTTCCACTGTAAACTGAAGAATAGAAACTCTATCATTCGGCGTTTAAGTATTGATGATTTTTTTATTCCAGATTTTCCCCTTTTTATTGTTTTTCTTTTCAAATTTTTCTCTTTTTTCTTAACTCTGTCTGGCTTTTCCTTCCTTTACTTTGCCTTTGGTACCAAATGAGATGTGAATTCATTATTAAACCTGCTGCTCTCAAGTGCAAGTACTTGAGTTGCTCATCACCTTTTGTTTAATTTGATTGGTTAAGGAGATTCTTTTGTTTCCTCAGTTCACCCAGGTTCCAGATCTTTTCCAACAACAAATCCTTTTGGCATGTTTGTCTGACAGGAATCTCCAGTTTATAAGAAGTATTTGGGCAAGTGGAAATATAACAAGATTCTCTCAAGTTATGATGAAGGGTCTCATCCTGAAACGTTGACTGTTAATTCACTTCCATAGTTGCTGCTTGACCTGCTGAGTTCCTCCAGCATTTTATGTGTTGCAAACAATTCTGTTGCTGACTGTAAAACCTGACCCCCAGTTTCCTACAGGAAATATACAATTCAAAAGAAAATGGTTTGACCATTTTGAGCTATTATTTCTGTTTCACCATTTCAGTGTTGTCACGCTCATGGCTTGTATTCAAGTGACACATTCTGCTGTTATTAGTTATCCCTCAAACATTTCCAAGCAAAGGGGCCAGGTTGAAAGCTCTCTGGCAGGATCCTTCAGCTGCTGTCCTGTAATTGGCAGTTCCCTGAAGGTGCTTAGGCTGCCACGATAGTTGAAAGCTGATAGATCGTAGACTATGCTACCACAGGCTGTGTGCTGAAGTGTAACTTTTATCAGTAGCTGAAATGGAGTCAAAGAGAAAAATCCACACTGGTCTCTCAGTTTTCATCTTATATCTGCTCATTACCCTTATTACTATATTGGCATTTTCTTTGTGGGGATTTTTGTCCCTGAATTCAATTTCTTTTTATACAGAATTTGTCTGTAATGATTATGTATTTCAGTGCATGAGTGGGTTTGAATACAGCAATAGGTGTTAAGGATTTTGGGTTTTTGTTAGAAAGTGCTCTGGTTTTATGACTTTTTAAACAAAAGTTTTAAACAAAATTTGGAAAGTCTGCTCTTGTTTAGTAGCTGTCTATGGAGAAGACAAACCTCCGGGTTATATACTACATACAGCCTTTGATAATAGATGCACTCTGAATCCTTTCAATAACTTTTTCAACGGCTTTTCTGCTGTGTTGCATATTTATCTTGATAATATGGGAACTGATTTAGGAGAATAAACCGACAGAGTTATTGCTTACACAACGTTTTTCATGATTTCTTTCTGTAGAAAAGACCGATCTTTTATTCATCTTTTTCCTTTATATTCAGTCACTTAATTCAACTTATCTAAGCTACTATTCAGCTCTTTTTTTGATATTTTAAGCAACTTTCTACCAAATTGTTTAAAAAAAATCCCTACTTCAATCATGTTTTGTGACTGGAAGTTCCATATTCTAACAACCCACTAGATAACGTGCATTTTTAAAAAATATCTCAAGTTTATGGCATTCTTCCTAATACCACCATTTCAATTCATATCTTCCACACAGTGCCTAGACTTTCTCAAGCTGATAAAATTTATGAGACAGGAGACTACTAACTTTTCATCCTTGATAACTTTCTAATATAATGTTGCTATCCTTTATCCCAGTTTTATTATCGTTCTTACATCAGTTAGGATACAAAAATACACTGTTCCGTCAACATAAGGTATTCTATCAATTCAATGTGACTTTCCTTTGCATTTCATTTCCTGAATTGCAAAATTTAGGATTGCATTTGCTCTTTTTGTCACCTTATCCATTCATTCCACTGAATTTTTCACGTATTACTAATTCTGATCCTTATTTACAAATGATATGGTTGTTCACAGCTTCTTCATTAAATTGTGATGGCTAATTTCTATAGCTGTAGCCTTTACACTTCAATCTGGTGCTTTGCTAAGTTTTTTATTCTCATTACCAGTTGTTCAGTGCCACCAAGTGAAATGTCAATATTATTTGCTTTGTTCTGAAGATTATCACTTTTGTGATTTATGAGAATCTTTTACGGGGTGTAATACTTACCCTTCCCTTGCACAGTTAATTGCATTACGATTTAGGTTTCCCATCTCTCTTTTTCAAAACCTTCTGCACGGGTTCTATTCTACATCATCCCAGGCGTATGGGATGCAATATTTGTACAGTAGGTATTTACAATTGGGTAATGACTCTGTATTCCCCTATTTAATGTTTTACTAGCACTCTGACCCTCCTCTTTATTGCAATCCAACCGTTAGTTAAACACTTTCTTCCCAATGCCAGGGATCTTTTTTAGATCCCAGGAAGGTTCCGTAAGCAGTTTGGGATAATTGGCCAGATAATCCAATTGGCGTTGAGAAATAAATGTTTTCAAAAGTAGTTGGGAAGACTCCTATGTTAATTTGAGAGTAATGTCACAAGAGGTATTATGTACTGTACACCTAATTTGCAGGTTCACTCTCCAATATCACTTCAAAAAGACAGCACTTGTGAGAGTAGCACAGAAAGCAAGCAAACAAACATCATGGACTAGTTACACTTGGCAGCTAATGAAATTCCTGCAATTAGAGTCAAACAGCTGCATTTAATAACCTTGCTGCTGCTTGTAGCATCAGAACAGATTTAAGCATGTCACTGAAAAGAATGCAAAGAAGGGTAACAGAAGAGATATGGCGTGGAATCGACCCTTCGAGCTACACCGCTCAACAACCCCCTGATTTAATCCTAGCCTAATCACAGGAAAATTTACAATGACCCATTAACCTTCCAACCAGTACGTCTTTGGACTGTGGGGGGAAACCCACGTGGTGGCAGGGAGAATATGCAAACTCCTTACAGGCAGCAGCAGGAATTGAAACCGAGTCGCTGATACTGTAAAGCATTATGCTAACCACTGCAGTACTGTACATCCCAAATTTGCATTCTTAGAGGGTATTTTTTCATGCAATGCTGAAACCCATGATGTTGTTGGCAGGGTAGATATCAAAATTAAATTTAAAAAGTCAGAATAAGGGATTCAAAATTTGTTTTATCACTTCGCTCCACCTTTTACACTAGAATCTCTCCTCTTTCTTTCCAGTCTTGACCTGAAACTTTGACTGACCATTTCCTTCCATAGATGTTGCCTGATCATCTGAGCTCCTGTACCTATGTGTGTTGCCCAGATTTCCAGCATCTTCACTCTCTCGTGTTTCAATTTTTTTTAAATATAATGTTGACAAACAGTTTGAGGGTTACATTTGCATCCAACTACAAAAAGCTACACTAATAAATGTAAATGAACGTTGCAATGGCATTGTGTCACCTTGCAGTGAAGGAAGTGGTTTAATAAAAGACTGGGCACTAAACAGTTTCAAAGGTAAAGGCAACATTGATCTAATTCTGGGAAATAAAGGAGAGCATGTATTTGATATAAGGGTAGAACAAGGTAGGGGGCATCATTTTAGATCAGAATGAGGAGGAATTTCTTCAGCCAGAGAGTGATGAGTCTGTGGTATTTGTTGCCGCAGGCAGCTGTGAATGCCAAGACTTTATGTATATTTAAGGCCGAGGTTGATCGATTTTTGATTGGTCAGGGCATGAAGGGACGCAGGAGACTGGGGCTGAGAGAAAAATGGATCAGCTGTGATGAATGGTGGAGCAGGCTCGATGGGCCAAATGGCCTAATTCTGCTCCTATATCTTATGGTCTAACTTGGAAACCTCAATTTTAAATTAGTTGTGGGGGGAGGAAGTGACAGACTGAGGGGGATTGTCAAAAATTAACTTAATGAGAAAAATTCTAATTTATTGAAGATTCGGATAAATATGAAAGAAGTTGTAATGATTGAAATCGAAGGACCACAGATAGCAGTTACAGAGGATAAAATGGATCCTGTATAACAATGAATTGATTAAACACTAAACAGATTCATGAAAAGTAAGCTAAGTCTTGTGATTTTAACACTGTTTATTGGAGTCTAGTTAATTGCATGCCCATGGATTTTTGGAATATATTTGATAATGGTATTAGAGAGCTTCTGGGAGCATTATTAGAGTTTTTGATAAAGAATGGCTAATTGTGAAAGGGGCTGTAAGCAACTTCAGAAAGACAAAATGGATTAGCAAATTGAAATTATATGAAATTCATGGTCATAAGTGTAAGTTAACATTCTGGAAAGAGCAATGAAAGGATATATTCTCCAAGTGATTACATTTTAGAAAGGGTAGAGAAGTAGAAGGCATTGAGCTTTAGATATAAAAATAATTACAGTCGTAAAGTGATACAGGTTTGACAAAAGCATTGGATTCCAGATTTTCTAAATTGCATATTGAGTTTAAAAGTAACAAGGTGATGCTAACCTACACAAACTATTGACTGAGCTGTAATTAAAATACTTTGTATTCAGATTACAGGAGCTGCTTTTAGGAAAGATTAAAATCTTGCTGCACTTCAAGGTAAAAGTCTGTGAGAAAATACCAACAATAAGGAGAGACTAAAGAAACGCCAGAGACTGCAACTGCTGGAGCATCTCAGCAGGTTAAACACCATCAGTGCGGGCTAAAGGATGGTTGACATTTCAGGTCAAGGCCCAGCAATAAGGCTGAAGCGTAGAGGGAAGGTTGACACCGCAAACTAGTAAACTGGTAGTTAATAGTTGGAACCAAGAGAGTTGGAGGATGATGGACAGACATAATCAAATACGGGGGGAGGAGAGGAGAGTTTTGAGAAAGAGGCTGGTGAGTGACAGGTGGAAACTGATAAGGAAAAAATGGAGGAATGGGGGTAGGATAAGGAACAAAATGGGGGAGGGGTAGGAAAAGTAAACCAAGAAAGAAGAAACCCAGGTACAGAGGTGTATGGGTAATGAAGACAGATCCAGGTGGGAGAAAGTGATAAATCTACTCAACAAGGAGGTGGGGGGAATGAAAAAGATGACAAAGAAGGATTGAATCTAAGTAGACCAGAAGGAATGGACACTCTTTGAGACTCCCTGGTCTGTTCAAGCCTCTCCACTCACTCTATCCAGTTCACCTTTTCCATTCCTCCCTCTTAGCTACCAACTACACACCCAAATTACCCACATTCATTACCCTCCACAAACTAATTGCACCTGCTTATCAACCCTCTTTTTAATCAACTCCACTATCATCTTACAGCCTCTGACTGTACCTTTCCCCTCCCCCTCTCCTTACCTGGTTCCATCTGCCAATTTATCCACCATCACCATCCAGCCTTTATTTCAAACCTCTCCTGGCCTCACCTGGTTCCATCTGTGCATCAATCCCTCCTTACCTAATTCCAACTTGTCTCACCCCTCCCCCTCTCTTCTTCATGCTCCCTTCTGCTCTCACAGTCCTGAAGCAAGATCTCGATTTGTAACTTTGACCTTCCCTTTGCCTGCATAGATGCTGCCTGACATGCTGACTTCCTCCAGCAATCTCACGGAGGCCGCTCGGGTTATTTTCACTTTGGGATAGAACTCAGAGCAAAGAAATGAAATAAGTCAAAATATGGAAGGGATATGATCAAGAGATCCAAAAGATCCTGCAGGTACTGGAAATCTTGAGCAACACACACAAAATTCTGGAAGAACTCAACAAGCCAGGCAGCAATATATGGGGTGGGGGGGGGGGGGGGGGTCATGTTTTTGGCCCAGATCCTTAATCAGGCATTTGATAATGTTAGTAGGAAGAAATCAATCCCTGGAAAATATAAATCAAAAATCAACACCATGACAGAAGAGATGAGAATGATTACTTTCTCCCTGGTTAACTGTTGGGAAAGGAGTGGAAATGTAACTGCAGTGTGAGCAGAGAGCATTGTGACTGACAGTACCTATACATTGAGCATTGATGATCAATCATATCAGTATTCCAACCAAGTTACCAACTGCAGCTTTGGCCAACTCAATTCGAAAAGCCACATTAGAGTTTTCTTTTGATAAATGTTACCTACCTGATTCTCCAAGCAAGGAGGAATTCATTCTGAGTGTTGGTCAAAGATTGAGTGTCAGTGTTTAGAGTTCATAGTGTAAAGACCGGAGTATATCTTACATTGATAAGGTATTACTTGACATCAATTAAGCCATAATTAAAAACGTGGATGGTGCCGGAGGATTGGCGTATTGCTCATGTGGTTCCATTGTTTAAAAAGGGTTCTAAGAGTAAACGTAGCAATTATAGACCTGTCAGTTTGACGTTGGTGATGGGTAAATTAATGGAAAGTATTCTTAGAGATAATATATATAATTACCTGGATAGACAGGGTCTGATTAGGAACAGTCAACATGGATTGGTGCATGGAAGGTTATGTTTGACAAATTTATTGAATTTTTTGAAGAGGTTACGAGGAAAGTTGACGAGGGTAAAGCAGTGGATGTTGTCTATATGGACTTCAGTAAGGCCTCTGACAAGGTTCCGCACAGAGGGTTAGTTAGGAAGGTTCAATCATTAGGTATTAATATTGAAGTGGTAAAATGGATTCAACAGTGGCTGGATGGGAGATGCCAGAGAGTAGTAGTGGATAACTGTTTGTCAGGTTGGAGGCTGGTGACTAGTGGTGTGCCTCAGGGATCTGTACTGAGTCCAATGTTGTTTGTCATATACATTAATGATCTGATGATGGGATGGTAAATTGGATTAGTAAGTATGAAGATGATACTAAGGTAGGTGGTGTTGTGGATAATGAAGTAGGTTTTCAAAGTTTGCAGAGAGATTTAGGCCAGTTAGAAGAGTGGGCTGAGCAATGGCAGATGGAGTTTAATGCTGTTAAGTGTGAAGTGCTACATTTTGGTAGGAATAATCCAAATAGGACATACATGGTAAATGGTAGGGCATTGAAGAATGCAGTAGAACAGAGTGATCTAGGAATAATGGTGCATAGTTCCCTGAAGGTGGAATCTCATGTGGATAGGGTGATAAAGAAAGCTTTTGGTATGTTGGCCTTTATAAATCAGAGCATTGAGTATAGGAGTTGAGATGTAATGTTAAAATTGTACAAGGCATTGGTAAGGCCGAATTTGGAGTATTGTGTACAGTTCTGGTCACCTAATTATAGGAAAGATGTTAACAAAATAGAGAGAGTACAGAGAAGATTTACTAGAATGTTACCTGAGTTTCAGCACCTAAGTTACAGGGAAAGATTGCAAGTTAGGTCTTTATTCTTTGGAGCGTAGAAGGTTGAGGGGGGACTAGATAGAGGTATTTAAAATTATGAGGGGAATAGATAGAGTTGACGTGGATAGGCTTTTTCCATTGAGAGTAGGGGAGATTCAAAGAAGAGGACATGAGTTGAGAGTTAGGGGGCAAAAGTTTAAGTAACACGAGGGGGAATTTCTTTACTCAGAGAGTGGTAGCTGTGTGGAACGAGCTTCCAGTAGAAGGGGTAGAGGCAGGTTTGGTATTGTCATTTAAAGCAAAATTGGATAGGTATATGGACAGGAAAGGAATGGAGGGTTATGGGCTGAGTGCGGGTCAGTGGGACTAGGTGAGAGTAAGCGTTCGGCATGGACTAGAAAGGGCCGTGATGGCCTGTTTCCGTGCTGTAATTGTTATATGGTTATATATAATAAATAGAAAGGAATCTCATTTATTTCAGCACGTATGGATACAATAGTATTATTAAAATGCTGGCACTAAACATGGGATCAGTTTGTACTTATGGAGTCAGAAAATCACTGAACAATTTATATTGTCATATTCATAGAAAGGTCACAATTATAAATTAAGCTTATACAGTTAAATCACAATTGGGTTTGTGTGTGCAATGCCACCTTGTGGAAACATTTGAAGATAACTTTTTAAATATTAGTTGCCCTCTGAATACCATATGTTTGAAATACATGGCAAGATATTTTTAAATCCATTTATGATTGTTGCTAACAAGGCCATCCCTAATTGCCCTAGAGACAATAGCAATAAGCAACCACTTGAACTACTGCAATGCAAAAGAATGTCTGAAGTTGACCTTATTAACTTCAGAAACCACAGAATAATAGAGAAATTGTTGTAGGCTATCATTGATAACCACAGGCTTTCTCTCTTGCAGGTTCCCTTCAGAGAAGGGTAAAGGATAAAAACAGATGCTGAATCAAAAAAAATTGATGGAATTATAATCTTGTTCAAAGGTCACTAACTAACAGACACATAACAGATTTTCTTTGCCTTCAGAATTGCTGGCACAGTGGCAATGAGTAAATAGATTTGTGATCCAGAGTTTCTGGGTACTAATGTACTGTTACTAATTTTAAAAGGTAAAATAAGGGGTGAAAGAAGCTTTACTGCTGCCCTTTTATGATGGTCTACTCTGCCAAACTTTCTGATCTTCTACTTGTGTGCCATTTTCCATCTCTATCATCCTGCCTCCTGGCTCTGTTCAAATCCAAAAATCAATCACTGTCTGTTTTAAATGGATGTGATGATTGAGTCTGCACACCCCTCCGGGTTCACCATCTGCTGATTAAAGAAATTTCTCCTAATTTCAGTTCTGGAGGTCCTACCCCTTTTCTAAACTGTATCTGGTCCAGCAGACTTCAGCTAATGGAAACACATTCTCTACATCTAGTCTGTTGAGCCCGCTAAGAATTTTAAATCAATAGTGGGTCTTTGCAGGCAGTTTGCAGTTTGCAGGGAAAGGAACCTCTGCCAAATGTGAGGCTTGTAAAAGTATGATGTCAAGTGTTCAGGGCTTGCACATTCCTGCTGGGGTGAAGGGCAGGATTCAGGAGTCCTGATTAAAAAGAGATTTTGAGATTCAGATCAATATGAAGAGGGAGATATACATTGCATTTAAGCAACTGGGAACTAGTGAACTCGCTGACTGAAGTCTACCAATGCTCTTAAGAGAGATGTTGCTAGGGCAAAATGAGGCTAGAGGGATCTAGCAGGCAAGGTGAGGCACAATCCTGCATGATTTTATAGGTATTTAAAAGGACGGCTAAGTGGAGAATAGGTCTTGTTAAAAATCAGTGTGATCATCTGTGTGTGGATCCAAAAAAAAAGGAGATTTTTAAGGAGTATTTCTCTTCATTGTGGGGGAAACATTGGACACTGGGATAATGGGGGAAATGAATATGTATTGACAGGGCAAGAGATATTGGTGCCTTACAGTGCATGAAGTTGGTGCCAGACCGAGTGCATCTTTGGACCTTGTGGGTAACTGGAGAAGAAATGGCATAGTCTTACAGAAAATCTTACTCATCTCTGACCACAGGAGAGATTCCAGTGGATTGAAAAGTAACTAATTGTTTATAAAGGGTAGCAAAAACAAACTAGAAATTTACAGCCCTGTGAGTCTGATATTGCTAAAGAAAATTCTTAGGGACAGGATCTGTCATCATTTGGAGAGATAGAGATTGATGGTTACACTTAACATGGTTTTGTGCATGGGAAGTGATGCCTGACAAATATCTGGGAGTTCTTCAAGGAAGTAGCCAAGAGAATAGACGAGGTTGGGGCAGTGGATGTTGTCAATATGGACTTACTGAAGGCTTTTGATATGGCCCCTCATCATTGGCTAGTCTGTAAGGTTAGGTCATATGGGATCCAACAGGGAAATAGCTGATTGGATTCATATTTGACTCAAGTTCTAGGAAATTGAGGAGGCCTGTGCAGAATTGTGGGTCATAGGAGACATAAGGACAGGGTGCCAAAAGTCCATCAAATAATATGATAGGAAAGGTGATCAATAGATTGCTCAAAAAGGTAGAATTTAAAGAACATCTTAAGGAAGAAAAGTATTTTCTTTGCTTTAGTATTCGCTATGGAAAAAGATCTTGGCAATTGTAGAGATGACTTGCAGTGGACTGAAAAGCTTGAGAATATAGATATTAAGAAAGAAGATGTGCTGGAGCTTTTGGAAAGCATCAAGTTAGATAAATCACCAGGACCAGATGGGATGTATCCCAGGCTACTGTGGGAAGCGAGGGAGGAGATTGCTGAGCCTCTGGCAATGATCTGTGCATCATCAATGGGGACGGGAGAGGTTCCGGAAGATTGGCGGGTTGCAGATGTTGTTCCCTTATTCAAGAAAGGGAGTAGGGATAACCCAGGAAATTATAGGCCAGTGAGTCTTACTTCAGTGGTTGGTAAGTTGATGGAGAAGATCCTGAAAGGCAGGATTTATGAACATTTGGAGAGGCATAATATGATGAGGAATAGTCAGTATTGCTTTGTCAAAGGCAGGTCATACCTTACGAGCCTGATTGAATTTTTTGAGGATGTGACTAAGCACATTGATTGAGGTAGAGCCATAGATGCAGTGTATATGGATTTTAGCAAGGCGTTTGATAAGGTACCCCATGCAAGGCTTATTGAGAAAGTAAGGAGGCATGGGATCCAAGGGTGCAATGCTTTGTGCATCCAGAACTGGCTTGCCCACAGAAGGCAAGGAGTGGTTATAGACGGGTCATATTCTGCATGGAAGCCGGTGACCAATGGTGTGCCTCAGGGACCCCCTACCCTTTGTGATTTTTATAAATGACCTGGATGAGGAAGTAGAGGGATGAGTTAGTAAATTTTCTGATGACACAAAGGTTGGGTGTGTTGTGGATAGTGTGGTGGGCTGTCAGAGGTTACAATGGGACATTGATAGGATGCAAAAATGGGCTGAGAAGTGGCAGATGGAGTTCAACCCAAATAAGTGTTAGGTGGTTCATTTTGGTAGGTCAAATATGATGGCAAAATAAAGTATTAATGGTAAGACTCTTGGCAGTGTGGAGGATCAGAGGGATCTTGGGGTCCAAGTCCATAGGACACTCAAAGCTGCTGCGCAGGTTGACTCTGTGGTTAAGAGAGCATACAGTGCATTGGCCTTCATCGACCGTGGGATTGAGTTTAGGAGCCGAGAGGTAATGTTGCAGCTACATCGGACCCTGGTCAGACCCCACTTGGAGCACTGTGCTCAGTTCTGGTTGCCTCACTACAAGAAAGATGTGGAAGCCTTAGAAAGGGTACAGAGGAGATTTACAAGGATGTTGCCTAGATTGGGGAGCATTCCCTATGAGAATAGGTTCAGTGAACTCGGTCTTTTCTCCTTGGAGCGACGGAGGATGAGAGGTGACCTGATAGAGGTGTACAAGATAATGAGAGGAATTGATTGTGTGGATAGTCAGAGGCTTTTTCCTAAGGCTGAAATCACTAGCATGAGAGGGCCTAGTTTTAAGGTGCTTGGAAGTAAGTACAGAGGAGATGTCGGGGTGGGTTTTTTATGCAGAGGGTGGTGAGTGTGTGGAATGGGCTGCCAGCGGTGGAGGTGGAGGCAGAAACGATAGGGTCTTTTAAAAGATGCCTGGATGGCTACATGGAGCTCAGAAAAATAGAAGGTAAAGTCTAGGTAGTTCTAAGGTAGGGACATGTTCGGCGCAGTTTTGTGGGCCGAAGGACCTGTATTGTGCTGCATGTTTTCTATGTTTCTATGAAAAGTAATGAGAAAGGATGGTTTTAAGAGAAATGTGCGAGCTTTGCGCCTTGGTAGCTGTTTGTAAAATTAAAGCATTGTTTCATCAGGAGCCATTGAAATCAGCAGACACCACTGATGGGTGAAAAGAGCTTGATATGCATTAGGAACCAGGCAGAAAATCTTTGAACTTCCTCAAGCTGACAAGGTTAGGTTAGCCAGCAGTATGTTGAAATAATTGTTACAAAGGTTACTGTCAGGGCTTTGACAGCATCTGAATAGAGCAGATCCAGAGTCAGGTAAAAAAATGTTTACAATGGGCCATCTGAAAATGAGATCTCGAGCTCATTTTGAACTAAAACATGGCCTTAGTGTTGTGAACCAATTGGCTTATTTTTGGAAAGTTACATGCATGGAATCTCTAGCTCAGAAAGAAGGCTTGATTTTTCCTAACTTTTAGTTGGAGAAAACTGGTTTATCCAGTGCTACGTTTCTATATTTTCCATTCAAGAGCATTGGTGTTTCCATACCAGACCATGATGCAACCAGTCAATATACTCTCCATCACATATATCTATAGAAGTTTGTCAAAGTTTTAGATGCTATGCCGCATCTTTGCAAACTTATAAGGAAGTAGAGACACTTCCATGATTTCTTCATAATTTCACCTACATGCTGGGCCCAGCCTGGTCCTCTCTTGTTTGGATCCATCGACAGAAACTGGCTCATGGATCTCCAGTTTCCTCCTCTGAAGTCAACAATCATCTCCTTGGTCTTGATTACATTGAGTGAGAGATTGTTGTTGTAGCACCACAAAGCCAGATTTTGAATCACCCTTTCATGTACTGATTTGTCACCATCTTTGATTCAGCCAACAACAGTGATGTCATCAGCAAGCTTAAATATGGCATTGGAGCTGTGCATAACCATATATTCATAAGTATAAAGTAGATCAGGGCTAAGCACACCAGCTTGTGGTGCACCTGTGCTGATGGAGATTGTAGAGGTGGTGTTGTTGCCAATCCGAACTGACAGGAGTGTGCAGGTGAGGAAATTGAAAATCCAATTGCACAAGGAGGTGTCAAGGCCAAGGTCCAGAAGATTATTGATTAGCTCAACGGGGATAATAGTAGTGAATGCTGTACTGTATTCGGTAAAGAGTATCCTGATGTTTGCAGCTTTTCTGTCCAGATGTTCCAGGGTTGAGGGAAGAGCCAATGACGTGGCATCTGCTGTGGACCTCTTGTGCCAGTAGTCAAAATGGAATGATATCAAGTCACTTCTCAGGAGGCAGTTGATATGTCTCATCGCCAACCTAAAATCACTTCATCACTGTAGATGTAAGTGCTACTGGACAAATAGTCATCGAGGCAGGTTACCACGTTCTTTGTAGGCACCAGTATAATTGAAGTCTACTTGAAGCACCTTCTTCTTGAAACTTAATAAAGAAAGCCGAGTGCATTGTGGGTAAAGCCCTTCCCACCACTGAGCACATCTACGCAGAATGTTGTCACAGAATGCAGCATCCAGCATAAGGGACCCCACCAACTAGGATGTGCTCTCTTCTCACTGCTGCTATCAAGAATAAGGTACAGGAGCCTCAGGACTCACCACCACCAGGTTCAGGAAAAGTTATTACCACTCAACCATCAGGCTCTTGAATCAGAGGGAGTAACTTCACTTGCCCCATTACTGAGTCCATAGGTTCCCACAACTATTGACTCACTTTCAAGGCTCCTCATCTCATGTTCTCGATATTTATTGCTTATTTATTTTGTATTATTAACACTATTATTTCTTCCTTTCTCTTTGCATTTGCACAATTTCTTGTCTTTTGCACACGGGTTGTCCACCCTGCTGATGAAGGCTTTCATTGATTCTGTTACAGTAATTGGATTTATTGAGTATGTCTGCAAGGAAATGAATCTCAGGGTTGTGTATGGTGATATACATGTACTTTGATAACAAATTTTCTTTGAACTTTGATATTTATGCACTAACATTTCCCAGCTCGATCTAGCCATTGACACTGCAGTTTGGATGATGTCATTTGGGGGGGTTTGTTTATGGGTGCAAACAAGTTTATTGATTCTTCTGCATTTTTTTTTACAGCCATTTATTGCTTTGCTCTCCCCAAGGTAAATCAGATGAAAGGACATGGCAGTAAAGCTAAATGCCACCCAGAAACACTATAATCTCTCCCATTATAGAGACACCCTTTTTAATCGGTGAGCACACACCATCTATATGTTTCATCTGTGTCAATAAATTGCTGATTAATGACTCTATGCATTTTGCAAAAGAAACTATGTTGCTTTTGCTAAATCCAATAGATAAAAAGATTGAAAGGCTTGAAGTTAATAGCAGATATTACTACAAAAGACCATGGAAGCCTTCATGAAAGTAAGTTAACATGCCTTTGACTCAACAAAAACCATCAACAGAACATTACTTCTTGTCCTGAGCCAGGCCCAATATTGGCCAGGTAAAAAAAAACTTGTCCGAAGAGTTTTCTTTTGAGATGTATTTTTAATGAGGAAGGAGAGAGGTAGGCAGACAAAGCAACACACACAAAATACTGGAGGAACTCAGCAGGTCAGACAACGTCCATGGAATAAACAGTCAACGTTTCTGCCCAAGCCCCTTCATCAGGATCAGACAAAGGTTAACAAGGGGATTCCAGAGCTTAGTATCTTGAAAGCAGAGGTTACAGCTGTTAGTGGTACGGCGACTAAAATCATTGAATACAAAGTAGTAAAAAGAGGTATGCAGCATTCTTGCAAAGTTGTAGGGCTGAAAAATTGATACAGGCATGGCAAAGGGTGTCCCCGTGAAGAAAAGGCAAGAGAGTAATATTATTTGACAGAGCAATGGCAAGTGAAATTTAATTTTGGTACATATAATGTGACATATATAAGAGTCTAGACATGATGAATGGTAAACCCAAGAGGGTATTGATAAATGAAGAACATTGAAGTACAAATCCAAGGATCCCTGAAGGTGACAGCCAGGTAGAAAAAATATTGAAGGCATACAAGATACTTGCCTTCATCAGCCGTGACACAGAATGTAAGATCAGGGAGGTTGTGGTACATCTGTGCAAAACATAGCTGAACTACTGTGTAACACACACAGAATCCTAGAGGAACTCAGCAGGTCAGGCTGCATGTATGGAATAAAGTAAGTAGTCAACATTTCAAACTGGACCCAGTCCTGAAGAAGGGCCTTGGCCCAAATCGTTGACTGTTTATTCCTTTCCATAGATGTTGCCTGACTTGCTGAGTTCTTCCAGCATTTTGTGTGTGTTACTCTGGATTTCCGGCATCTACTAAAGAATCTCATGCATTAATAAAATACAATGTTTAGTTCTGTTTACCACACAGTGGGATGGATAAGATTACACTGGAGATAACGCAGAGAGGATTAATCAGGATAGTATGTTTCAGTTACGAGGGCAGACTGAATAGGCAGGGTTGATTTTCAAAAACACAAGAGATTCTGCAGATACTGGAATTCCAGAGCAACCCACACAAAATGCTGGAGGAGCTCAGCAGGGCAGTAAGTGACCGTGGAAGGGAATAAAAAGTTGACGTTTCAGGCCAGGACCCTTCATCAGGATGAAGAGTCATGTCTGATTCCATGATAGGTTTAATTGCATGGACCCTATTTATTGAAGTCATACACCAGCATTAACCATGTGATGTCACCAATGTTCTGTGGCTATGCATTTCCTAAGGCCCTGCTGACAACTCAATCTCACAAAGTGAGAACAAAGTGGCCACAATGAGGGTACGCCAGCTCTCTGGTGTGTATTTTGTGTTGCAGTTAGCACTGGTCAATAGAACAAAAGCATGGTCAGGACAGTGTTCTGGATAAATGTTGTTTTTTCCCATTCCCAGAACAGAATTGTGCATCTATTATGCATGGAAGATGCTGCAGGCCATATTATGTGTGTCTCTGGAAACTCTATGCTAGGAACATTGAATCTAGACCTTGTTTTCGCTGTGTTATCAAGACCATGCCTTTTCCCTACACTTATCTCAGGATGACAACTTTAATTGAATTGAAAATCAAATTTATTTGGGTTATCCACTAACTGATTGCATATTTAGATGGATTATTGTAAGCTAATTAAAATAGTGTCATTGAAACTGCTTATTGTGCCAAACCTGTCAAGTCAGAAAGTAAATTGAACAGAGCAAAATAAATCATATTACAACTCACAGTCAGACATACTGGTTAATATGAATCAAAACATAGAAAATCTCTTGTAAAATTATGTCAATCGATCAGCTACCATTCCATATCTCCAGATGGAATATACAGTGTTGGGAAGTATATGGTCATGCACTTTGACAGAAGAAATCAAAGAGTACATTATTTTCTAAATGGAGAGAAGATTCAAAAATCTGAGGTGCAAAGGGACTTGCGAGTCCTCAGGGAGAATTCCCTAAAGGTTAATTTGCAGGCTGAGTTGGTGGCAAATGCTATGTTAGCATTCATTTCAAGAGGATTAAAATATAAACGCAAAGATGCAATGTTGAGGCTACATAAGGTACTGGTGAAGCAGTGGGATATTCACTTGGAATATTGTGATCAGTTTGGGGCCCCTTATAGAAAGAATGTGCTGGCATTGGTGAGGGTTCAGAGGAGATTTAATGAAAATGATTCCGGGTTTCAAATGTTTATCATATGAGGAGCATTTGATGGCTCTGGGTCTGTATTCACTGAATTCAGAAGAAAGTGGGGTGACCTCATTGAGACCCATTGAATGTTGAAAGGCCTCAATAGAGTGGATGTGAAGAAGATGTTTCTTATATTTGGAGAGCCTAAGACTAGAAGACATAGCCTCCGAACAGACGGACATCCATTTAGCATGGAGATGAGGAGGAATTCATTGCCACAGGCAGCTGTGGAGGCCAAGTCATTGGGTATATTTAAGACAGAGGTTGATAGACTCTTGATTAGTCAGAGCATGAACACATTTGGGGAGAAAGCAGGAGATTGGGGCTGAGAGTAAAATGGATCAGTCATGATGAAATGGCGGAGCAGACTCAATGGGCCAAATGACCCAATTCTGCTCCTCTATCTTATGGTCTTAAAATCTTTATCCAATATTGAGATGAATGCTTTAGGTTACCTGTCCCAACGCAGCTCACTCCAATCAATGCCTTTTGGGATAGTACAGTGATACAGCGAGTAAAAATGTTACCTCATAGCTCCAGTACCCTGGGTCCAATCCTGACCTCTGGTACTGGGGCTTGGGTGTTCTCCCCGTGACCAGATGGGTCCAACCTCCTCCAGTGTAGGTTCATTGTCGAAAGTATGTAAATGAGTGATGACATTTGGTGGTAGAGGGACAGAATAAATGAGTGCAGGGGAATGTGTGGAGAGTAAAATAACACAAATGCGACTGTATATAAAAATAGAAAATACCGGAAAAACTCAGCGGGCCAAGCAGCATCTGTGAAGGCAAAGGGACAGTCAACATTTCATGCCTGACCCTGCATTAGGATTTGTTCCAAATTCCAGCATTGGTGGTTCATTGAGCTTCCTTTGGGCTGTATTCTCATGGAGAAAGAGGCCACAGGCAGAAATGTGATGATGAATTAAGAGACTAGCAACCAGAAGCTTGGGGTCGCTCCTGCTTGTCAGTTGTGCAGTCTGCATTTGGTTTCTCTATTGTAGAGGGGGCCATATTGTGAATGCTGAGAAGATCAGCGGAAGTGCAAATGCTACACTTTGAAAATCAGTTTGGGTTGCTAGATGGTATGCAGGGAGATTATAAAGGAATCTATGCCTAATGGTGGAATTTTATTGAAGATGGGACAGGGTGGGGGTGGTATTATGAAATTAATCTGTATGGAGACTGATGGTGTGGAACTGTATTCTTTCTCTGTCCAGCAGGAGAAGAGGTAAGAGCAGAGGTGAGAGAAGTAGATGAAATGCAGTTAAGGCCTCCGTCACATATAGCTGTGAAATATTATGCCTTTTGGAAAATTAGGGAAGGCAAAGAAAGCACTGGAAAAGTTGAAATTTTATTTAGGGAAGCAATTCAAATTTTAAATTAGTGCAGAAGTATTTTTCTGCTTTTAATGAAATTCCTTGATCTCAGTCGATTTCAATTCTGAATTCATGCACTGTCTTCAGAATTCAAAATGTTGTCAAGCATTGGGTCAGAAATTCCTGTTCATGTTAAACATATTGTGAAGAGGGGCATTCACTGAAATTCAACAAATGTGCCAGATTTTCATGCAGTAAAATGCAGTAAGATGAATGATATGCATTGTTAATGAGCACAATAGCTGGCAATAATTGTAATTCGTACAATATCTCTCTTTTTTTGTAAGAAAAAAGAGTTATTCTGTGATTTACAATTATTTCACAAACTGATGATTTATGTTGCTTAATCATTGGCTTCACAAAACGGCATCTTATTCTGAAACTCACTGGTTTGGAAATGTCTATATCTGGCATTCCTCTGTTTTCATTTTAGCAACAGGTGATCTCAGCTATGAACTAACATAAGATCATGAAGTCTTTGAGCTGAAGAAATAGGCTTTTTGACCCACCACAGCCATGCTGACCTATTTGGCCATCTACATTGATCCTACTTCTCTGCACTAGATCAATATCTCATGGTACCTGGCCTATTTGTTCCAGTAGAAGCGTCTCTTAAACATACTGATTTTTGATTCCAACACCTTCTCTGGCAAAATGTTTGAAAAATGTGAGTTTAAAAAAAATCTTCCTTTCCTCCTTCTTCTCGGCTGAAACGTATGCCCTTTTCTCTTGACATCCCTATTCTGGGAAAAAGACTGACTATCTACTCCATCTATATCTCTCATAATTTTATTTAACTCGATTAAGTGATCCCGCCGTCTCCTTCACGTTTGGGAAATCAAACTCAGCCTATTCAATCAATCAATCTCTCCCCTTCTCCCTCCCTCTCCCCCTCCCCACAGGGGTCTGTGTTGGGACCAATTCTTTTTGTGTTGTACTTCAATGATTTGGATGATGGAATCAATAGCTTTGTTGCAGGGTTTGCAAATGATACGAAGATAGGTGGAAGGCTAGGATTTTTTTTTTGAGAAAATAGAGAAGCTTCAGAAAGACAGACAGATTAGGAGATTGGACAAAGAAGTGGCAGATGGAATACAGTGTCAGGAAGAGTATGGCCATACACTTTGGTAGAAGAAATGTAAGGGTTGACCATTTTCTAAATGGAGAAAAAATACAAAAATCTAAGGCGCAAAGAAATTTGGGAGTCCTTGTGCAGGATTCCCTAAAGGTTAAGTTGCAGGTTGTGTCTGTGGTAGGGAAGGCAAATGCAATGTTAGCACTCATTTCAATAGGACTAGAATACAAGGGTATGCTGAAACTGGAGAGGGTTCAAAGTAGGTTCATAACAATGATTACAGGATTAAACGGCTTGTTATATGAAGAGCATTTGATGGCTCTGGGCCTGTATTCGCTGGAATTTAGAAGAATGAAGGGTGGCCTAATTGAAAACTATCAAATGGTGAAACACCTTTATTGAGTAGATATAGAGAGGATGTTCCCTATGCTGGGAGTGTCTAAAACCAGAGGACACAGTCTCAGAATAGAGGGGTGTCCTTTTATAATGGAGATGAGGAACAATTCCTTAAGCCAGAGAGAAGTTGTGGAGGCCAAGTCTATATGTATGTTCAAAGCAGAGTTTGATAGATTTTTGATTGCTCAAGCCATGAAAGGATACAGGGGGAAAATGTCTATGAAGGTTTTCAGTCATCCAGTCATTGTATATCAAGCAGTAGTAAATCATGGTAACTGGACTTGATGTATTGTCTAGAAGATCTTTTGCCACACATCCGAGAGGTTTCATCTACCTACCATGGATCACAACTGAACAAGCTTCTCAGATGAGTGATGAAAAGTCTTCTAGATAACACAGCAAGTCTAGTTGCCTTGATTTGCTACTGCTTGAGATACAAGGGGAAGGCAGGAGACTGGGGCTGAGGGGAAAAATAGATCAGCCATGATGAAACAGTGAAGCGGACTCAATGAGCCAAATGGCCTAATTCTGCTCCTAATGTCTTATGGTCTTATAACTGAAGCCCTCCATTCCAGGAAACACTCCAGCAAATCTCCTCTGCACTACTTCCACCAGAATCACATTGTTCCAATTGTGTGGTAACCAGAACTATACATAATATTCCACGATAGGTTTGCCATATCTCATTTAATCTTCAGTTCTGTTTCTAGAAATAAATACAACTGCTTGATTGGCTTTCATGATGGACTTGTTATTGATTTTGTTTTTTTCTTGCTCTAATGTCTTGTTTTGCACAGGTTTTTTCTTCATCGCCTTGTATAATTTACATATAACTTGTGTTCTGTTTGTTGTCTGAATCTACACACTTTCACTAGTAGATTTTTCATTGTACCTAAAGTATACTTCACTATACATGAAATATGACAATAAACTTGACTTGGTTTGTAATCCCCATTAAACTCACTCCAAAAAGTTGTACAGAGCATGAATACCACTTTAATGACTTGATTCCCAGTTACAACCAATCAATCACTTACCTGGAAAATAAGTATGAAATTTCCTCTCACTTGTGAATAGAATGAAGAACTAATTTTTTTTCTCTTGATTAATTCTTTCTTGCTCTTAACCTCTTCCTTATTCATCTTCCTCCTCTGTCCTTCCTCTCTCATTTCTCCTTCTTACATCTCAAGGTTAAAGAGAAAAAAACTTCTGTTTACTAAGGTCCCTGATATCAGTTGGCAATTCTTGTAGGAATTCATAAAACCTGAATGTGCAGAAACAACAGGCTTCTGCATGTCTGACACAGTGTACAAATGCCCAATTCCAGTAAAATTTGACAAGTGGTAATCTCAGGCTCCAATAGAAATGAAAACTATTGATCCCTGTCACTTGAGGTTGCTAAATTACCTTTCCTCTCTCATTAAGATGCATTTTTGGGGGACTTCCGGTAAGATGGCGATTGTTTAGCTGCTCCGAACTTTTGTTCCGTTACTGTCGCTACCTTTGCACTAAATGTCTCAATTTTTTAAACCTTAGTTAGGAATTATTTTGGTATCTCTTACTTGCCTGTGAATATATCTAACTTACAATGTCTAGCAAGAGTTCTAAATCCGGGAGAAAAGAAGCTATGACCCCGTCAGACGAGACTCTGGTTGCGCTTGGAAAGCTCCGAGACGAAATCTTAAAGGAATTTAAAACCGCTTTCAAACAGTTAGAAGACAAACTGGATCAGATCAACGATAAAGTGGACAAACATGCTGAACACTTATCTCGCATCGATTCGACTTCTGAAGATTTAGAAAGTCGTGTTCGATACTTGGAGACTCTCTGTTCCAGCTTAGAGGAAAAATCTAACAAACTTCTTTCCAAAATGGTGGATCTCGAAAATCACAGCAGACGCTGTAACATCAGAATTCTGGGATTACCAGAGGCGACTGAAAAGGGATCAACCGTGAAGTTTTTCGCCGAGTTTCTCTGTGAGTTATTCGGGAAAGATTTGCTTCCGAAGCCGCCCGAGCTCGAACGGGCACACAGAGTTTACATTCCCCCCGGAATTCTGGGCTCCCGTCCGCGACCAGTAGTCTTATGTTTCCATCAATACCAGGTAAAACACAGTCTGATCGCACAGGCGCGTCGCAGGGGGTCGCTTCCTTTCAAGGATACAACCATTCGCTTTGTGGAAGATTTTGCACCCCAGACCTTAAAGATGCGCGCTGAGTTTAAAGGCGTAATGAAAGTGCTTTTTGATCGTGGTTTCAAACCTTCCCTTCATAACCCTGCTGATCTGCGAATCAAGCTTAATACCGGGAAATACAAGTGGTTCAAATCAGCAAAGGAAGCTGAAGCGTTTGTGGCAAGTCTTCCGGCTATCCAGTCATCTTCGGAATCTGATCGGACCTCCTAAAATGGTGCATAAGTACTCCTCGTAGTAAAATTACTTTCTCTGGACTCAGAATTCACTTGAATCACTCAGACATTATTCATTGAAACTTTAAGGGCTGTTGACAATCTCTCCCGGGATTTGGTGTGTGTGTAATCTATTTTTATTCTTGTATAACTTTACCTACAGAGTTCTACAACTAATTCTAACTTGTTTTGGAGGTTTGAAGTCTTTAGTGAAGGCCTCCCTGTTTGTCGGTTCACAGTTCAACTGCTGATTTATTTTTCCTTTGTTTTAAATATTTATTTATTTTATCTTTTTCTTTCCTTCACCCCTTTTTTCTAATCTCTGAATTTTTTTCTCCCTTCTCTGTAAATGGTTGATAAATACTCGTCTTGAATTTATAATTTTCCCCTTCCTCTTCTTTTTTCTTTTTCCTTCTTACCTTTTTTTTCCCTTTCTCTTACTTTATTCTTCTATAATTTTTCGCGGGTAGGTGAGTTTTGGTTTTCTTCCGATTTTCTCTGTATTAAGTTGTATATTTCTGCAGAAGGTGTTCTAATCTGTAGTTATGTTTTCTAGTGCATAAACTAGTTATTATTTGCTATAGTATTTATACGGAACTGTTGTTAATGACACAGATCTGGAAGTTGTATTTGGGTTAATTTTTTTGGTAGAGCTAGCTACTTGTTTTGGTAGCCGTCTAGTTTTGGGTTGTGCGGAAGGGGTGGATTTTCCAGTTCCAACATCTTTTTATTGCTTAGGACATGTTTATATTTTGACCTTACGAATCTATGTTTACATCTCTGCTCCCAGACTGCTATTGTACTGCTTGACTTTTTATATGCCTGCTGCCTTTTATGCATTAGTAATTGATAATGGCTAGTGCACTTAAATTCGTGAGCTGGAATGTAAAGGGATTGAACCACCCTGTTAAAAGGAGGAAGGTATTCTCACATATTAAACAACTCAAAGCTGACATTGCTTTCCTCCAAGAAACTCATATTCGTTGTTTTGATAACTCCCGGCTTCTGTCAAAGTGGGCGGGTCAGCATTTTCATTCATCCTTTGCCGCTAAAGCTAGGGGAGTTTCCATTCTAATTAACTCAAATATTCCTTTTGAACTCCATAATAAAATATCTGATACAAATGGCCGTTTTATTATTGTTTCTGGTAAACTATATAACACTAAAGTTGCACTAGCAAACCTGTATGCCCCCAACTTTGATGATGT
Organism: Hemitrygon akajei; assembly: GCF_048418815.1. Lineage (NCBI taxonomy): Eukaryota > Metazoa > Chordata > Chondrichthyes > Myliobatiformes > Dasyatidae > Hemitrygon > Hemitrygon akajei. The sequence goes on from NC_133131.1 coordinate 111,996,830, forward strand.
TAACTTTTTTGAACGGTTTTTTTCCTCACTACCAGACTTAAACTCATACTCTCTTATATTGGGTGGTGACTTCAACTGTTGGTTGGATCCTAAACTGGACCGATCGTCCTCTGTTACCAGATCACCTACTAAATCTGCCTTAGCTATTCAATCGTTTCTCTCTAATTTTGGTATCTCTGATATATGGCATTTCCTCCATCCTACGGAGAGAGATTATTCTTTTTTCTCACATGTTCACCACACCTTCACTAGAATTGACTATTTCTTACTCGATAACCAACTTATCCCATTTGCCCACTCTTGTGACTATCAGAGTATACTGATCTCTGACCATGCCCCAATTACCCTCTCTCTGAACTTTCCTGGTCTCCCTCAGAGAAAGAAACACTGGCGGTTCGATTCAACTTTATTATCAGATGATGATTTCGTAAAATTTATTAAGGACCAGATAACCTTTTATTTTAACACTGATACATCACCTGAAGTGCCATCCCAGATTGTCTGGGATGCCATGAAAGCATATCTGAGGGGTCAAATAATCTCTTACACAGCAAATCTCAATAGAAGATCCCGTGCATATCGAGCAGACCTCATTAACCAGATTAAAGATTTGGATCAAATATATGCCCAAACTAAGAACCCTGAATTATACAAGAAGCGCGTTGAACTCCAAACTAAATTTAACCTTCTGTCCACTCAACCTGTCGAACGCCAACTTCTCGAAAGCAAGAGCCACTTTTACATTCATGGGGATAAGTCTGGTAAATTCCTAGCCAATCAGCTGAGGCGTTCCAAAGCCAAACAGCATATTACAAAGATCCAGAAGGAGAACGGAGACTTTACATCGGATCATTTAGAAATTAATGACGCATTTAACAATTTTTATTCTCGGCTTTATTCCTCTGAATCCCTGAATGACAATATCTCTGTGGATCAATTTTTACAGAATCTGAATATCCCCTCACTTTCATCTGATTTCACAGCCAAACTCACTGCGCCTATATCACCAGAAGAAATATCTTTTGCAATTTCTGCACTGTCCTCAGGGAAATCTCCTGGACCTGATGGGTTCCCTGTGGAATTTTATAAATCATTCTCCTCACTTCTTTCTCCTCAGTTACTTTCAGTATTATCTGACTCATTTAATTACGGCAAATTGCCACCCTCTTTCAATGAGGCATCTATTATTCTTCTTTTAAAAAAGGGCAAAGACCCAACAGAGTGTTCCTCGTACAGGCCGATCTCTCTGCTCAATGTTGATGTAAAGATCTTAGCTAAAGTGTTGGCTCATAGATTAGAAACCGTTATTCCCTCCATTATCTCTGATGACCAAACAGGCTTTATTAAAAACCATCTCCCTTTTTTTAACATTCGGCGTCTATTTAATATTTTATACTCAGTTCCAACTGGGACTCCTGAATGTGTTATTTCCCTCGATGCGGAGAAAGCATTTGACCGTATAGAGCGGAACTACCTTTTTGCAGTCTTAGAAAAATTTGACCTCGGCCAAAGTTTCATCTCTTGGATCCAATTGCTGTACCTGTGTCCTACTGCTTCTGTTCTAACTAATTTTCAGAAATCCCAAGTATTTAATCTCAAACGTGGCACCCGTCAGGGATGCCCCTTAAGACCCTTGCTCTTTGATTTGGCTATAGAACCTCTGGCAATAGCATTTCGAAATTGTCCTGAATTGACCAGGATTTGGAGAGGGGGTGTTGAGCATAAAGTTTCTCTCTATGCTGATGACTTATTACTCTTTCTCTCAAATCCATCTACATCTTTACCTCTAATGTTTTCACTTCTTGACCAGTTTAGCCAGATCTCTGGCTATAAACTCAACTTACGTAAGAGTGAACTTTTCCCAATTAATAAAGAAGCACAAGAACTAATATTTCATGATCTCCCTTTTAAAGTAGTCCATAATCAATTTACTTATCTTGGAATTACAGTCACAAGGAAGTTTAAAGATCTCTTTCGTGAAAACTTTGTCAATCTTTCATATGCTATAAAACCGAGTCTGGTACAATGGTCACCTCTATCTATGTCCTTGGTAGGTCGTATTAATGTTGTTAAAATGTATGTTCTCCCCAAATTTTTATACTTATTTCAATCTATCCCAATTTTTATTCCTAAATCTTTTTTTGATTCCTTAGACTCTATTATTTTGTCATATCTGTGGCAGAATAAGCGCTCTAGAATTAATAAAATCCACCTCCAAAAATCTAAAAAAGAGGGTGGCATGGCTTTACCTAACTGTCGCTTATATTACTGGGCAGCTAATATATGTTGTGCTGCCTTCTGGTCTTTCTTCCACGGTCAACCCGAGTGCCCTAACTGGGTGGCAATGGAGTTGAGCTCCACTAAAGAATTATCTATATCTGCACTTCTTGGCTCTGCACTCCCTAGCAGTCTGCCCAGATCAATAGCTAATCCTCTGTTTAGACACACTTTGCGTATATGGGCTCAGTTCAGGAAATGCTATGGTTTCCAGGGGTTTTCCGTTTCTAGCCCTGTCGCACATAATCACCTTTTTTTACCTACTACGTACGATTCAGTATTCCATGTTTGGTACAGGAAGGGCATTAGACATTTTGAAGATCTCTTCATTGATAATCACTTCGCTTCTTTTCAGCAGCTCTCCGTTAAGTTCAACCTGCCTAACGCTCACTTTTTCAGATATCTCCAAATCCGACACTTTACTGCTCCTTTAATTCCTAACTTTCCTGAAATGCCTGCGAAAAATGCTATGGACCTATTTCTTTCCATTAATCCACTAGGTAAAGGTTTAATTTCAATTATCCGAGATAAACTAGCAGTCTTACGACGGGCCCCTGTGGATAAAATTAAAATGGCCTGGGAGCAGGATTTAAATATCTCCTTATCCGAGGAGAGCTGGGACTCAGTTCTCAAATCAGTTAACTCAACCTCCCTTTGTGCTCGCCATTGCCTCTTACAGTTTAAGATTGTTCATAGAGCCCATATGTCTAAATCTAAACTATCTCGATTCTACGCTGGCATTAGTCCACTCTGTGATAAATGCAAGAGGGGCGTGGCCTCTCTCATCCATATGTACTGGTTCTGTCCTAGCTTGGAGAAATTCTGGAAAGATGTCTTCACTACATTATCGGGTATTCTGAATCAGCACCTAGAACCTAACCCCTTAATTGCTCTGTTCGGTTTTTGGGGCGAGACAGATTTACGTCTGGGTCCGACCAAATGCCGAATACTATCCTTTGCCTCTCTCCTGGCGAGACGCTTGATCCTCCTTAGATGGAGAGATGTTGCCCTGCCCACTCATGCACAATGGCTTAACAACATTATGGCCTGCTTGGACCTCGAAAAAATTCATTATTCAGTTCTTAATTTGGATCTAAAGTTCCATAAGGTCTGGGGACCTTTTATCGAGTACTTTCATAACCTTCCTCTTGACTAGGGTTTTTTTTTTCTTTTTTTTTTCCTTCTTTTCGGTCCCTTGCTTTCAGCTCCCTTTTTTTTCTGGTAGCAGGCATTATTATCCTCTGTTGCTAAGTGTATTCACAGTCTGGGAGTTTGACTGTCCGGACTTATACTCTTTATACTGTGTGGTGGTTGGTCTGGAGTTATTGTTGTTTTTTTCTTGTGTTGTGGGGCTTGGGGAGGACACTAAGCTCACTTGTCTTTAATTTAGGTGCTTTTTTGTTAAATTCTCTTCCTTTGTAGCATATTGTTATTGTATGCTTAATCTTGCACTGTATTAATGCTCCTCATTGGGATTTGGGGTTTTTAATTTTGTAAAATGTTTTGAAAAACCAATTAAAAAATTTTTTTTTAAAAAGATGCATTTTTTTCTGTACAGCATCAGAAATTAAACATTGCATCAGTATGAGGGAGCAATTCTTGGCACATTGGATCGGGATCTGAACATGGATTTTACCACAGAGACGTTAAAATACCTTTAAGTTGTTTCCAACAGCTTTAGTGCAAAGCATCTATAAAATTAAAGATTTCTGAAGGCACTTGTTCAGTGATTTTCATAAACACGAGAAATTCTGCAGGTGCTGGAAATCCAAAGCAACATACACAAAATGCTGGAGGACCTCAGCAAGCCAGGCAGCATCGATGGAAATGAACAAAGAGTCTACTTTTTGGGCCAAGACTCTTTTTCAGGATTGGACAGGAAGGGGAAAGATGCCAGAAGATGGGGGCAAGGGAAGGGGGGTGCTAGAAGTTGAGAGGTGAAGCCAGGTGGGTGGGAAAGGTTAAGGGCTGGAGAGGAAGGAATCTGATAGGAGAGGAGAGTGGACAATAGGAGAAAGAAAGGGAGCAGAGGACTGGTGGGGTGAGTGAAGTGATAGGCAGGTGAGAAGAGGCAAGTTACCAGAATGAGGAATATAAGAAGAAGGGAAATCATCTAGCATTTTGTGTGACTCTTTGATTTTCAGATTGGTTGATAAATTTAATTTGTGGTTAAGTTTCATTCAAGTTATAATCATGCCAGCAGTTTAGGGTTCTTACTGAATGTTCATACCAAGAAAGCATTCATAGTTAATGGATCATTGTTATCATTATTCATGAGAAGAGATTTGACAAACATATGAAAGGTCAGGAAGACAGATGATTCACAAGGATATCTTACTGTTATTTTATATTTTATTTTACTGCATTTATCATATTTGATTAAAGCAGCAACTTGACCTTTTTCCATTCCTCTTTCATTGTTTGTCCTGCAATGCATATTTCAAATTAATTTATGTAAATCAATTATTTAAAATATTAAAGCATGATGCAGATTTTTTGTGAAGTTGTGTGACAATAAATACAAATGCCCCTCATCCAACTCTGGAATTCCAAAGGTATAAGTATCTGTACATCACCTGACCTTTTCCACTGCCATGCGGAATTCACAGCTGATGGTATATTTAAATACATAGATATGCTTTTCCACTGTAATCTTGTGCCTTTAGCCTCAAACAGTATATTGGGTAAGTTATGCTGTGATCATCCAACTTTTTGGATTAAATCTTCCTTTGTGCCCTGAATAATGTCATTTCAATTCTCTAACCACACCCTAAAATTATTTTTATCTCTCTATTTCTATGTTGATTGATAAGTATATGCAGAGCACGAGTGAAATTTTATTTTACCTGCCTTCCACAGTCTCTCCTGATGAAATAGCTAGCAATAACTTACTCCACAAAAAATTTTGCTCTTGTACAAATTCACGTCTTGATTTAGATTTCAAGTTTTCCTACTGCATACACCTCGGCTGAGTCAATCGGTAAGGAAAATTTGCCATTTTATTAGGAAATGTTTGTGTGAAAAATGTGCACAAAAATGTTAGATCATAATAAAAACAAAAAAAATGCACAAAATATTCAATAGGCCAGCACTTGTGGTGAAGAGGAACCGGAGTTAATATTTCAGGTCAAATCTCAGATTATAACTTGGTTTATGTTTTTTCCATGCAAGTAGGTTTCAATCTTTTGTGAACTCTGCAAGATTATAACTAACAGCATTAAGTAGATCTTGAATCTTGATCAACAATTACTTTGTTTAAGGGGCATTAGAGAGACACTTAAAATTTGCAAACTAGAGAAGATGTGATCCTAATGCGGGAAAATGGGATGAGTGCAGTTTGACATAAAAGTCAGCACGTAGGTAGTGTGCTGAAGGGCATGTTTCTATGCTGCACAACTCAGACTCTATCAGAAATGCTGTAAATTCAACATCTCAGCCGGTATCTGTGGAAAGAGTAATAGGGTTAATGTTTCAGGTTAAAGAGCTATCATCTATTTAATAGCTTGATATTTAAATTAATTTTAATAATTCATTTTAAAAATCCCAGTTTTTCTTTTTACCAACATTAGATATTTTTAATTCAGATTAATTCTGCTCAAAGAGACAAAGAGTTAGTTACGTGTATTTCCTTAATGCACTACAGTATTTAAAGAAAGCAAGAGCTTCCAATTGACCTTAACACAGTACTGTATTTGTCAACATGCAGTGGGGAGAGAGTTTGTAAATATAACAGGAGCAAAGGACGTTGGGAATGTTGAGGGTGGGGCGTCACAGGAGAGGTGTGGGACAGGTGGCAGAGAAGGAGCGACAGGGCCAGTGGGTGGCATGAGTGCAGACTCAGCTAGCCCTGAGACACCAGGCATTTGATTCCAAACAATCGGTTTATTGATCATTACAGACTGCCTCTGCAGTGCTTACTGCTCCCTCCCCTCTCCCTTCCCCCTTCCCCTCTCCCTGCCTGCTTCCCATTCTTAGTCCAAATCAGAGCCCCATATCAGAAACAGGTTTATCATCACTCACATATGAGTATGTGACTAAGACTTTTGCAGAGTGCTGTATTTCCTCCCAACGTAGAAGGAAGCTATTTGACCTGTGCTACATTCATCATTCTCATTTCTCCCACTCACTTTCCTCTAACCCATTCTCTCACATATGACCATTAACAAACCCCTGTTTCATGCACCAACCAGCTACACTAGGAGTGATTTACAGTAGCTAACTAACTGAACAACTAGCACATGGCTGGGAGGAAGCTGAAGCACCCGTTCCTCAAAGTTAACGAACGTAGAGCAGGTGTCCAAGATGACGTGCACAAATTTAGTTTCCATGTAGCATGCACCTCAATTCTATAAACCCTCTCATAATTAAAAGATACATAATGATCAATTTTACTGCCAAAGAAACAAATGTTTTTATCCATTCTTTTAAAAAATCATAATTATTTGTTACTAATTCATGAATTAATTGATAATCTCAGCCTAGAATTTCAATGGGTCACAAAAATATTTGAAGATTATTGCCAATTCGAGCACTCGCTCTGAAGAAGTTTTGTCACCCCTGCCCGTGGTAATCTGTACCATCATAAGCAGAAAGGGCAAGTTCTACCTGGACAATGCCGACAGTTAGAAACGGAATCTCTGTTGCTGGAGCAATCAGACCATTGTCTACATGCAATGCTCCTGTGCAACCCACTGGGAATAGAGTTTTATAGAAAGGATAATTAGGGCCATAAATAAGATGTTAAATTCATATACTGGCTAGTCATAAGACATTACAGAAAAGTAATAGCAAAAGAATCAGGGCACATTAAAGAAAGAAAATAGATAATGATTAGAAACTGTGATGTAGTGTGGTAGCGGTATGAATAAAATTGAATATTAAAGAATGAATAAATTAATTGAGAATTAAAGCATGTACATACAAACTAGCTGCTCAGCTAGGTACAGATGACAGACAGGATAGTGCAATGCTCCTCTAGCGGGATATAGGAAGGCAGAGAGACCTCCAGTGTCCCCGATGACTGCAACTGCGAGAAGTGCATCCAGCGGCAACTTCTAACCAACCTCACAAACGAGTTGGAGCTGAAAACGGGATGAACTCCAAATCATTCAGGAGGCTGTAGGGATGATAGATAGGACATAAAGAGAGATAGTTACACCCAAGGTAGGCAACCGTGGCTGACAAGAGAAGTTAAGAACTGCATAAAGCCAAGGAAAGAGCATATAAGATAGCAAAAGTGAGTGGGAAGTTGGGTGATTGGGAAGCTTTTAAAATCCAACGAAAGGCAACTAAAAAAGCTATAGGGGAAAAGAAGAAATATGAAGGCAAACTAGCCGATAATATAAAGCATGAGGTATTCTTGAAAGATCATGACCAATGCATCCGATAGTTCTTCGGCAACCTCTCTCAGGAGGTAGTAATGGGGTATAAAGAAATGGCAGATGACCTTAATAGGTACTTTGCATCTGTCTTCACTGTGGGAGACACTAGCAGTGTGCCAGAGGTCCATGAGTGTCAGGGAGCAGGAGTGAGTGCAATTACTATTACAAAGGAAAAAGTGCTAGGCAAACTCAAATGTCACTCCACCCTTTCAGAATGAGAGAGGCAAAAGCAGGGAAATGATTGGTCAGTTAGCCTAACCTCAGTGGTTGGGAAGTGCTGGAGTCCATTATTAAGGATGTAGTTTCAAGGTACTTGGAGACTAACGATAAAATAAGTCAAAGTCAGCATGGTTTCTGTAAAGGGAAATCTTGCCTAACAAATCTGTTAGTTCTTCGAGGAAGTAACAAGCAGGATGGATGTTATTTACTTGGATTTCCAGAAGTCATTTGACAAGGGGCCATACATGAGGCTGCTGAACAAGGTAAAATCCCATGGCATTACAGGAAAGATACTGGCATGGATAGAGGAATGGCTGACAGCCAGGAAGCAGCAAGTGGAAATAAGGGCGTCTTTTTCTGGTTGGTTGCGGTGACTAGTGGTGTTCCTCAGGGGTCAGTATTGGGACTGGTACTTTTCACATTATTTGTCAGTGATTTGGATCATGGGATTGATGGCTTTGTGGCAAAGTTTGCGGATGATATGAAGATTAGTGGAGGGGTAGGTAGTGCTGAGGAAGCAATGAGATTACAGCAGGATAAAATAAATTAGAAAAATGGGAAAAATGTGGCAGATGGAATACAATGTTGGGGAATGTATGATAATGCATTTTGGTTAAAGGAACAATAGTGTGGACTGTTATCTAAATGGGGAGAAGGTTCAAACATCAGAGGTGCAAAGGGACATAGGAGTCCTCATGCAAGACTCCCAGAAGGTTAATTTACACATTGAGTCTGTGGTAAAGAAGGCAAATACAATGTTGGCATTTATTTCAAGGTGAATAGAATATAAAAACAAGGAGATAATGCTGAAACTTTATAAGACACTAGTCAGGCTGCACTTGAAGTACTGTCAACAATTTTGGCCCCATATCTCAGAAAGGATGTGTTGTCATTGAAAGAGTCCAGAGGAGGTTCACAAGGATGATTCCAGGAATGAATGGGTTAACATATGAGGAGAATTTGGCAGCTTTAGGCCTGTGCTCACTGGATTTCAGAAGAATGTGGGAGGATCATATTGAGACCTACCAAATGTTGAAAGAACCAGATAGGGTGAATGTAGAGAGGATGTTTCCTATGGTGGGGGTATCCAGAATTATTGTGCACAGCCTCAAAATTGTGGAGTGACCTTTTATAAAAGAGGTAAGGAAAACATTTTAACTAGAGAATAGGGAATCTGTAGACTGCTCTGCCACAGACTGTGGTGGAGGCCAAGTCTGTGGGTGTATTTAGGTAAAAAGGAAGTTGATAGGTCAGGGCATCAAACGATATGGTGAGAAGGCAGGTATATAGGGTTGAGTGGGATCAGGATCAGCCATGATGAAATGGCGCAACAGACTCGATGGGCTGAATGGTCTAATTCTGCTCCTATGTCTTATGGCCTGATGGTCTAAGGTGCAGGGCACAGGAAACTGGGTGCCAGTCAGGAAAAGAAAAGGAATTAAGGAGCCAGTGCAGAGTACTGTTGTGACGGAAAATAACTGGTTCTTTGAGTCTCAACAGTAGAGGCCTGGACACACACAGTTTTAATAATAAGGAATTTATTTACAAGGGGAAGTCGGGTCAACGCAAGCAACTACAATACACAGGAAGCGGTGTGGGGACAGGGTATGGTTACACAAACAAAGAACAAGGGAAAAGCGCTACAACAGCTATCTCCCTTGACCTTGGATAGCTGCGGCTCCCTTACCAGGACAAACGATAGACCTTCCCAAGCATAAATCAATGCACTTACCTCCAATGTGGTGGTCTGTAAGAGAGGGCGAGCCAAGGCCAAGTCTCACCTTTTAAAGCATGGGGCTGGGCGCAATAATCCAATTAAGGTGACCAATAATTTAGGTGTGCATTGATTAGTTGGGAGGGACCAAATGTTGATTGGCATGTGATGTGTCCTCCGACCAGCCAGGTGGCAGTGCATCTGTCACGTGGCCGGTATCTCTGGATACAAGTACCCCTGTGGCCATCCCCCTCAACAACAGTTGTAGACTTTGAATAATGTTAGGGCAGTTGGGGGGGGGCCTAATAGAGGAAAATCACAGTGCTTGGGTTTCTGCCACTGAGTCTGCCACCATGACTCAGATGGGAAGGGGGGGGATGTAGAAGAGGCATGCTATGGTGATAGGGGATTTGTTAGTTAGGGGAGTGGACAGTGCGTTGTGTGGGCAATATTGAGATACCCGGATGGTATGTTGCCTCCCAGTTACCAAGGTCCAGATACCTCAGATCGAGTCCTCAGCATTCTCAAGTGGGATGGTGAACAACTAGAAGTTGTGATCCATGTAGGAACCAATGACAGAGGTAGGACGCTTGGTGAGGTTCTGCATTGGGAGTTCAGGGAAGGTAAATAGCAGGACCTCCAAGGTTGTGATCTTACAATTGCTACCCATATCTCATACTAGTGAGGCCAGAATAGGAAGATTATACAGTTTAATACAAGACTAAGGAGTTGGTGTAGGAGGGGGGGCATAAGATTTTTGGATCATTGGGCTCTCTTCCAGGGAAGGTGGGACCTGTACAGTCAGGATGGTTTGCACCAGAGGGGGACTAATATCTTAGCAGAAAGGTCTGTTAATGCTGCACAGTGGGGTTTAGACAATAGACAATAGAGAATAGGTCCAGGAGTGCCTACGAGATGGCTTTTTAGAGCTGCTTGTGGTTAAGAATTTCCTGCATTACAGGGGGCTTAATCTGTTTAATTTCTCCTCATGGGAACAACCCACTTTATTGCTGCATAAGCCTATTCCAAGCTTCAACTGGGAAATGAGACCGCACACAATGTGGTCTCATCAGGGCTTGATAGGATCAAAGGAAACTCTCTCACTTTGTGGCAATGACAGTTGAAGTACCATTTGTCTTTGTAATGGTTGCTATTTCTCCTATTAACCTTCAGCGATTCATGTCCAAAACCAGCCAGGTCCCTCTGAACACCAATGCCTTTGAAGCATTTGAAACAAAAAATCCACCTTTCTAATATTTCTGCCAAAGTTGATGATCTCACATTTTGCACATTATGTTCTATCAGCATGTTTGACTCATTTAAGTCCTCTCTGCATTCTTCTCACAGCCCACACTGTCATCCAATTTTGTGTGTAATGTTTGATATAGGTTTAGCAATACTTGTAACTATACTTTATGCAGCCCTGCCAGGATCCCATATTCTTTATTAATTGCCTCATTAATAGTTTCCTTAAAGGATATGTGCGTGAACGTGCCCAGTGTCTAAGTTCTCAATCCTGTTCAGAATTGTGCTATTTTCTCGCTGACTTCAAAAAATTATTACCATACACTTATCTATGTTGTATTTAATCTGTTACCTCTCCCATAAACCATATATCTTCAGTTTGTTACATTGAAAAGTTTCATAACAACTGCTAGTTTTATAACAATGCCTTGAGCTCTGTGTGAAAAAGAGACCATTCAGGCTGCAGGAAGTGTGAAAGGGGTGTTCCAGAATGGTCAGTGTTGGAAGCACTGGCATTCTTAATTAATACTAATTACTCAGCATTGAAACAAATAGCCCAGAATTGGGGTCACGGGTAACATTTAGGAGGGTCTGGATCCAAGCGACTGCTAGGAATGGAGAACAAATTATGCTGATTCTGAAACAGAAACAGGAAAGCTGAAAGAACTCAGTTAGTCGGGTCGCATCTGTGGAAAGAAAATATTTCAGGTCAGTGACACTTCAGAGTGACCAGACCCTTCAGAGTGACCAGACCAGACCCTTTCTGAAAATATTTCAGGTCAGTGACACTTCAGAGTGACCAGACCCTTTCTTGGTCAGCTGGAGTTTGTTAAATTGTCAGATTTCCCTCCTTGAGGGATGTATATTTTTCACCAAATGTGCAGTTGTGAGATCACCATTGCTCTGAGTCATTTTTATTTTAATTACGGCACTGTAAGATCACTGGCTGCCTGGTGGTATTCAAACTAATTTCTTTGGAACAATAGTCCAAGTGTCCGATATCAGTCTAGCAACTTAATCATTTTGTTCCTGTGCATTTAACTGCTCCGTACCAGGAGAATACTATAGAAATCTAATGAGCCCTTTAACAAAGATGAAATTAATTTACTTGGCATGAAACAATAAAAAAAACTTGATTAAATGAGCAAAGAGATCCACTGATCCAAATGGGCAAAATATTAAAAGGAGTGTCAGCAGAACAAGTAAGCAGAAAGTAATTTGTTAATTCAAGAGTGTCATTGGAACATAGGACTTCATACCATGGAAAGTGGTTGAGATAAGTACCTAGGTACTTCAAAAAGAAACCAAACAAGTACTTGTGGAAAAAAGGAATAGAACGACATATTGACAGGCTGAAAAGAGGCAAATGAAATATAAACACCAGTTCAGGCCATTTGTACAGAACAGCCTATTTTTGTGTTCTGTTGACGATATTTAGCATATTCTCTTCAAATATATCTTGTGAGTTATTTTTCTCAGTATTACCATAACATGGCTTTTACAGATAAGACCATAAGACATAGGAGTAAAATTGAGCCATCTGGCCCATCAATTCTGCTCTGTCCTTTCATCACAGCAGATTTGTATATCTCTCTCAACCCTTTTCTCATACCTTCTTCGCATAACCTTTGATACCCTGACTAATCAAGAATCAATTAACCTCCACTATAAATATACTCAATGACTTGGCCTCCACTGCTGTCTATGGCAATGAATTCCACAGATTCACCATCCGGTGGCTAAAGAAATTCCTCCTCATCTCTGTTCTAAATGGACATCCCTCTATCTGGTCATAGAGTCACCCACTATATGGACATCCTCTCCACATCCACTCCATGTTGGCCTTTCTAATTCAAAGAGATCCTGTCCTCATTCTTCTAAACTCCAGCAAATCCATGCCCAGAGCCATCAAATATTCCTCATATGTTACTCCTTTCTTTCCTGGAATCCTGCTCATGAACCACCTCTGGATCCTCTCCAATGCTAGTACAGTACATCTTTTCTCAGGTAAGGGGTCCAAACCTACTCACAACACTTCGTGACGCCTCAGCAGTGTCTTACAAATCCTGAGCATCATATCCTTGCTTTTATATTCTATTCCTCTCAAAATGAATGCTAACGTTGCATTTGCCTTCCTTACCACTGACTCAACCTGCAATCTTTAGGGATTCCTGCTCAAGGACTCCCAAGTCCCTTTGCACCACTGATTTTTGAACTTTCTCCCCGTTTACAAAATAGTCTATGCCTTTATTCCTTCTGCCAAAGTGCATGACCAATTATTTCCCAGCACTATATTCCATCTCACACTTATTTTCCCATTCTCCCAAGCTAAGTCTATCTGCAGGCTCCCTAGCTTCTGCAATACTACCTGTCCCTCTACCTATCTTTGTATCATCCGCAAACTTAGCCACAAGCTCATCAATTCCATCATCCAAGTCACGGACGTATAATGTGAAAAGAAGCAGTCCCAATACCAACCTCTGCGGAACATTGGTTGGTCATCATCAACCAAACACAATAGGCCCCCTGTATCCTCACTCAGTTCCTCCTGTCAGTCAGCCAGTCTTATATCCATGCTCACATCTTTCCTGTAATAATGTGGGGTTTTATCTTGTTAAGCAGCCTCATGTGCGGCACCTTGTCAAAGGCTTTCTGAAAATCCAAGTAACCAATATTCACTGACTCTCCTTTGTCTATCCTGCCTGTTATTTCCTCAAAGAATTTGAACAGATTTTCCAGGCAAGATACTCCAAATTCTTCCCAACAACTGATGACAGGCTAACTGGCCTATAATTTCCTTTTTTTTGCCTCCCTCCCTTCTTAAAGAGTGGAGTGATATTCGCAAATTTTCAGTCCTCCAGAAACATTCCAGAATCGAGTGATTCTTGAAATGCCTCTTTCAGAACCCTGGGATGTGTTCCATCTGATCCAGGGGACTTGTGCACCTTCAGACTTCCAGTTTTCCAAGCATCTTCTCCTTAGTAATTGCAACTCTACTCATTTCTGCCCCTGAGCCTCTCAAATTTCTAGCACACTGCTGGTGACTTCCACAGAGAAGACTGATGCATAATACTCATAATCATTCTACAGATTTCCTCTCTTGGGATCCAACACCAATCTGATTTTCCCAATCTACCTGCATATTGAAATCCCCCATGAATATTGTAACATTGTCTTTATTATATGACTTTTCTATCTTCTGTTTCAATTTATATCCCACATCCTGACCACTGTTATGAAGCCTATATATAACTCCCATCAGGGTCTTTTTACCCTTGTAGTGTCTTAACTCTACCCACAAGGATTCTATCCCCTCCCAGTCTTATGTCACCTCTATTTAAGGATCTGATTTCATTTTTCCCTACCGAGCTTCTCATACCCCTCTGCCTACCTGACTATCCTTTGGATACAATTTGTATACAGTCGGCCCTCCTTAACCGCGAGTTGCTCATCCGCGAATTCAACCAACTGCAAATCGAGAAAACCCGGAAGAGCTCTTCCAGCACTTGTTGTTCGAAAGTATACAGACTTTTTTTCTTGTCATTATTCGGTAAACAATGCAGTGTAATAACTATTTTACATAGCATTTACATTGTATTAGGTATTATAAGTAATCTAGAGATGATTTAAAGTATACGGGAGGATGTGTGTGGGTTATCGTGGATCGGGATCGAAAAAAATCGTAAGTTCTCTTATGAAGTAAGTCGGAACAGGTACATCTGGTATTATTTAATGTCAGTTAATCTAACGTTTGTCTTAATATATAGTATATATTTTACCTTTCTATGCATATAAAACACTTAAGAACGTACGTTTCAGCGCCAGGCTCAACGGAATGGAAGTTCCTGAGTTTGATCCAGTGACAGATCGCTATCAAGTGCACTCTCCATTCATGCTAGGTTGATGTGGAGGATCAAAAACTCAAAACCCCAAAACCCAATAATAAAACCATTGTGTTGCTTAGTGATAATTGTAGCTTTCATCGGGGCAGAGCCTTTCTCCCTTTATCTTTAAAAATTTTTCCAATCGTTGACCAATGTAGCCTAACTCTTTTCCAGTAACCAATGGCATTTCACCTCTTTCCGATCGCTTTATTATTTCCACTTTATTTTCAATCGTGATCATGATTATTTTCATGAACAGAGACACTGTGGATTCAGAGCTGCACCACCGGGTCCTAATGTCCGCCACACTGAGACATGTTAAATAAGGTCTGAGGTTCCACTGGGTCCTAAGGTCCACCACATTGAGACAGGTTGAATAAGGGACTTGAGCATCCGCGATTTTTGGTCTCCCCGAGGGGTCCTGGAACCAATCCCTCGCAGATAAGGAGGGCTGACTGTACTTTAATGTTAAGCTCTCAACTATGATCTTCTTTCGGCCATGACTCGGAGAAGCTCACAACATCTCACCTTCTAATCTCTAACTGAACAGCTACCCTCATTCTATATACTGTTTGCATTCAAGCATAACACTTTCAGTCCTGTATTCAAAACACACTTTTCAATTATGTCCCCATCATACACCTTACCTCACTGCAATTTTGCCCTATCGTCTGTCTGTCCTTCCTCACAGTCTCACCACACAAGGCATCGAATTGGATATTAACTGCCCCATCCTCAGCCCTCTCTGCATTGCTCTAAAGGGTGCTATATGAGGTCACTCTTATCCTTGGCCATTAGGTTCTATAATGAACACACAAAAAGTGCTGGAGGAACTCAACAGTTCAGGAAGCATCTATGGAAAAAAGTACAGGCCAAGACCCAGATGCTGCCAGGCCTGCTGAGTTCCACCAGCATTTTGAGTGTGTTGTTTGGATTTCCAGCTTCTACAGATTTTCTGTTGTCTATGAGGCTATATAATGAGTCAACCTATAGTCGGGGAAGCGATGATACCTCCTATTAGACTGCTATTAAACTCTGTTTACCAGAGCTCTGTTTAAGCTCTGTTTACCACACCCTGCTATCGTAGACACCCTTTGCAATACTGTGCAATTCTACTGCACTTCTTATCTGGATGGTGTGAATGCATAACATTATTGTAATTCTTGCACTACCATCTCATCAGTATGAACATCTTACTTTTAAGGTAACTTATTTCTTTATTCTTTCTTACTTCTCCCAATATTTGTCTACCTGTGCACCTGTAATGCTACTGTGACACTGTAAGTTTCCTTTGGGATCAATAAAGTACCTATCTATCTATTCCCCTGCCAAATTAGTTTAAACCTTCCCCAACAGCTCTGGCAGACCTGCCCACAAGGATATTGGTCTTTCTCGGGCTCTGGTGTAAACTATTCTTTTACCGCAGGTCATACCTTCATCAGAAGAGATCACCGTAATTCAGAACTCTGAAACCCTGTCCATCTATGCCGTTCCCTCAGATTAGATTAGTCTCTCCATTGATCAGGGTCAACTATGACTGTTGCATCCTAGCTGTCTATGTGAGCTAGGGCAGTATGATATGGAGAGCAAGTTGGTACCTCTGCAGCAGACTCTCCTTCTCCATGCAGCTGATGAATCCAAAGGAACGGCAAAGATGGATAGAGTCTGGCATCAGTGGCATTGCAGGAGTTGCCACTCAGCGTTGAACTCACTGTCGGACTACATTAGGGACTCCAGTTCTGGATTTTTCCTCGGAATATTCCCAAAGCCTTCCTCATGAGTGGGAATAGCCATAAGCAGCGGAGGTTCAAGATCAAGAGTTTTCCTTCTCTTAGCTGAGACACCAACCACAGCTAACAAGTTCCACTCCCTCAGTCACTCATTCATTTGTACTGCCTTCCTATTTCTGCCCTGGCTAGCATGTGGTATTGGGAGATTACTACCTTGGAAGTCCTGCTTTTAAGTCTTTTTCCTAACTCCTTGTACTTATTGCACAGGATCTTTTCATCCTTTCATGGTGCCAATGTGTACTGTGACCTCCATCTTAAACCATTCTAAAACATTCTGGACCCTGGCACCTGGGAGACAAGACATCATCCTGGCATCAATTTCACGGTCACTGAATACCCCGTCCGTCCCCTAACTGTCGAGTTTACAATCACTGTCGCTCTGCCTGACTTGCTGTTTCCCTGCTGAGGCTCCGAGCTGGCCATAGTGCTACTGCTGCTGTGCCCCAGATAGGTCATACACCCCCAGCAGTATCCAAAGGGGTTTACTTGTTGATGAGAGGAATGGCTACATGGAAACCCTGCACTGATTACTTACTTTGGTGGTCACCCACCTACTGTCTAAAGCCTGCACTCTGGATGTGACCACTTCAGTCTCATTTATGAGGTTGTCAGCCTCCCGGATAATCCCAAGTACATTCAGCTCCAGCTCCAGCTCCATTTCCTTGAATTTGTCAGTCAGGAGCTGCAGTTGGATGCGCTTCCCTCAGATGTAGCCATCTATAGTTACCCTGAAATCCCACATCTCAGAGGCGGAGCATTCCGCTGCCTTAATTATCATCCTGACTACACTTGTTGTATCTGTAACTTCTCAAGTTTAAATTTTAGCCTGTGTCTGTTCTCACCAAAGCCTGACCACTCTTAACACTAGCCCACTTGCACAGTGACTACTCCTCTTACACCTTGCTTCTTTCTATTGGCCCTTGATGGCTGCTTAAAAGATCCAAAAAAAACCGAAAAGCCCTGAGCTATTAATGAACCTCACACTGCCTCACACTGCGATTGCAGATCGCTGAAAAGCTCCGAAAGGCTCTGAGCTCTTTTTAAACCTTGTGCTGCCTCACCAATGAACAACTGAAAGATCTGCTTCAGATCCAAAAGATATGAAGCCAAATATTTAAGGAATACATTTGAAATGCATTTCAATGTTCTATTCTGTTTCAAATTTATACCGCAATTGCCTTGCAAGACAACTTGCATTTGCCTTTTATTTTTTACAGAGCAAGCGACAGTGGTGGAACACAGATATCATTGTGGTTCTTTGTTTAGTTCATACTTTATACAAGGCAACCTCATCAATCACACAGCAACTAATTTATGGTAGAAGCTGGCAGGTCTGTCACAAACATACTCATAAGAAATTTGAAACAGTATTACAACTCAAGATTTATGCCTTTAAGGAAAATATAATCAGTATAATACAGTGAATGCAAGTCACTGTCTTCTACAACCAATTATGTGGCCTTGATCATGGATCAAAATTACAGTTTCAGAATGAAGTGAAGCTATATAATTTGATGAGATCTGTCACAAACTCCAAGATAAAACAGAAAACCTTATTGTATTCGCCATCCTCCTTTAGCAGTCTAAGGAAAGTATGCTATTGGTCTCAAAGTGGTCTTACTTAAGGTATTATGAACCTTTTAATGGACCTTCAAACATGTTATCTTAAGAGTAGTGTTGAGAACTGTAATAGTTTAGGATATTGGGGAGGGTTGTGGCCAAAAGTGTTTTTGGGCTCTTAATGTTTCTCCCCAGGATTAGGCTGCAGATTCTATCAATGTATCTATGCCATCTGAACTTGGATATATTTTAGAAAATACATGAGGCATTTCAAGGAATGAATGTGGTACACATAGTAATTATCAGATGGAAATTAGCAAGGGCAAATATTAAATGTTTTCCTGTGGGAGGAGGTAAAAGGACTTTAAATATATACTAATGGGTACAATTTCAAGATGAGTAGTGCATTAGAGAAACTTTAAATATTCAAAATCTTAGAAGTAAAGAGTAGGATGAAGAAGTTGTTATAAATGATAACTTCAGTTTTATTTTGAGGGCTGGAATATAACTTAGTAAGCATGTTCAAATTATTAGAAAACTAATTATGTACAGCTTGCTCTTTCCAAATGTTGAGAGGATATCAAGGTACAGAAGCAAAGAGAGGGTTCAAAAAGTATTGGACTAAATTGACAATAGTATCGAGGAAAAACTGGAAAAAGTAGCTATCTATTAATGCAAAAACTATTAAGAGAGGATGCAGAAGAAAGGAGTCAGTTTCTAATTCAATCGCTTTCACAGTCTCCCAAGTATATTTCCCTTTCTTTCTACCGTTGTGTCTGCACATTGCAGTGACATCAATAGCAGGGAAAAGGCATTGTCATGTTTTTCCTGATGTCTCATCTCTTTCAGCTCACTATTTCATGGCGTTACTTCTTGTTCAATAGCCTGATCTCTAGGGCCAGTCTCTTTATCAGAGATCATTGTGGATAAATCTATATTTCTTCCACTGTACATTAAACATGATGTAATCATTTTTGGCTTTTTCAGAATAGGATCAGGCTTATTTTCACTGACGTATGTCATGAAATTTCTACTGCAGTGCAATACATAAAAATGACTATAAATTACAATAATACATAAAACTCATAAATAAATAATTAGTGCCAACATAGAGTAAGTTAATCTTCATGGACCATTAGAAATCTGATATTGGAGGAAAAGGAGCTATTCCTAAAACATTGAGTGAGGTCTTCAGGAGTACCTTCTCTCTGATGTTAGTAATGGGAAGAGTGCATGTCCTGGATGGCGAGGGCCCTTCATAATGGATGCCTCCTTCTTGGGGCTTACCTTTTGAAGTTGTCCTTGATGGTGGGCTGGCTTGTGCCCATGTTGGACCTGGCTGAGTTTCCAACCTTGTACAGGTTTTTCTGATCCTGGGCATTGGCACTTCCATACCTGACAGCGAAGCAACCAGTCACAATGCTCTCCACAATATCGGTAGAAATTTGCCAGTGTTTGGTGACAAATCCCATCAAATGTAGATGGTGGATGCCTTATTTGTAATTGCATCAATATGTAGGGCCCAGGATAGATCTTCAGAGATGTTGACACCCAGCTACTTGAAGCTGCTCACCCATTTCACTGCTGACCCCTCAATGAGAAATGCCTTGTGTTCTCCTGACTTTCCTTTTCTGAAGTCCACAATCAATTCCTTGGTCTTACTGATGTTAAGTGCAAGGTTGATTTTGTGACACCATTCAACCAACTGATCTGTTTCACTCCTGTGCGGTTCCTTCTCAGAGTCACCATCTGAGATTCTGCCAACTGCAGTTGAGTCATTTGCAAATATATAGATGATGTTTGAGCTATGACTAGTCATACAGTAGTGACTTTGGAGAGAGCAGAGCAGTGGGCTAAGTCTGCATCCTTGAGGTGTGGCTGTGTTAATTGTCACTGAGGGGATGTTATTTCCAGTCTGCACTGACCATGCTTTCCCAGTGAGAAAATCACAGATCTATTGTAGAGGGAGGTACCAAGCCCCAGGTTTGAAATCTTGTTGATTAGTATTGAGGGATTGATGGTGTTGAAAGCTGAGCTGTAATCAATAAACAGCAGCTGATGTAAGTATTGCTATTGTCCTGGTGATCTAGGCCAAGTGGAGAACCATTGAGATTGCATCCACTGTAGATCTGTTGTGGCGGTAGGCAAATGGCTTTGGTCCAGGTCCTTACTCAGGCAGGAGTTAATTCTAACCATGACCAACTTCTCAAAGCACTTCATTACAGTAGATATGAGTAATTCCAGGTGATAGTCGTTAAGGCAGTTCACTCTATTCTTCTTCGGCACCAGTATATTTGATGCCTTTGTGAAGTAAGTGGGAACCTCTGACCTGTGAGTGATTAAAGATGTCCTTGAACATTCCAGCCAGTTAGTTGACACAGGTTTTCAGGGCCCTGCCAGATACACCACTGAGGCTTGACGCCTTCCGAGAGTTAACCCTCTTGGAAGATGTTCCAATGGTAGCCTCTTAAGATAGGGATCACAGGATCACTAATTACTGCAGGGATTCTCACAGGTGTAGTTTTATTCTCCTTTCAAGGCATGCATAAAAGAAGTTCAGCGCATTGGATTTGAAGAACCTCAGACATTTATGATGTTAGGCTTCACCTTGTAGGAGGTATTGGCCTGCAAAACCTGCCTTAGCTTATGTGCATCCAATTTTGTCTCTAATTTCATTTGGAATTGGTTTTTGCTCTTAGGATAGTCTTCCACCTCTGGACTTCTTGTCGAGATCTGGATCACTGGTCTTGAATGCCACAGATCCAGCCCTCACCAGACTGCAAATTTTCTGACTCATCCACAGCTTGTTGTTTGAGGACATACAGTATGTTCTCAGCGGCACACACAATCATCCACACAGGTCTTGATGAAGTTGGTGACAACAGTGGCATGTTCATTCAGACCCAAAGATGAAGCTCTGAATATTGTCCAGTCCACCGATTCAAAGCATTCCTGTAAGTGATCCTCTGCTTCCATTGACCATATCTTTGCAGTTGTCTGTCTCTGCCTGTATGCTGGGTGAAGTACAGCCATGTGATCGGTCTTGCTGAAGCGCGGGCGTGGGATGGCACAGTAAGCATTCTTGAAGGTGTTGTAACAGTGGTCAAGTGTGTTGGCTCCTCTGTTTCTACAGATGATATGTTGGTAGCATTTAATTAAATACTTTTTCAACTTGTTTGAAGAATATCACAGGAAAGCAGCATCCAACAATGAGGACCCACACCACCACGTTCAGGAACAGTTATTTTTCCTGAACCATCATGCTCTTGAACCAGAGTAGATAACTTCTTTCAACTTTACTCAACACAACATTGAACAGAATCCACAACCAATCGACTGACTCCCAAGGGCTCTTCATCTCATGTTCTTGATATTTATTGTCTACTTATTAATATCATTTTGAGTTTTTTCCCCTTTTTTCATACTTGCAGTTTGTTGTCTTTAGCACATTGGTTATTTGTCCATCATTGTTTGTGATTTTTCATTGATTTTCTTTGTATTTACTCTGAAAGCCTGCAAGAAAGTGAATCTCTGTAGTATATGGTGTCATATATGTACTTTGAACTTTGAACTTCTCCCCCTGAAATGATTGGGAAGGCATCATTGCTCAGCTCCTCAGTGCCAGTTTGATGTGGGCCATGGTTGGGGGAGCTGGTGAATGTGCACTTCACATTGTATGAGAGCGGAAAACTCCCTTGGCAGATAAAATGGGTGACCCTTGACCACCAGTTGCCTCAGGTCAGGGGTGCGGGGCTGATCAGAACCACCATGTCTGTGCACCACGGTGAATTGATCATGAAGCGTACCCCACCACCTCTGCCTTTTCCTGAAGGTCGATATGGTGGAAGGTGAAGCTGTCGGGCTGAAGAGTTTTGTCCAGTGTGCTGGGGGTTTGCCAAGTCTCTGTGAAACAAAGTACACACCAGTTCCTGATGTCCCTTTGGTGCTGCACTCTTGCTCTGTGGTCTTCAATTTTATTTATTTTCCAGAGCCTTGCTCTCGCAGATGAAAACTGCACTCACTGCCTGGGTGGTCTGCTGTACCTTTCAACACTTTAACAACTTGCTTCATCTCTTCACCATTTTCTCCTTTGACCTCTCACTGCTACTTTAATCATCACACTACTTCACAATGATCTAAAATAAAGTTAAAATGACTGTCTTCCATGACTTTATCTTACTAATTTATCCACTTTGTCACTGCGTCTTCTGTAGCCTCGGTACCATCTTACAAGACAGTTTACAGATTTACTTTCCTTTTCTCCTAGTGTTAATGGAACCCTATCCGAAAATGTCTGCCACATACTGTACATAGTACACTTCTCATGAACCTGAACAGTAATTAGCATGAGATTATTTTTTTCTCTCTAAAATCTTCAAAGCTGGTCATGGTTTTAAGACAATTTTTTTAAAACCTGCTTTTAAATTTTGTTATTAATGCAGGTGTGTAGAGAGAAGGATTGAAAGAGGAAGGGGAGGAAGACAACGGAAGGGTGCAGTTTTTATGATGGAGTAACAACATACTGAGAGAATGTGTTAGTTCAGCCCAGGCACTGTAAACAATGAAAGAAAGATGAGAGAATTGAAGAAGCTCTGGGATTGAATGGAAAGGTGCAAAATCAAAGAAGTTTCAGGAAGAAAGGCAGAGATGAGAAATTGCAAAACATATCCAGTTTTCATCAGTGTCATTTAAAATTCATCATGCTTCACTTTCTCAACACATCTTTTTGTTTCCATCAAATTCCTGTTAACAGCTTGGTTAGTTTGCTGGCAGCACTTGAAACAGGGATTTGATTTAAATTCTTGGTTTATAAAGTTGGATAAAAGGCTGTTAAATCAACAGAGACTTTTATCCCCACTGTTAGGTGGGTTGTGAGGCACTGATTCATCAGTCTGTCTAGTTCCTGCTTACCACCCTTCTAGCATACTACCTCTGCATTTTTCATCTCCCTCTTACTGCTTTCTGCTCCAAACATCCCACTTGTACTCTCTCTCCAAGCTATATAGCTCCTTACCTCTGGGTAAAAAAGTACAACCAACTGGCCTATTGTCCTGAGCTGATTATCAGAAGATCTGAGTGTTCTATTACCTCAACACTACTTTTCTTTGTCTATTAACATCCCAAATATTCAAATAACTATCAGATTATTCATTGAACGTGTGCAGTAACCAAGCCTCTGAAATCCACTCATATAGGGAATTTTAAAGGTATGCCACACTGTGGCTGAAGATATTTCTGATCAAGATCAGACCAGTATTGTGCAAAAATCTTAGTTACATGCATATAGCTATGATGCCTAAAATCTTTGCACAGTGCTGTATTTGTCAGCAGAGTAGAGAGTGGGTTTGTAAATATGTTGGGAATGGCGAGGGTGGAGCATCACAGGAGGGGTATGGGACATGTGGCAGAGAAGGAGTGCCAGAGTGGTGGGATGGCATGGGTGCAGACACACCCAGCCCTGAGACACCGGACAAGGTCATTTGTTTCCAAACAACTGGTTTATTGATCATTATAGAAGGTCTCTCTGGTGCTTCCTACTCCCTTTCCTCTCACTGCCCCCTTCCACAATAGACACCAATCATGTTTATTCTCACTCACATATGTCATGATTTTTTTGTGTCAGTGGTACAGTGCAATACATTAAAATTACTACAGTACTGTGCAGGTTTAAGGCACCCTAACTATATATATGTGCCCAAGAGTTTTGCACAATGCTGTATTTGAAACTTGAAGTTAAATCTTCTTCCAGTTATTTAGAGCCTTGTTGAAGTTACATCTGAAATATTGTACACAGTTCTGTTCTCCTTAACTAAGGAAGGATATAATGTCACCATAAAAGTTCACCAGATCGAGTCTGGGCTTGGTGAGTCTGTTAAATGAGGAATATTTAATCGAACTGAGCTCGTACTCTCTTGAATTTGGAAGAAGGTGAGCTGATAGATATGAAGACAAAATTCATACTGTACTCTACAGAGTAGTTGCAGTTGACCGAGTCCCTTGCTGGGCTGTCTAGACCAGGAATCAGCATCTCAAAATAGGTGTCAGCTACTCAGGACCAAGATGAGAGTTCACTCAAAGGGCCATGGATCTTTGCATTTCTCTATCCAAATGGCTATGAAGACTCAGTCACAAATAACATTTGAAATAAAGAGGGCAGAAGATGGCTGGCTGTAAAGACAAAACAGATGAGGAATATAAACATCACTGAGTATACTTAGCCATTGAAAAGCACCTTCTCTATGGAATTAATAAACACATGAGCATTTGGTCCACAGTAGCATGCAACCAACATACTACAGTAATCGATGCATGTGCCCAATTCCCAATAAGCTTTGGAAAAGGCTAAGGAAGATTTCTCTGAAAGCTTATTTGAGAAAAATGCTGGTCTGCATCCAAGAAACAAATTGATTCTCAACTTCAGCACCATGGTGGTGGGAGAAGATGCAAGCCTCCAGCAAGGCAGGATCAGCAAGAAGGGACATAGAAGACAAAATGCAGTGAAATCTTTCTTCTAACAATATAAGGTAGGGAACCATCATATCATATTGACATCTTGTTTCATCGGAGTTACAAGCAAAGGTCACCACAATGGAGCAAGCACCGAAAGCTGTTTGAATGCATGATCATCTAAGCAAGGAACCATAAGAATGCCCATGTCACCTGCACCATGACTATCGGACTGAACTCCATCTATTATCTCCACTAACCTACCACATAAACACCGGCATCAATAGAAATGTTGCCACATGAAAATTAATGTCAAAGACCCTGCAAAAATAACTCATCTTAGATCACATATCATAGTCAACCTGTTCACATCCAGCAAGTGTGTGCCCACTACCAGCAGTCTGCCTTGAATTCCACCAAAACTGGCATCTTTGTGATTGGTTTGTTGAAAGCTAACTATTGGAGTTCCAACATGCCTCAAGGGAAAGTGACAGCTTTTTAGCACCTGAAGGCCGAGCTCTAGCAGAAATCTAATAGCAAAGGTTTAGGGTGCAATGGTATCCCAGCTGGAGTTGTAAAATCCGACAATGAGGAGTTTCAGTTACAAATCCACAATCTCATCGGGAGGATTTGGAGACAATGTTAATGTGACCATTTTCAAAAAAAAGACACATTAACCACGATGGCCATGTGCTGTCTACCACAGGGAAAGTCATCAGCAAGAGTTCTCCTCAATCACTTTGGCTGAAGAGCTTCTCTCAGATACACTACGGATTCTTTCCATCCAGAGACACAGTGGACACAATGTTCAGCATGTGACAGATTCAAAGAAAATATAGTAAGTCCTATCAATTATAACATGCTTTGACCTCACAAAAACTTTAGTCTGCAACAATTGGAGGCTGCAGAGAAGTGTCCTCAACTCAACAATAACTGCAAAAACTTCCAAATTATTATAGAAACTTATCTGTTTCGCTAATGTCCATTGGGAAGAAAAAGGATGGAAATCTATTACTCTTACTCACTATGGCCTCAGTTTAACTCAGGGGCAGCAAACCTATGGCACGTGTGCCTAAGATAGCACAGGAAAGTATTTGTTGGTACACACCATGCAGTGTTGTCCTTCAATTCTTTCAACCCCACCCATAATAAAAAGATACATAATGATCATCTTTACTGCCAAATGAAGCAGTGAATGATTTTCTTACAACCCATGAGCAGAGAGATATTTTCACGGGAATAATCTCATGCTGGCTTGGCGCCAACAAGACAGCTATGAGAACTTGTGACATTGGACGATACATTTTGAGATCCTTCCAGACCTGGTGTACAAATCGTTATTTGCTTGGGCCAGTTGGCTTTGGCTCTGCTCTGCTTATATTTTTTCTTCTATTGTTTGTGAATGAACATTATATTCAGAAATAATAACCGTAAATGCTATATGTAGTTTAGCACCTCCATGAATTTTTTTGCAATAAACATATTTATTTTAGTAAAACTATGTTATTTAGCAGTGAGATATTTTAAAATTGTGTTTACCCTTTTCAACATGTTCAGAATGTCTGATACACCAGCAAAGAAACAAAAGTGGTCAAATGATGGGAGAGCAGCAGAGATTTTCATGTGAAAGATTTGGCATGATTAAGAAAGGCGATAAAGCAATATGCATCTTATATTCCAATACAGTGGTGTGCAGGATTTCCTCCGTAAAGGAGCATAAATGGTTCTGTGATAGAAGTGAGCTGGAATACTTTTACTGCTAGTTTGAGGTCTCAAAGATTATAGCTCAATGTGGAAATCCAATCAGTGATGGGGAATATGTGAAAAAATCATGGCTAGAGTGTGCTCCTTTCTTTTTTGATGGATTTCCAGAAAAAAAAATTCAGAACATTAAGGATTTTCCAATGAGCAGAAACACTGTAAAATTAATATGGGAACAAACAGAGCAGAACCACTAATAAAAAATAGCAGTGCATGTAAATTCCTTTCCATTTGTCTTGATGACAGGAGTGATGTTACATAATCTAGGCTAGCCATTATTGTACAATTTGGTAGGGATGATGAAATATATGAACAACTGGTTAACTTGGTAACGTTACTTGGAACACACCACAGGGGTTGAAATGTGTCAGGCAGTAATAAAAGAATTGTCTTTCAAAACCAGCTTCTGAGACAACTGATAGTGCACCCAACATGATCGGTAAAGAGGTAGGTTTTGACATCAACTGATAAACTTCCATTGTATAGTACATGAGGAAGCTTTGTGCACAATAGTTTGTCTTAAGGAACTTGAAGTGAAGAAAATTGTAACCAAAGTAATTAATTTTATTTTGGAGCTTCCTTTGTAAAAAAGCCTGTTTCAGAATTTTCTGAGTATACTGTATACTGTATACACTGTATACTGGATTACTTGTGTACAATAATATTTGTTGGCTCAGTAAAAGTTCTATCCTTAAAAAAATTGTCATATGTTTGGATGAAATTCATCTCTTTTTGATGAATGAAAAATTTTCTTATCAAGAACTGTATGAACTATGGATTTGTAGACTGATTTTTTTGTAGTTTCCTCCTCACATTTAAATGACTTTAACATCAATGCCAAAAATGGCACATTTAACTGTTTCCCAAACTTCAAAAAAATACGATATTGAAATTTCTGAAAAGACAGGTATTTGGAGCCTTCTGATGCAAAGCAGTTAAGGATAAACAATAACTACTGGTGTTACCAGTAACGTCCAAATTCCAAAAGTGGATGAGAAATAAAGTTCTGCTGCCTGCAAAAATTCATTTCCATCCAAAATTTGCTTCATGATTGCCTGCAAGATATAAACAAAACCAGAAGTTCACAGAAGAGTTGTTTTCAGTAAAGACCAGTGCAACACAGCACTGTACAATTGCCTCAGTGTTTATCCCTGTCTTTCTCAACCCAGTGCTGTTTGGTGTGAAAAAGCAGAGTTATGGAGCTGTACAGCCCTACAGACCTCAACATCCATGACAATCTTTTTACCCATCTGCTCAAGCGTCACTTGTATGTCCTACATGTGTATCTTTTAATGTCTTACATATTTAATGACACCAATAAGGTTTTAGTACAAGGAATAACTTTCATAAGTTCATTGCATCAGATTTACTATAACCTCAAAGACAATGATCTGAAAAGATAAGATTCACAAAGCAGCTTTAGATAATCTAAATGATAAAGGCATACTTTTATCGTTTAGAACTGAAATCCATCATTATAAGCAATTAGTAATGCCTTGATTAAAGCAGTTGGTTAAACCTAGAAAGGTGATATATTGGGAATGGGATTTTAGTATTATATAACACTTCACTGGTTTTCTCCATTGTAATTATTTTGTCAATGCTTAAGCGTATACATTATTATTATTAGCTAAAGATTGATCCAAAGCACAATTCAAGGTTGAATTATTCTTCAAGAATCAACTTTACAGGTTTTCTTGGGAAATTTTCTATGTTAAGAAGTATTGGTAGAGTTGATGGGCAGGTGAGAAAGAATTGGTTGCCAAAAAATAAATGGGGGATGATGATGGGATTGCTTTGAGAGCTTGAATAGACTTGATGAGCCAAGCAGCCTCCTTACAAATATCTCACCTTAACCATCTTATTGACTTGTTCCACTACTTTCAATAAGTGGTGGGCAATCAGCTGTTCCTCCATGCATTTCAGTACCCTTCTTCCATTTATTCTGTCGTCTTGTTGCAGATCCCCAAATGCATTACCTCACATTCTCTGGATTTGATTCCTTTTGGAACTGTTCTGCCCAATTGACCAGAATATTAATGTCATCCTGTAGTCTAAAGTTTCCTCATTAGTGACATTCTCGCAAATGGTTTCTGTATCATCCATGGACTTCTTGATCGTGCCTCCTGGATTCGAATCTAACTCATCTGTATACATTAAGAAAGAAAACAGGCACTAAATCCCAAACCCTAACAACTCACCTTCCAGTCATTGAAACACACATCAGTTATTGCCCTCAGCTTGTTGCCATCCTGCCAGTTTAGGATCCTATTTGTTACTCTCTCGAGATTTCATATACCTTTACTTTGTGACTGTTGAATGAACTTTGTCACAAGCTTTGCTGAAAATTTTGTAGCGTGTGATCTATGTAATGTCCCTTTGCCCCTCATGTTCATCAGACATGAGCTTTCTTTATTAAGTTCAGGGCTGAATGCCCCAATTAAACGTGGCTATTCTAGACAGTAGTCAGTACTGGCCCTTAGAAACGATTCCAATAATATTGCTTAGTGCAAAAGTTAATCTAACTGGCTAGTATTTTACTTGAATTATCCTTATTTGACAGTGCAGTGTTAACCATTCTCCAATCTCTTAGCATCACTCTTGTCGCCAGGAAGGACTTCCCTCCTTTTCTCCTTTTAACAGCACGGGCTTGCTGTATATCTGAACTGGGCCTGATTATTTATATACTTTCAAAGATGATAGACCCCTATTAATTCCTCTTGTTCTATGTTTAACCCATCCAACATCCTGAACTTTTTCTCTCTAACTTCTATCATCTCCCTCTTTTGATAGAGGCAAAACATTCATGAAGGATTTTTATATCTTCTACACATGTACAGTATATAGGCTGTCTTTGTGTTCCCTAATATATAACATGCTTTCTTCAGCTTTCCCTTGCTCTCTTTATTTGCTTATAAATTTACCATTGCTGCTTCTCATTAAGAGACATTTCACTGATAGCTGTCACAATTCCAGACGTCTTCAACTCATCTACCTTATTCACTATACTCTAGCATATACCTCAGTACAGCCAGCCTTTGCTCTTTCAGACCCTCTACATAATGTTGTGTCTTCATTTGCATGTCTCTTTTTGTCCCTTACGAATGCTCACTTATCTTTTCAGTCCCTGAATATTGAGGTGCAATGACCTGACCTGTACAGATCGCAGCTTCCCTGGAACATTTCCGGTGCCCAGGTATCAAATGCCCTCCTGCCTGCAGTATTACCCCCACATGTACGTGTAGATTTCTCCTGCTGTACTCACTGCCATGTCTTAGCTGGGCTAATCCATCACTGACTTTCTTCCCCATCGCAGCCTACAACAATACAGACCTCTAATGCCCTTAGATAGCTGTCAGAGAAAGGGAGAGTTACAAGCTGGAGAACTAAGTTTGTGGTGGGAATCAAAGACAGTGGTTTTGAAGGTACAAGACTGCAGATGCTGAAATCTGGACCGATATAGAAAGAGCTGGAGGACCCCAGCAGGTCAGTGAGCATCTATGGAAGGAAATAGACAATTGATATTCTGGGTTAAGACCCTTCAGCTGGACTATACATTTTGGTGGTTTTGGTGTTGCCAGTGTTTGTTTGGTAGGAACCTGTTGCCATGAAATACTTTGTCAGAAAGTACTGTGACAGTTTGAGGAGAGGTGTGGATGAAGCATATCTAGGTATTGTAAGTGTTTATGTGAAAACGGAAAAATCTCCAGTCGTGACTATTGCCCTGGAATGGAAGGTGGCCCTGCCATGCAGAGGGGGCATAGCGTGTTGCAAGATAAAAACACTCAAATATGGCGAATATTCTTTTCCCAGAGCTACAAGTCATCTCTGATGTTAATGAAGTATCTTTCAACACAGAACTGTCACTATGCTTTGATGTGTACATCTAAATTGCAGGTAACCCTGTTGAGTAGTTACATATGATAAGGAATAGACATAGAAATAGGTCATGTGACCCTTCAAACCTACTCCAGTATTTGATGAAATCATGACTGTTCTGACCTTGTTCTCAACTCTTCTTTTCTGTCCTATATTCATAATTCTCCTCTCCACTATAATAAAAAAGTTCTTGGCCATGAATATGTTCAATGACTCAATATCCACAAGTCTAAGTAGAGAATATAAAAATTTCAAAACCATTTAAGAGAAAAATAAATCCTCTTCCAGAATGCTAGCATCCTAGATTTTTTAAAATATTTATCTTTTCCATTTATTCTTCTGAAATGGATAAACACACATCAAATTCCACCAGGGCAGAGTTGATATGGAGATCCATCTGTTGCCCATGCAGTGGGACCCCCGTCTCTATGCTGATGACAGGTCCAGAGGGATGACGAAAGTTGATACAGTTTGCTGCCAGCAGTATCGCAGGAGTTGCCGTGCCAGTACTGGGTACAGCAGTCAGCCGCCTTTGGGACTCTGACTCTGACTCCGGTTTACTCCCAAAGCCTTTCCCATGAGCGGGTATAGCCGCAAGGCAACGGAGGTTTGAAATCGGAATTTCCCTCTCCTAGATGAGCTACCATCCGTGGTTAATGAGCTCCATCTGCCCAGAACAACTGGTTCTAAGGTGCCAGCCTTTGCCCCTTCTCCTGTCAGTGAGAACAGCTCCGCTGGGCATAAGAACCATGCCACGCGTGAAGGCCAGGAGTTGGACTTGGTTGTCAGAGGCTGTTTGAGACGCACGCCATTTGTTTAGCAGTGGGAGCTCGTTCCCACTACCACCCTTCGGCTATGACTACCTTTGGACCTAGAGTCCATCAAAACTACAATCCCTCCAAGCACTTTGGCAACTCAGACTAGTGAGAGAGGGAGAGAGATCGCTCTTGCAACAACGAGAGTGGGAAAGCAGTTTCGATGTTACAGTGTTCTGCATTGATTCTCCGAGTCCCCTGACAGGCTCTCGCTCACCATCTGCAGTCCCAGTACCACCTCACCCTCCCACCTCACAGTGTCCATTCAACTTCATCTCCGGGCAATCCCATGTCCACATTATTTTAACACCAGAAGTAAAGGTACAACAGAATTTCTAAGCTTGCATGTTTAGCAAGGAACTTGACATCCAGAAATATGAGTTTTAATGGAGGCAGAACAAAACTGAGGCAACCAATCTGTCTTCAAGGTTTGTTTCAGATGTGTTTTGTGACCTTGCATTGTTGCAAGATGGTATTGTACAGAGGGGCAGATTAGTAGAGGTTCTTCGTAAAGCCCAACTTCTCCATTGCTTCTGTAATAATGACAGCGGAATTTCGACCCTCCCCCCCCCCTTGCATTAGCCTCATGATAGTATGCAACCCACAATCCTAACCAATATGTCTACAGTAGGGTCGATCACAACACAGTCCTTTGACAAGCATCCTCATGCTAACACTTCTCACAGCAAACCTCACTGGAATGGAGCTGATTTATAACATTTCCCGTGGGCTTGGGAAGAGAAGCAGAATAAATCAATATCCTCTCTACACAGCCCATGATTGCGCTACAGTCACTCAATCCCTCTGGCTGACCCCATCCTTTCATCAAATCCCAGTTTCATCAGGACATGCAATCTTTGATTCTCCCTGGCCCTCTATTTCTACGAACCATTTCCAAATCCACTCTGGCGTTACCAAACAGGTTTATGATCGCACTGGAGCCCCTCCTCCACCCATTTTCCTTCACATCCACCTCCATCAATTGCTAAACCTACCTGACCCTCAGCTGGTCCAATTTCTGAAGAACACCCCATCCCGCAAATAGTTATCAATAACACTTAAGATCCTGAGGAATACTTTTACAGTCTTAGCTTGCCAGTGAGGGTAAATTTGTATTTTTTAAGCTTACATCTTTTTTTTTCTCTCATTTCCTCTGCCTTCCATAGGTTGATATCTTTCAGTTTGCTGTTAGGCAGCTGTTTTGCAGTGTGAGATGGTGCGGAAGGATCAGAGGAAGCCCAGACCTATCTTGTTTTGATTTGGCATCTACCCACATTCAGAATGGCTTCCTGGATTGTGACAAGGAGTAGGAGCCCAAATGATTTTTACATCCATCACCAGAAAATCCCAAGGTAGATATCAGAGCTATTTGTTGCATCTGCCGTCAATTAAATTTGTGCAGATAGGGATTCAACTCATTATTTTTCAGTTATTTAAGTGTATGAATTAGGAACAAAGGTAGCCCATCTGGCTCTTGAACCAACTCCTGCTTTGCAATCCGAGCAACTAAGGGAGCTAATAGTATTGAATGTTGATGATAGGGGGAAAGATAAGACAGTGTATCTTTCAGTATATGTGCCTTTTACTGTTCTCTTTCCCCTTCCCTTGAAACTGCCTCTGTGGTTAGCTTCTCTCTATTTCTGTTTTCCATGACCCTCACTTCCCTTCAACATGCCTCTTTAACTCTTCTTCTCCCTCTTTTTCCTGTTACTCCTCGGCAAGCACACCCCCACCCCCATTCCCCACTATCTAACTCTTTAGGGAAATCTATTAATGATGCAATAAAATTGCATATTTCCTTCCTGTCCAAACCCCTTCCCAGTAGCTTAATTTATTCCAGCAAGCATACCCTTCATAAACCTCTCTCTTTTGATTAACTTATATATCTTACTTTCCATAAACTGATGAGAAACATTTCTGAAGTAACATCATGGCATAATTGATGACACTGTCTTTAATCTTCCCTCTCAAAAGCATACCACAAAATAAAATTAGTATTCATAGGTAAACATTCACAAATGAATCCTTATTAACAATATACCATCTTAAATCATTTGTGTGCCGAAGTTGGAACATGGACCTGTCTGGTATTTACAACTGTTTCCTCAGTTATCCTGCATTCATTCAAATCCATCCAATATTTGATAATTTACAACAAAATCATTAAATTCTCTGCTCCAACCTTCCATTTAACAGCTTTTACTTACGTAATGACCTGGTTAAGATTTCTGCTGCTATGCAGTGAGGTATTTTTATTTTAGCTGTTTTCTGTGAAAGCAGTGTGTCCTGATATTAATAGTGTTTTGGTTTTGGCTAAAGATAAGGAGCCGTGTTGTCCAACTTAGGAATGTTGTGTGTCACATACCCCGTGACCGGGTTACCAAACCAGCAGAAATGGAATAATACGTTGGAGTCTGGTATTACTTTAACTAACGGTGATTATTAGTAAACTAAGTAATACAGTACAATAAAATGCAAATATATAAAACAGGTTAGCAATGATATATACAGAAATGTGGAAATAAGAATCAAAATCGAGCTCTTTCAAAGTCTAGGGGTAAATGAATAGTCTTAAGATGGTGCAGAGTTCAGTTCAGTTCAGTTTAGTTTAAGTCGAGGTAGTTGCTGTTGTACCATTGGAGAGAGAGAGAGAGAGAGAGAGAGCGGGAGGTGATGCCGTTGCAGTCAAACCTTCTGTTGTCTTCTTGTCCTGTTGTGGTCACCGACTGTGACCCCTCCGTACCAGGCCAGACCATTCTTCAGTGCTCAGCCTGTCACCCAGGCGAGGGTGGACACACACACGGTCTGCCTTCACACACTGTGAGCCTCTGACTGATTCCCCCGAATCGATCCTCCAAACCCCCACCTTCCTGTGGGTGCACAACGCTCTTTCAGCCATCTATCAGCTGTCCATCACCTGGTACCGCCTTGCTGTCTCAGCAGGAATCCAGACGAGCAGGCAAAGAAAAGTGTCCTTGGAGTGAAGTAAACAATTATCGAAAAAACCATAATACTAAATCACTCTCTCTCTCATTATCAGCATCTGTGGCAGGTGCCTCCCCCCTCTTCTTCTTCTCTCTCTCGTTAGCAGCATAGTTCACAAGGGGGTCAACTCTGGACTCCATCTCAGCCTGGTTTGCTCATCACACATCACATGTGTCAGCCAATTGTAACTTTCGGCCCAGTGGAAGAGCTGAGTGGGATCAGACTTTGGAAGGACAGAAGTCTGGTTTGGGGTCTTTTGGTGGGAGCGGCTGCTAAACAGGGCACCAGAGAAGATGATACAGAATTCCATTCAAAGGAGAGACCCCTTTGTAAGAAGTTCCCTGTGCAGATGAATGGTCCAAAAGGAGGAGGTTCCAATACTCCTGAGAGCCAGTTCGTTTGAGATGGATTCAAGGGATGTTCGAACTGTGGCTGGTGTCCTTCATACAGAATATGGGTTCAGTGTGTGAGTAAAGCAATACACCTGACTACTCCAGAAATGAACTCCAACATTTATGTGCACAGTAGGCTGGTTTAACTGTAATGGGCACTTTTATTTTTATTTTCTTTTTCTGTAGCTGTTTGTGAAGGGTAAAAATTTGGTAAGTATATTTCCTTTGTAATTTTATGCTGGTGTAAAATCTGTTAATCTTCTGGCAAACAATAGCTTTGTATGGAGCAGTATTTACACAGCATTTGCTACAACCTATGTTGCTTAATTGAAACATCCCAACTTTCCTGTTTGGTTGAACCCCAAATCATACCAACCCTAGAAGTATTATGATAGGTATCCATCTCACCGTGGACTCACATGGCTGTGAACAGAGTTAACTAACAACCCATGTTTGTATACGAGCCTGGGAGGAGGTTACACTTAAATTCTCAATCTGTATCAGGATTCATATTAGAGCTTAGACGCAAAAGGCAAGGAGATGTATTACTCTGTCAGTTGCTGCAACTATGCTTCATTCAAAGCAACCAGAGATAAATTTCCCACAAGCTACAGTATCTCCTTAGGTGACTATAATCACATGAGGTAGATTAATTTTTCAAATTCCTCCTCCCTCTTTTACTTGATAGAATTTTATAATTGTAGAATGGATACAATGTAGAAAGAGGCCATTCAATCTATTGTGTCCAGACCAGTTCTCTACTAGAGCAACAGACTGGCACATTCTCTATAGCCTTACAACTTTGCCTCATCAAATATTTATCTACAGGCTGCAGTTAAACCTACCCTGACATCTGTAGGTAGAGTATTCCAGATTCTAACCACGTGCAGCATATAAAAAAGTCATCATTTCACTTATAATTTTCTGCTTTTTTTTAAGCGCCTCCCTGTGTAGTACATCACTCCTTGTTAGGGTGGGATCAGCATACATGACAATCTTCAAAGCTTCACAACCATATTGGGTGGGAGTTCAATAGATCTTTTACTGGCCATCATTGATTGATCATGCTTTACTGCAACTCTTCATTTAATAAAAAGATTCACAATAAGAAAGAATTCAAATTTTGTAAACTTTCTCCAGTACGTTCTGAGATTCGAATTGCCTTCCAACACACAAGAAAAGAAGCCAAGCTCAATGAAAAGTAAGAAGAAAAGCTATTATTTATAATTGTTAAAAATAGTTGTGAAGAAATAATCTCAGTTGAGTCAGACTTTGGAAGTGGAGCACAACACATGGCGACTGAGAACAAATTTCTACTGCGTCTCATCTGAACTTTTGCTCTGGTATGGTTCAGTTTGACTAATTTCTATTCCCACTGGTTCACACCAGATTTAAGGTTCAGTTTTGGGTTAGTCTTAGAGAGTCTTGTTTTCTCAGATTCTGCACTGTTGAGGGGCAATGAAGCACAAGAATTTGAAAATATGGATGAGATCTTTAATCCTGCGTAGTTTGGATAACTTCTGGTACTGAGGCCCATTTGAGTGTTCAGTACAGCAGAACCTGCTTGTCTCTTTGAGTCTCTCAGCTTTTCCCTTACCGGCTTGGTGTCATTGACTGCGCCACAGCTTTACGACACTAGATACTTTCCATATATCATCCCACACTTTGGGAGCGACCTCCTGACAAATCAATCTCTCAGTTTTTGTGGATGCACATTCGTTATCCTCTATCCCAAGGATCAGATCAGATGTTTTCTCTGTACTCAATATCACTCTGCCCCACACTCTGAATACTTTTCTGTTTACTGCTTTGCTACTATGTATGAGAAAACATTGGAGGACAGTTAGTTCCACAGGCACCAGCCAGCGTACGTCCATTCCTGTGTTCTGCGAGACGTACCCTATAAGTTGAAGGCACAATGTGTCATGTTGAAGTGAATAGACTGCAGCAACAGACAATCATGAACATACACTCAGTGACCACTTCATTAGTTACAGGAGGTATGTAATAAATTAGCCACAGAATGTATATAACCTATTCCATGGTATATCGCTGAGGGCCCTATCGACTATTCCCACTAATCTTTTTTTTCCCTCTCTGTTAATTCTTAATTGGAGGGATCAGAGCTGTAAGATTGTATGATATCTTGGTGTGATCAGCAGGTGTGTGGATTTGTGGCTTGGAAATGTGAACTGATGACACAGGAAGTAGATCCGATGGTGGGAGAGTCTAAGACCAGAGGACACAGCCTCAGAATAGAGCAATGTCCTTTTAGAATGGAGATGAGGAGGAATTTCTTTCATCAGAGAGTGATGAATCTATGAAATTCATTGCCACAGGCAGCTGTGGAGGCCAAGTCTTTGTGTATATTTAAGACAGAGGTTGTTAGATTCTTGGTTGGTCAGGGCATGAAGGGACATGAGGAAAAGGCAGGAGATTGGGGCAGAGAGGGAAAATGGATCAGCCATGATGAAATGGCGGAGCAGGCTGATGGGTCAAATGGCCTAATTCTGCTCCTGTACCTTAGGGTCA
Source organism: Hemitrygon akajei (assembly GCF_048418815.1). NCBI lineage: Eukaryota > Metazoa > Chordata > Chondrichthyes > Myliobatiformes > Dasyatidae > Hemitrygon > Hemitrygon akajei. The sequence continues at coordinate 112,033,711 of NC_133131.1, forward strand.
ATAGACAATAGAAAATAGGTGCAGGAGTAGGCCATTTGGCCCTTCGAGCCAGCACCACCATTCAATGTGATCACTGAATGTCATTAGTGATAAACCCATCTGCTGCTCCTACTATTGCAGGTATTGCATAGAACAGAGAACAAATGGCACTTGCCAGGCCATTCGGCCCATAATGTGCTAGTCAATGCCAATTTATATAAAATGTCTTCCTCCTGAGTATCATCCAAATCTGTCCCTTCCTTTCATATATATCCATGTATCTATAAGCCTTTCAAACTCCAGAAAACTGCCTGCTTCCATTACTATCCCTGGTAGCCCATATACTCTGTGTATATAAGAAAACTTTCCTCTTTACCAATAAACTCCCTTCCCCTCCATTCCTCAACCTTAAAAGCATGTCTTCTGGTGTTAGATATTTCTACCCTGATGTTCATCCTATCTACCGGTATGTCTCTCATAATTTTAGAAACCTCTGTCATGTCTTCCATTAACCTTTAATGCTGTAAGGATAACTACCCATGTTTGTGCAACCTTTCCTTTCAGCTCAGACTCTCTAATCCAGGCAGCATCCTGGTAAACCTCATCTGTATCCTCTCCACAGCCTCCACATCCTTCCTAGAACTGCACGCAGTACCCCCAGTGTGGACTGACAGGGTAACCTGAACTGTACCAGAGTGCTCTGTCTAAAGTTTTATATACTTTAATATCCAAGTTCTATATAGTGTTATAGCTGCAGTATGAATTCCTTACCTACACTCGTCACCTCTATCAATGAAGGTAAGCGTACCATATCCCTTTTTTACCACCTTATCTACTTGCATAGCGACTTTCAGTGAACTAGTGCTATTAAAGGATCTACCGTTAACTTCATTTGATGTCCCAAAATGCATCACTTCACATTTGCCTGATTTAAACTCTATCTGCTGCTTCTCTGCCCAAATCTGTAACTGATCTATATCTTGCTGTAATCTTGGATAGTTATATACACTGTCCAATCTTGACATCATCTGCAAACTTGCTGGTCACCACCCACATTTTCAATGAAATTATTGATATTGACAGAACAATAGCCTTCCACTCTTATTCTCTGCCTTCTATGGGCCACCTGGTTCAGAATGCAAACTTGCAATTCACCCTGGATCCCAAACCTCCCATGTTGGACCTTATCAAATGCCTTACTAAAGTCCATGTAGATAACGTCTGCTGCTTTATCCTTATCAAGCCCCATTATCACCTCAAAAACCTGATCAATTTTTTTTATTAAGGCTTGATCTGCCCTACACAAACCTATACTGGTTGTCCCCAAGGATGCCAGGCCTTTCCAAATATCAATCTATCCTAACCCTCAGTACCCTCTCCAATAGCTTTTCTATCACTGGCCTGGATTATCCCTATTTCCTTTACTGAATAAAAACACAATATTTTCTCTTGTGGGACCTCTCCTGATGTTAGTGAGGTCACCAACATCTTTCTGAACCCCAGCAATCTCCTCACTTGCTTCTTTCAATATTTTGAAATGTATGCCATCAGACCCTGGGGACTCATCCACCTTATCGCCTCTCAGAAGAACCAGCACCACCTCCTCATTAATCTCGAAATGTCCGAACTTATTAGCGTACCCCATTATCTCCCAACGCCTACTCCTCAGTAAATACCAACACAGAGTATTAATTTAGTTCCTCAGCACTTGCTCTGAATCCAAGCACAAGTTCCTTCCTTTAGCCTTAAGTGGACGTACCCTCTCTTTAGCTAACACATAGGAGTCCTGATGAAGGGCTCAACCTGAAACAGTGACTGTTTATTTCTTTCCATGGGTGCTGTCTGTCCAGCTGAGTTCTCCTGGCATGTTGTATGTGTTACTTTCTTTAGTAATCCTCTTTTTCTTAATATAAGCAAAAAATGCCTTTGGATTCTCCTAGATTCAGCTCACCACGGGCATTTCATGGCCTCTTTTGGTCTTTCTAATCACCTGCTTGAGCAGTTTCCAGCTATCTTTATATTCCACAAGGGTCCTGTCTGACTTTAGCTTCCATATACCTAATGTACACTTCTTTTCACTTGCTGACTAAATTTAGGACCTTTTGGATCACTTACCTTACCACCTTTTACCTTATTCCTTACTGAAACATACTGAACCTGATCAGCTGCCTTTAAACAACTCCCACATGTCCAACAGCAGCTGCTCCCAATGAATGCCCTTCAGCTCCTGACTTATCTCTGTTGTAATTTGTCCTCACTCAACTTACAGCAAATCCAATTTTATCCTTATCCATAACTGTCTTAAAACACAATGAGTTGACATCACTATTCCCAAAATGTTCACCCACTATTGACCCTGTCACTTGGCCAAACGAGTTTCCCAAATCCAGGTTTGGTATGTTTTCTCCTCTAATTGGACTTTAAGAACCCCTCTTGGAACCACTGAACAAATCCCACACTATCTAAGCATCTTGTATTAAGGAAGTTTCAAGCTGTACAGCAGAAATTAGATAATCCTACTATGATAACCCTGTTGTTTGTGTGCCTTTTCATAATCTGTCTACATATCTATTCCTCCACGTCTCTGTAGCTTCTGGGGGCCCTGGAGTATAATCCCATCATCACCTTCCTCATTTCTGAGCTCCACTCAAATTGCCTCTGTGTACAAGCCCTACAGAGTGTCCTCTCCGAGTACTGCCATTTCAGTAGTGCAACCCCTTCACCTCTATCATGTATAAAACATTGAACTGCCAATCCTGACCTTGTGCAAGCAGCTGTCTGTAATGCACCAACTTTGTAATTCCATGAACTGATCCAAGGTTCTACCTTCATCCTTCTTTCCCATAATACTCCTAGCATTGAAATGAACAATTCAGCCAACAGTCCCACGTGTTTCTTAACCTACCCCTTGTTGCCTTTACTTTAGTTTTACTTGTCATTACCATTGCCTTGCCCTCATCTCTGCCACCCATTTCTGTGGTTTCCATCCACTGCCACTCTAGATTAAATCTTCCCGAACAGCACTAGCAAACCTCCCAGTCAAGATCATCTCCAGCTGAGATGCAGATCATATTGTTTGGACAAGTCCCACCTGCCCTGTAAAACAGTCCAATGATCCACAAATCTCTCCCTTCTACACCAGTTCCTTAGACACAAGTTAAACTGTGCTGTGTATCTATTTCTCACCTCACTAGCATGTGGCACATGTAAGAATCCAGAGATTTCAGCCCTCAAAGTCATGCTTTTTTAACTTTCTACCTAGCTCCCTAAAATCCTTTTGCACGACCTCATTCCTGCTCCCGCCTGTGTCGTTGGTACCTATATGAACCATAACTTCTGGCTACTCACTCACCCCTCTCAGAATGTCCTGTACCCCCTGCAGGACATGTTTGATTCTCAATTGCAGCCACAGAAACACCAGTCTGCGCCCTCTGTTCCCCTTACCATTGAGTTGCCCTAAAGCTATTGCTCCTTTTCACTTCACCTTTCCCTACTTTGTATCAGAGCCAGGCATGGTGCATCTAACCCAACTACTGCTGATGCCTCTGGAAGGCCCTCCCCTCAACAGTATCCAGAGGGGTATACATGTTATTGAGGGGAATGGGCACAGGGGAACCCTGGAGTGTCTGCCTTCTCCCCTTATTTCTCCAAGTGATCACCGGTTTATCTGTAGCTTGCACCTGAGGTGTGACCACCACTCTAAACTCTCATCTATGATATCCTCCGTCTTCTGGATGATCCTGAGTATGTCCACCTTCACCCCCAATTCCTTTACCTGATCTGTTTGGTGCTGCACAAATGCAATCATCAGGGAGGCAGTGAGGTTTCCTGGCATCTTGCAAGAGGAGCATTCCACTGCCCTGACTCCCATTCTGTCTGCGCTGTCAAAATCCACAGGTTAACAGGAAAATAAAAACCTTACCCGTTCCTAGCTGCTATTTAGTATTGCCACCTGACCGAAGCCTCTTGAGTTAAAGCCTCAGCACCCACTCTCTTAATAGCTGCTCCAAAATGGTTGCAGAGCTCTGCCCGACCTTTCTTTTATTGGTTGAATTGCCACAAAATTAGCCAGTCAGAAACTGCGGCTCTGCTGTGTTGTTGCAATAATGGTCCTATTGACCGTCTGTCTTGCATCATGATGCAATCATGATTCATCTTTCAGCATCCTAACAAGGCAGAAAGGAGAGTCTTCTGAGCTGTACCATTTCATTGTCCATAAAAAAAGACGGTCAGGGTAATGCTATTAATTCAGCCACATTTTGGTGAAAATAGCTGAAAAATAGCAATGTACTGATAGAATCAGGAATCCTGAAAATCTCGTAGGACCGTTCAGTTTTCAAGTACAAAGCTGTAAAGCACAGGAACAGGCCTTAGGCCCAATACATCAATGTCAACCTATTTGTCCATCTACACTAATCACATATTCCCACATTGGAACCATATCCTTCTGTACTTTACCCATCTAAATGTCACCTAAATGCCTCTTAAACCTCACAATTTTATCTGACTCCATCACCTCTCTATGTAAAGAAAAAACCTACCCCTCAGATTACCCCTTAAATTTTCTTTTGAAACACCTTCCTCACACTTTAAACCTAAGCCCTCTTGCTTTTGATTCCCCACCATGAGGAAATAGTTTGAATATTCAATACTTATGTTACATAACATAATACTTCTGTAATAGTTATGTAATATATTATGAAGCAATATGTAATATCCATTATTTGGAGGATTTGGACACAGACCTGTAACTTAACGAAAACCAAACTAACAGCAAAATTACTTGAAAAATTGTTGGTAACAGACACCCAAGGCACTAAAAGAAATGGTACCAGATCATGAAATATACACTAATATCCTTATGATGCACAAAAGTAATATTTTAGAATTGAAAATTGCAAATTATACGAATTGTCATGATGCCAGTACTAAAATACTTCAAAAGAGATATCTAATGGGCCGAGTCTTTTTGTTTCACACCCACACTGTATTTTTAGAGGCAAGTTATGTACAGTGTGTTCCTGGATGCATATGGAATAGATCAATTAAACAGTTTTAAAACCTCACTTCAAAAGAGAAGACACTGAGAGTCGTGTCGAAAGTGATAGGAGAGAATAGGTTGCAGAGCTGAGTGGAATAGCTGGTGTTCTGTATTTTAATAATGTGTTTTGTGACTTACAATATGTTACATTAGTGCATTCATGCACATTGAACTATGGCATCTAATAATTTGATGTTCTATTATGGTGCACTGGTAGAATTATAGAATTTTATAGCTCACACCCATATGGTACTGTCAGTCTAATTATGTGCTTTCACAAGGTTTTTGTGACATGAATTTCACATTACAAAAGTCTTGGAGACCTATGTAATAAAAATGGAATTTAACTTAATAACTTTAAAGCAGTACCCTTGCTTTTAAAACTATATTGCAAGTTGGTTTGAATTTCCAATTGCTTTTTCTCAGTTTATCCATGTTGGAGAGCCAAGGTGACAGGTATTTAATTTCTCAAAACTGCCTAACTGCCATATAATTTTGAGACTGATAGTTATATTGTTTCGTTCAAGCCAATGACCAGCCAGATAGAGCTGCATTCCACACCACAGAGGTTGATACTAATTAAATTTAACATTTCATGAAAGTTCAGCAGGGTGCCATATCCAAATTCTAACCAGTGATCCTGTTGTTATCCTTGGAGAGTGGAAGATATCTTTTGCTTTTGGAATGGAGAAGACTTAGAAACACAAAATTAATTTCAGTCTTCCCAATTTATCATCAAATATGAGTGACAGATTGAACAGTGAGGGTTCACACATAATGAATAACTGTTGAACAGTCTTTGCCTTCAGGAATTGTAGAAACTGATGCAAACCAAAGATGAATCAAAAATGGCAAGTAGTTAAGAATTATTGGGCTGACAATACAGCTCTCTACACCATCATTTAACTTTTACGTTGCTTGTATTCAAAACTAACTTCACAAAAGGTTTTACTTAAGTACATTTAAAAACTTTGAAGATCACTGTGCTTCTTGAACTTCCAAATCTCTCCCCATGACTAACTAATAGTTTCATTAAAATTTGGTTAATGATATGTTGTCAGCCTTTGCATTATTCCTCTTTTGCATTGTTATATGCACAGTATATGTAAATGTTTCTTGGATTTAGTATGCATAAATTTGGAGTAAGCTCATTTATTCAACTATTTACTGTTAATAATAATCCAACCATAATATAACTTAACTGAAGCTGTATAGTTTAATTTATACTTTGTGCTGTAGTTTGAGTGATCTTTCATTACATTAAAATTGAATTTCCAATCTTGTTGATTGTTGGCAAACATAATTAACTGGAAAATAAATGTTTAATTGCTAGGTAATTGGTCAATATCCATCGTTTCCCACTGCTATCCATCTTGGTTTAGTATCATATATTCAAAAGTTGGCTTGTTAAAGAGAGCTTTACACCAACCATATTGAGTTTTATCTCATAAAATTTTTATTTCAATTTGGGAACATAATTTTCACAGGCAAAATTAGAAATTGCATTTGAATGTGATATTCTATTTTTAACCCATGAATATGTACAAAAGTGCTTAGCAGATATTAGTCCGTCATGATCAAAGGGAACCACAGCAATGGGTGGTTAATGTATTCATCTGGTGATCCCAGTTAAAGAAGGTTGATTAGTGTTTTGAATTACTATTGCACAGTGGCAGACTGAAAGTTATAACTAAATATTTAAAAGTAATATAAGCATGTTTTTCAAAATTCCTGCTGCATCAGCTTTGTTGGTTGTAAGGCAACAACAATTTATATAGCCCCATTCAAAGCATCCCAAGACACATTGTCAGTGAGAGGAGTTATCAGGTAAAATGTGACAGCAAACATGGAGAATGGTATCCTAAGGAAGGAAGAGGGGATTAGAGAGGGAATTAAAAGCTTACATTGTCAAGGGCACAGACATCAAAATAAGAGGCAATTTAATTCTGCAGATGCTAGAATTCTGCAATTAAACAAAAAGCAAAATTATTGGAAACACTTATCAGATCAGGGCAGTCTGGATAGAGAGGGAGATAGAATTAATGTTTCAAATCAGAGGAAGAAAAAGTTATGGAAAAAGGAAGATTTAAATCACAGAGAATGGGGAAAGAACAGAGAGAAGAGGAAAGTTTTGTGATTGCATGGAGACAAAGGGAAATTGTTGCTCGTTCAAAGAAAGTGGTAAAGTTTTGGGGAGGTGTAAATGATAGATGCAAATGAAATCTGAAATTATGACAGTAGAGGAACTGAATGTTGGAAATGCAAGGAAAACTTAATTTGTTTGACTTATACATGTTTTCCTAATGCTTTATATTGTTTATTCCAGAGTCTTAAGTATAAAACTTGAATGTACTTGCTAATTAGTTTATATAAAATTCTTGGCTGATAAACTTAAATTCAACAGGCACAATATTACAACCAGTATAGCTGCTGCTTATCAGTTTCAATGACCCAGGTTTATCCTGGACACCCCACCCCCACCCCGTGTTCTCTGTGTGGAGTTTACATATTCTGGTTTTAACTGCATGGATCTCACATTTCCCAAAGTCATACAGGTTGGTAAGTTAATTAGCCACTGGAAATTGTCCCTGCGGTATGGGTGATTGATGGAGTATGGGACGAGGTGATGAGCATGGAGGAGAATGAATTGAGATTAATGTAAATGAGTGCTTGCTAGTCAGTGAAGACTCGGTGGTCGGAAAGGCTTCTTTCCTGTATGGTTTTCTGACTCACAACTCAGGGCCAAAAGTATTTTGGCCAAAATTTTACTCCTACCAACTTTCTCTCTTAAATCATTTACAGCAGGGTGCCAGGTTGATTTGAAAATTTGCCTTTCAGCTGGTTATAATGCAGCAATCTAATTAAATACAATTTGACTCTGAACCCAATTAAAACTAATTCCTATCTTTGATGCAAATGTAATTTTCTATTGTAGATTTAAATATGGTTCAAATGGCAAGTTGTTTTCATTGGAAAATGAAAAATGAATGTCTAATAGTATAGACAAAATAAAAATATTGGGCGTTTGCAATCTTTTGGAGATTGGCTGTTTAGAATTTTTGTTCTAACCTCGAGAAGTACTAATGAACTGATGTTTATCATTTATTATAGATGGAATAATAGTGGCTAACCATGAAGTGCCAGGCATTAATTCATTCAGGCAGTGTTGAAAACATTAGCTGTAAGAGTATAACTTAAGTGATTTATGAACACTACCAGAAGCCTTTGACTGATTTCCTTGTTATATTCCCAGGTAGTCTATTATGATGATCTATTAGTTCTACATTTTGTTTTCTTTTAAGACTGATTTCAGCCCACCCCCTCTTCTCCCTTTCCTATTTTCCCTTCTTAAGTGACTGTTTATTTCTGAGATAAGGTTCAGTGACAGCACAGGAATACTCATTCCAAGTCGCTGGTCTTTCTATGTGACTATGTGCATTTGATCACTCTTTTGTTAAGTATATAAATAACTTTGCACCAATGTCCTCCATCATGTTGTGTAACCCTGCGGACATGCTAAATTGAATAGACTTGGAACAGTTCTGATCGCCCAAAACAGCCACGAGAGCGTAGCAGTTAGCGTTAGCCATTGCAGCTCAAGGCATGGGAGTTCAATTCCGACATCAGCTGTAAGGAGTCTGTACATCCTCCCCATGGAATGTGATCTGAAGAAATGGCTATGAGCACCAAAAATTGTACACCATTTGGTCGCTACCTGCCTTCGATGTTATTACTCACTGCTTAATTGTCTCCATTGCTCTGTGTTTGGGTCAAGCCTTTTCTACATTCCCTTATCTCATAGTGAGAAAGGGTGTTGTGATCATCTCTGCAGGAGTTTCTCGTGGTGGTAGCCTTGACCCTTCAGCTGTTACATCAATGATTTTCCTTCCATCATAAGATCTGAAGTGGCAATGTTTGCTTTACCATCAGTAAACATTGCAGTTCTTTTAGAAATGACGCAGTGCATGTTGCATGCTGCAGAATCTGAACAGCATTCAGCCATGGGCTGAAAATGGTAAATAGCACTCGCAGCGCAAAATCGGCAGTGACGACACAATGTCAGTGTCCTCACTGAGTCTAGCAGGACAGCAGGAGCATGCTTGCCATATGCAGGTTCATTTCCAAGTCACACCCCATCCTGACTTAGACGTGTATAGCAATCATTATCACTAAGTCCAGATATTAGAGCTTCTCATCAAACAGCATCAGCTCAGGAAGGGTCCTCACCACCTTCTCAAGAATTGTTAGAGATGATGGTTTTGCCAGGAATGCCCGAATCCCAAATAACAAACTTTAAAAATATATATAATTTTAATAAATATTAAAGATGGCCTTGATAGAGAATAATATTGGTGATACCAGATAAACTACCTGTTTACTTTCCCAACATTATTATTCCAAGAAATGAAATGTTTTATTTTTGTTACATTTGTATTTTAACTTTCATCAATATGCAGGATGTAATTACTGGAGAATAAAGAATATTACTGGCAATTCAGGTCTCACTTGTCATGGACACGTCATGAACAGAAACAGAGCAAAGCTACGTTTACTTTCCTCCAGTTACTGAGAAGATGTTGCTCTCTTCCATCCTTCCTTCAGTGTTATATCCACAGAACAATTTCTGGACAAGATCTCAAACAATTTATCTCTCCTTCAAACATTTCAAGTTCCTGAAGCAGCAATGAACTTCTACATCTGAATGGGTCGGTATGCCTGAGACCCCACCCGGGACTTACATGACTGACAGTAATGAAAACTGAGCGGAAGCTACCGACACAATGAAGCCCTGAACACCACTGGAGATGGAGGATCTTCACTGGTGCCCTAAACGCCAGTGACATAACAGGCAGCAAATCAGGCATTATAAAACAAAAACAGCAGAGGCTGGAAATCTGAAAAAAAAATGCTGACAAATCCCAGTTTATGAAATTTCACAGACCTAAGTAGCATAACTGCACCTTATGCTTAGTTTTCAGACAGCATATCCAAATTACATATTAAAATGTGACCCTTACATTAGCTTTCCTAATGGTCTTTAAAGTGGTTTCTCCACAACAATCCTGATAGTCAAAGAATGCTGCCGCCCCCACCGTGATCACAAGGGGTGTTTCTGTAAATATGCATATGGTACTATTGAGGTTATATTTCTAGTCTATAAATGTAAAAGCTTGGTCTTAAAAGGAATACAGGGAGAAGGCAGAAGATTGGAGCAAAGAGGAAAGATGGATCAGCCATGATGAAATGGTGGAGAAGACTTGATGGGCCAAATGGCCTAATTCTGCCCCTTTATCTTATGGTTTTATGTTCTTATAAACAGTCCAAATAAAGTAAGTGCTAATCCTGCTATGACATTTTGAAAATGCAAACTTACTTTCAAAGCATCTGGACTTAAAAAATCTTGTGTCTGCAGCTGTCAGAGACTTTTAAATCCTGAACTGGTTAGCGAATGCTCTTTATGGAAGGAAAGGTCTATCCTTAATGAAACTGGATTAGATGTGACTTCAATTGCACACTCATACTCATGAGGCTAACTCTTGACTGTCTTTTGCGGTTAGATATGGCCCTTGTGGCTAAAGGGATCAGGGGGTATGGAGAGAAAGCAGGTACAGGGTTCTGAGTTGGATGATCAGCCATGGTCATACTGAATGGTGGTGCAGGCTTGAAGGGCCGGATGGCCTACTCCTGCACCTATTTTCTATGTTTCTATGTTTCGTGGTTACTGTGTACAGTAGTTCAAGAAGCTGACCTTTCTCAGAGAAATGCCAGCTTTGGCAATATTTCTGAAAACAAATTTCAAAAATGTTTGGTTGAGGACAGAAAATTTCTCAGACTCAATCACAGCTTACTGGTTGTAAATAGCTGAGAACTAAAACCTGAATTGCAATGAGCTAAACACCACATGAGGCTTTCAGCTTTCATTCTATCATAACTTAATTTCTGCAAAAAAGCAAATCATGACTTGTTAACTTCAGTATCAATTAGCGCTGATGAGGTATGTTTGAGAATCTACATGAAAAGTCTAAGTAAAACATTTTTAACCCAAACATTCTATCAAAGTCAATGTCAGTGACTATGGCCGTCATCAGATATTTTAACCTCTAGGACTTTGGTGTTCCTTTGCAGCCTTGCATTAAGTAAATCACAGTGGGGTGTCTACGAGCTATATAAACAAGAATAGCACAGGTGCTGGAAAGTTCAAGCAAAGCTAGAAGAGCTACATGTCCTGAAGAAGTCAGGCACCATCTATAGAATAAAAAATAATACTTCAGTTCAGTAACGCTGCATCAGTATTGGGAAATCTTAGGGATGTAACAAGATTTAAGACTCAGAAAGACAGAAAGAACAAATTGAAAGGTCTGTGATGAGGTTGAAGGAAGGAGGAGAATAATTCATCTCAATTTTCCTGCTCACTCACTTATCCAGAATTTGTAGCACTCCGTCCTCACATATTTTTGTTGTTAAACCTGCTGACCAAGGTGTGTTATCAGTCACTTTAATTCAATATCACAGTTGAACTCTCACCTCCCAGTCTGAGCCCCTACACTACACCTGGGGTGCTTGGTATCCACACAAGAAACAGCACTTGCTCTTTTGGGCGATTCAGCATTTAAACACATTTTAGGAATTCAACATTGGCATAAACTATTCCAGTTTAAGCTTCTTCTATTCCCATTCATGCCTCGCCTGGATTAACATTTTGTTTCATTTTGCCTTATCCCAATTTCATCTGTTAATTTTCACTGCATTCCCCCCATTTAGAAACCATCCATTTTGTTCTTCCCTTTTTTCTGTTTCTGCTTCTGGAAACTTGTAATATATCAACATTTTTCCAGATCCGTTAAAAAATTAGCTATATGATACTGTAACCCTTTTTCTTATGGCAGGTACTTCGCTCCTGATGAGTATTAATAACATTATATGTGTCAGCTATAGATTATTTGGTCATAGTCCTGCCTGTGAGTCAGAATGTTGTGGGTTCAAATATCACTTTAGAAAATAGCATTATCTCAACCAGCACTTCAGAGCAGGATTGGAGAAATCGTGCCTTATGTTCATTTATTGTGGAATAAAAAGTGAAAGCCTTATGTTTAAAAGAAATGACATTCTCTGTAGCACAAGATTCTGCAAATGCTGGAAATCTTAAGCAACACACACAAAATATTGAAGGAATTCAGCAAGTCAGCCAGCAACTATGGGGGGGTGGTGTGAGCATTCAATGTTTTGGGGGGCCACCCTTCATCAGGACTGGAAAGGAAGCAGGTGGGGGAGGAGAGAAATATAAGCTGTCAGGTAGTAGGTGAGACCAAGTGAAAGGGAAGATGTTTAGGTGGGGGAGGGAGATGAAGAATCTGAGAGGGAATACGTGGAAGAGGTAAAGGGCGGAAGAAGAAGGTATCTAGTAGGAGAGGCCATAGAAGAAAGGAAGGGAGGAGGGGAGCCAGGGAGAGGTGATGGGCAGTTGAGGAAAGGAGAAGGAATGAGAGGGTAACCAGAAATGGGAATGGAAAACAAGAGAAGAAAGCAGGAAAGTACTGGACATTAGAGAAATTGGTGTGTATGCCATCAAGTTGGAAGTTACCCAGACAGAATATTAGGTATTGCTCTTCCATCCTAAGTTTGGCCTCGTCATGGCAGTAGTGGGGGCCGTGCACAGACATGTCAGAATGAAAATGGGAACTTGAATTGAAATGGATAGCCACTGGGAAATTGCCTTTTGCAGCTGACAGAATGCAGGTGCTCAGTAAAGTAGTACCCGATCTGTGTCAGGTCTCACTGATGTAGAGGAGGCCGCACTAGGAGCCCTGGAGCACCAGGGTCAGACAGTTGATGACCCTGACAAACTCACAGGTGAACTGTTGCTTCATATAGAAGGATTGTTTAGGGCCCTGAATGATGATGAGAGAGGAGGTGCACTTGAGGAAGATCAATGGGTACAGACAAGTGGACAAGGGAGTGACATACAGAGCAGTCCTTACAGAAAGTGTTGGGGCGGGGGGGATAGGGATAGATGTGCTTAGTTTAGGATTCTGTTGGAGATGGTGGACGTTAAAAAAAATAACGTACTTGTGGGGTGCTGGGTGAGGACAAGAAGGAACCTATCCCTGTTATGGTAGCAGGATGATGGGGTGAAGGCAAATGTGTGAGAAATGAAAGAGATGCAGGTGAGGGTAGCATTGATGGTGGTGGAAGGGAAACGTTCTTTGAAAAAGAGGACACCTTGGATACTCTAGAATGGAAAGCCTCATCTTGGAAAACAGTTGTGGGCAGATTGGAAGTCGGAGGCAAAGTTGATGAAGTTAACGAGCACAGCCTGGATGTTGGAAACAGCACTGATGCAGTTGTCAATGTGATGGAGGAAGTGTTGGTGCCCATTATCAGTGTAGGCTTGGAACGGAGGCATAGATGGGACCCATGCGAGTGCCCATGGCTACATCTTTAGTTTGCAGAAATTGGGAGGAACCAAAGGAGAAATTATTGAGAGCAAGGGCCAGTTCCACCAGACAAAGGATGGTGGTGGTGGAGAGGAACTGGTTAGCTTAGATTTCAAGAAAGAAACCCCTTTGTACAGGGGGTGGCAATGTATAGGGACTAGACATCCATAGTGAAAATCAGACGATCTGGGTTAGGGACTTAAATTTATTGAAGTGACAGAGAGCATGTGAAGTATCGCAGATGTAGGTGGGAGGGAACTAAACCAAGGAGAACAATATAGAGTCAAGGTATTCAGACACGAGTTCAGTGGGCCAGGAACAGGCAAAAACAATGAGCCTATTTGGACAGTTAGTTCTGTGGATCTCGAGTAAGAGATAGAAAGGAGCAGTGTGGGGTATGGGAACTAGGAAGTTAGTGGCAGTGGATGGGAGATCACCCTGGTCGATGAGATTGGAGACAGTGGCCTCGTGCTCTTCCGTGGTGCCTGCAATGTAGCTCGTTAGGTGTGGATTCACATTGCCAAAGACCACCTGTCACCACAGTGTAACGGCAATGGCCTGGCGCACTTGGGACCTTTGCAATGCTGGTCTAATAGAGTCACTGGATTATTGAATGTTACTTTTCTTAATAGCCCACGTGTTTTTAAGTCACTTTATTTTGAGGTTGCATGGTATACATTTTCTGATGAACCAAGTAAATTTGAAGTGGATACAAGAACCAGGCCCTGTTGAGGGGAACGAGAGTGTAGAAACAGGTCCCCAGTGAATGAAAAGGGAAGATGGGAACAGATACACTGATGAGTAGAAAGGGAGCATGGGAACCAGGGCCCCTCTGAATGTAAAGAGACCACAGGAACTGTGGCCCTGGTGGGTAGGAAGGGAGTGTGGCAAACATAAACTGGTAAACCAGATGCCAAACCATTGGGATTTCCAAATAGTCAGATAATGGATTGCCGGAGCTTGGTATCGCTTGTGTCCTAGCCACTATTTATTCTTTAATGAGCATTAGGGTGTAATATTATCCAGTCATGATCACTCAGCTCTTTCCGTCTGCCAAGTGATGCCACGCTTGCCACAGCATGACATGGTTTTCTGGAATGAACTACGTGTCTGTAATACTTCACTTTCTTCAGAATGCTAGCAAAATGTATACTCTTACGAGGTGGATTCAGTCTCTGAATAAAGAATTTTGTACTGATAGTTGAATTCTAAGCAGTAAGTAGATAAATCTAACCACCTCACTGTATTCAATATTAAGTCTACTTGCTTTCTTTGACTTGAAAATGGAAGCTTAGTTCTAGCTCTGTGGTGAATGAGAGAGTCTTCGCGATCTGTACGAACAGGCTCTTGATTTGCTGTACGCAGGTCTGAAACCTAACTCCACACTGTTAAGAGGCTTCCAATGAAAATTAAAAACAAAAGAGATATTTAAAAAGCCACTGTTTCAATATGTTTGCTTTGTCACAAAAATACATTTGACCAATACAGCAGAGCAAGCTCCATGCCTTTATGTAATGCCCCTCCGCTGTTTATTTGACTGGTAATGCATTACAAAAATCACAATGTCCTCAATGTAATAGGAAGCCCAGAAAATGGGGTCTGCATCCTGTCTTCCGATTTCATTGAGCTTGGTTAATGAACTGTATTTTGAAGCCAGAATGACATTTGCAGCTGTCCTCAAAGGAGGTTGTCCACAAAGATCTAAGTTTCCACAATGTGAACTTCCACTTTATCAATATTTCTGCTGACAGAAATTAGTTCAAGAAGATCCCTGGCATTCAGTAGCAATAAAATTGACAATCTGACAGCACAGCCCAACTTAACTGAATTTTGAAAACAACTTCAGAATTCCCATGTTAAATTGCACTGGTTTCAGTTTTACAGTGTTGAAACAATCATTTACTTTTCAGCTGCAAATTTATGTATAATTTGTAATGAAAGTACATTCTGCATATGTGAAATTCACTTTGTTTTTTTCCCATATGTACAGAGCTATTCATTATATCTGAAAATATTCCATTCCAGCTGTGGCTATTTGTAGCAAGGACAGATAAGTTGGAATGCTTTGTATTACTTCAGTTCAAACTCTGCAAAATGGTTCACTATTTCAGAATTAGAAACCATTAGATTACTTTGATTATTAGCATGGATAATTGAAATACCTTTTCAATGATTAATACCTTCAACCCTTCCCACCGGGTAGCTTAGTATCAGTTGGGACATATAGTAAGTTGAGATCAGACTGAAACCAACTGACCAATTGCGACCATAACTAGTGTCCTTATTTTGTGCTGTTTAAGCAAATGAAAGAATACAATAAAGCCCATGGGTATAAATAAATTAAATTTGTAAAGCACGATTAAAACCAGTGTGTTAAAACTTCCTTCTGTTTTAAAACAACAATAAAAAAACCAACTAATCATTTGTAGGCATTCAAAAATTGAATGAAATTTAGATGCATCTATTTTCTGTGCTAAATTTTAAATCTTACACCTGTTACAAATCCAAATATACACTCAGTCCCCACTTTACTAGTAATTACTGTTCCTAATAAAGTGGTCCTGGAGTTGTGTGTTAATGGTCTTCTGCTACTGTAGCCCATCCACTTCAAGGTTCAACATGTGCGTTCATAGATGCTCTTCTACACACCACTGTTGTAACACATGGTTATTTGAGATGCTAACACATTCCTGTCAGATTAAACAATTCTGGCCATTCTCCTCTGACCTCTCACGTAAGGCATTTTCGCTTACAGAGCTGCTGCTCACTGGATTTTTTTTTCACACTATTCTCTGTAAACTCCAGAGACTGTTGTGCATGAAAATCCCAGGATATCAGCATTTTATGAGATAGATAGATGATAGATAGATAGATAGATAGATACTTTATTCATCCCCATGGGGAAATTCAGCATTTTTTCCAATGTCCCATACACTTGTTGTAGCAAAAACTCATTACATACAATACAATACTTAACTCAGTAATAATATGATATGCATCTAAATCACTAGCTCAAAAAGCATTAATAATAGCTTTAAAAAGTTCTTAAGTCCTGGCAGTTGAATTGTAAAGCCTAATGGCATTGGGGAGTATTGACCTCTTCATCCTGTCTGAGGAGCATTGCATCGACAGTAACCTGTCGCTGAAACTGCTTCTCTGTCTCTGGATGGTGCTATGTAGAGGATGTTCAGGGTTTTCCATAATTGACCGTAGCCTACTCAAACTCTCCCATCTTCACCAACAATCATTCCATGGTCAAAGTCACTTAGCTCATATTTCTTTATCCATTGAGATGTTCAGTCTGAACAACAAATGAACTTCTTGACCATGTCTGCATGCTTTTACACATTAAGTTGCTACCCCATGGATGGATGATTAGATGTTTGCATTAACAACAGGTGTACCTAATAAACTGGCTACTGAAGGTATATCTACCCATTTCACAATTTGAGTTTAATATTAGACAAAGAATTTTCACTGCACTGTACAGTGTCAGGGCTTTCTGACGAGTTTGGGATCTCTGGAACAGTTATTTGTGGAGAGTAAGTGTCAGTATTAAAAAAAGCATACGGGACCTGTTAGGACATTCTGCAGAGCTTGAGATCACTGTAGTTACTAGGCACTTGGCATGGACCAACAAAAAGAAGGTTTTAAGCAGAGCAGTCATTGCAGTGTGAAGACACAGAGGGATATTGGAGTCCATGTCCGTAGATCCTTCAGGGTTGCAGCACAAGCTGATAGGATGGTGAGGAAGGTGTAAGGTGTGCTGGCCTTCATTCGTCAGTGGGGTAATAATGCAGCTCTATAAAACTCTGGATATTGTGTTCATTTCTCATCATAAGAAGGATGTGGGCACTTTAGAGAGAATGCAGGGGAGATTTTGGATTAGAGAACATGTCTCATAAGAAAAGGCTGAATCAGCTGTGGCTTTTTAAAAGAAAATAAGAGGTAACTTGATAGAGGTGTATAAAGTAATAGGAGGTATAGAACAAGTGGACAGCTAGAGACTTTTTCCCTTGGTGGGAATGGCTAATACAAAGGAGTCATAATTTTAAGGTGATTAGAAAAAATGTTGGGGGGCGGATATCAGAGGTAAGTTTTTTATACAGATGGTGGTAAGTGTGTGGAGTATGCTGTCAAGTGCGGTGGTAGAGGCAGATACATAATGGACATTTTAAATAGGCACATGAATGAAAGAAAATAGCAGGCTATGAAAGGATTCTTCATTGCTGTGTCCGTAACAATTTTTTTTGACCAGTCAGGCTTGTTAGACCTGAGCTGAACCCCCAATCCTAGAGGTCCGGTGGACTACTCTTAGCCTGACCTCTACCCTATGACCTGTTTGGCATGAGTGACTCTACCAAGAGTCAAAGCATAAAGCCAACATCGCTCTCCATGTCACTGAGGCACACACACCTTCAAACCCTATGACAAAGTGGGGTCCTCTTAGAGATTTAACACCCTGTAATAACAAATTTAATTTTGGCTAAGCCTCTGTGATTTCCCTTTGATCCAGAGTTTGGCCTTCTTATTCATTTAAGAAAAGAGGTTTACTATCTACAGGATCAGGGACCTGAAAGGGGGTGGCAGGCTGGAGCACAAGCATACCTGAACAGATAGTGGCCTGGTGGACCGTGCGAATGGGCAAAGCAGTGGGGCATGTGAGCAGTGAATGAGCAACAGTATCTGGCTGCAGGGAGAATGGAAGTGGGCCACAGAAGGTGAAGAGGTGCATGGTGACGAACACCTCGCTAGGTGGGGTGAAGCATGACTGGTCTGACAAGCCTGACTAAAGCCAGAATGGATGTTGAGGGTGCAGACAAAAGCAGCAGGGGGCAGAAGAAAGCACAGGGGCAGCAAGGTGAACTGGAGTGGAAACCAAGAAGCAGGCCCAGCCAGGCAAAACTCAAGTGCACAGAGGTACAGAGTGAAGCAGCAGATAAACAAGGAAGGAACAGCAGCGATCAGTGGCGGGGTGATTGAAAGTGGACCGGGCAATGTGACAAGTCTATGTGGGTAAATGGGATTACTGTAGAGAAGTGTAAGGGTGGCATAGATATGGCGGGACAAAGGCCCACTTCTGTGCTGTATGATGCTATGACACTACCTTTCAACCTGTCATTGTAGTTTTTTACATAAAGCCATGTTGATATGTAATGCAATAACCTACTTTGGAATATAGTAGACTTATCTCATCATGACTGCCACATGTAGCTGATACTGAATTAATGCATTTTCATATAACACATAAAAGTCAACACTGGGATCCAGCTCGTGCAGGGTAAGAGGCCGTCATAGGTGTTTAAGGTTACCTTTTTAATCAAAAATGTAAAGCGGTGAATAAAATCAAAGTACAATGGAAATTAATTCAACTGAGTAATATAAATATTTGCAAACTGAATGAATTAATTTTAAAGTTTATTTTTAAAATAGAATGAAAATCAATTTAATTAAAGTAGATTAAAATTCAAATGATTAAAATACCAAACTAAAATGCAATACAAATCTCGTCTGAATTTACCTTCTTCCTCAGAGTTTGTGACCCCCGTTAGTAGAATTGGCAGTTGGTATCCAGCCCATCTCTGCACCCAAAGTGCTCTCCTTTTGGACTTTACTGGCAGTCTGGCAGTGGAGAGGAGGTTCAAATGAGCCCAGGACTGATCTTCAAGACATTTCATTGTGCATGTATGGGTGTTCATGGGGTCCTTGAGATTGCATTGTTATTAGCTGCCTAATGCCCCACCAGCTGCAGGTGAGCACCCGCCACCTCAGTGTCTGTACACTCTGGGGTGCTATTATTTGGAGTTGTGGACTGGTTCTGTATGTCAGAGACTGGATTTAATTATTTTTATGTTGGATCTAGTTTGCTTTGTCCTTACCGTAACCTTCCTTGGTGTGGTCAGCAGTAACTCAAACTTCGGGCAGCTGGACACGGTCTTATGCTTCCTCTGTGAGAGCACTTGCCCCTGTCGCTATTCTCTGCCAGGGCTCTCTCAGCATGAAGTTCAGTATGAGGCACAGCTTTGCTGGCATTCACCACTATTGCACTGAAAAATTATTTCTCCACTCCTGTCTATTCCACTTGGAGTATTGTGTGAAGTTCTGATCGTCACACTATAGAAAGCATGTGATTGTGCTCGGGAGAGCGCAGAGGAGATTCATCAGGGTGTTGCCTGGATTAGAGTTACATTTAGCTAAAGGGCAGAAATTGAATAGACTGGGTGTGTTTTCTCTGGAACAGAGAGAGTGTGGGCTAACCTGATGGATGTATATTAAGTTATATAAAACATGGATAGGGCAGTAGTCAAATTCATTTTCTCATGATATGGGTATCCAAAACAAGAACACATAGATTTAAGGTGAGAATAAGGAAGTTTAAGATGGGCCCAAGCGGAATCTGGTACCGTCGCCACGTTTGCACAGGTTCTTAAACAGTCAGTGCACAGGGAGATACGGATCTAATGCGGGCAACTGGAGTTAGTGTTGTTACGTACCCCGTAACTGGGTGTCTTACCAGCAAAGATAGAAGTATCCGTTGGAGTCTGGTACTATTTTCCAAACAGTGTTTATTAGTAAAATATACAAATCAATATCAACAATGCAAATATACAGATAATACACGTTAGCAATACTAAACCTAAAAGTGTGGGTATAATAATAATTAATAACAAAAAAGCTCTATCATTGTCTAGGGGATAATGAATTATTATGGGAAAGTCTAAAGTTCAGTTCAGTTCATGTAGGCTGAGGTAGTTGTTGGTTCTTTTGTTGTATCCGTTGGAGGGAGAGAGAGAGAGAGGGCGAGCAAACAGTGACAGCTACAGTCAGTCAAACCTTCCTTTATGTTTTTGATCCGTCGATGTGTTGTGGCCATTCAGGTATGACCCCTCTGTCCTTTAGCTAGACCGTTCTTCTATGGTGGACTCGTCACCCAGGCAAGGGTGGACACACACACAAGCCCCCACCGGCCTCGCTATAAACACTGTGAGTTAAAATTGACCGATCCTTCGTTCAGTCTCTGATGCCCCACACCTTCTCGTGGGTTCCAACACTTAAGCAGTGCTCACTAGTGTGTCTCCTGGTGTGTCTGAGGGGTGTCTCCCCAGACCTCACTTTTATCCCTACTCACGGGGTCTCAGATGTCAATCAGTTTTGAATGGCTTGACCCATCAAACCAGCCCACTCCGGCTGTCCACTGAGGAATTTTAATGAACAGAATTGTACCAAGTAAACAGCCCTCTCCAAAAGACATAACAGTAAATCAATGGCTCCTCTCCTCTCTCTTATCAGCAGCAGATGTTCCAACTTGTTTTCCTCTTATCTGTGTCTCTCTTTCATTCTCTCTCACGAACAACATGGTAACAGTAACAGTTTGTGATTCTCCCAGGGGAGGGAGGGGACATGGGCAACTCTGTACCCTTCTGTCCATCAGAGTTGTTCATCCTTCGTAACAGTGTAAATGGGCAAAAAGACCAGCGTGGACATGGTGGGCCTTAAGGCCTGTTTCTGTCCTGGGCATTATGACTCTATCCTCCAGCAGAGCAGGCTTGGCATGGGCTTGGAGTTCCACTAATTTCAGGTAGGATCGTTGGACTATGGAATAGGCATAAAAAGGGTAAGGTAAGTATTTTTCAAAAGGTTTATTTTACTTTTGCTGCTGTGTTCTAATTAAGTCACAGGGTTACAGAGCATGGAAACAAGCCTTTACCCAGTGAATTCCTGCTGACCAAGCTGACAATTTACACTTGTCCCAAACTAATCCCATTTTTATCATTCTCTTATTTTGATCACCTCCTCTAGATTCTACCATTCACCTACTGACTAAGGGCAAGCTTCATTAGCCCGTTAATGTATGAACACAGAAGTATTTGGGATGTGGCAGGGAACTCGTACAGTCACAGGAAAAACATGCAAATTCCACATAGACAGTTCCCTAGGTCAGGGGTGAACCTGAGTTGATGGAGCTCTGCCATTGTGTTACCCTTTATATTTTTTTAAAATGTTTTATTTCAGTGATTTGCACTAAAGGTATCGAGAACAATTGTCCAAGCCAATCAATGTGCTTCAGGGTTGTAACGTCAGCCATGGGCCATCTAAGTTGTAGTCGCCACTGAGGTTCGATGAGATCAGCTTTCACTTATAGACGTGGTGAGCTTGAGCTGCTGGAATCGCAAAAGGTCCCAGGCAACATGATCCGTGCTTTCAAGCCCTCATCATTGTGCCAAAATCAATACAAAATATTGGAACGTGAAAATTACCGTAGATTCCGGATTTTAAGCCGCTACTTTTTTCCCACATTTTGAACAGCTTTGAACTTTGCGGCCAATAATCCGAAGCGGCTAATGCATGATTTTTTTCATGCCACCTCGTAAACATTTTGCCTCATAACAGTAGACCAATAAAATTGATGAGTAGTTCACAGAGGTCCAATGAAATTGTACGATAAATCAAGCGCACTTTCACAATTAAATTATTGTAAATCAGTCATTTGTACTCACCCTCATCAACATGGAAAACACTCGAAGCATTGTGCTGCCTACTTAGTTTAAACTATATTTGTTTTCTGTACTACATCGCGGGATGCTATGACGTCACACCCGGTTTCGCGGTGTCTTGTGGGAAAATGCCGGTTTGCGATAAACGGAAAGGAGGGGGGGAGCGCATTACGCGAGCGGCTTTGGATCCGAGCGAACTCTGCTTTTAAGTTAAAGGTGATCAATAACTTTTCCTGGTAGGCTGCAATATATATATTTTTTTACCAGTCGTTAGGAGATATTGGAATGTTGTTCAGTAAAGAAGTATACGCAACGTATATTTAAAAGTAGCCGCGTACGGGCACGGTTCAAAAAAAAGCATTTGCAATATGTATTTGTTTTTGTTACCATATGGATTTAATTAAAAGTTAAAAAAATCCTCACGTGTAATATCTTTCTGTGTAAATATCTCATATTACAACGTGGGACACCTGCGGCCGAAAATCCGGTGCGGCCTAAAATCCGGTGCGGCCTAAAATCCGATGCGGCCTTTACAATTAAAAAATTGATTTTATTTCTAAAATTAGAGCCAGCGGCTTTTAATCAGGTGCGCTCTGTAGTCCGGAATCTACGGTAGTCAGTGGGAAAACAAAACACTGCAGATGCTGGAGAACTGAGATATGAACAGGATTAGCAGGAAATTCTCAGCAAGTCAGAAAACATCTCAGAATCAGAATCAGAACCAGAATCAGGTTTATTATCACCGGCATGTGGTGTGAAATTTGTTAGCTTAGCCGCAGCAGTTCAATTGAATACGTAATCCAGAAGAGAAAAAATACAATAAATAAAATAATAATAGTAATAAATGAACAAGGAAATCAATTATAGTACATGTATATTGAATAGATTTAAAAATGTGCAAAAAACAGAAATATTTAAAAAAGTGCATATTAAAAAAATGTGAGGTAGTGTCCAAAGATTCAACGTCCATTTAGGAATAAGACAGCAGAGAGGAAGAACCTGTCCTGAATCACTGAGTGTGTGCCTTCAGGCTTCTGTACCTCCTACCTGATGGTAACAGTGAGAAAAGGGCATGCCCTGGGTGCTGGAGGTCCTTAATAATGGACGCTGCCTTTATGAGACACTGCTACCAAGATGGAGCTGACTATATTTACAACCCTTCACAGCTTCTTTCAGTCCTGTGCAGTAGCCCACTCCCCCATACCTGGTAGTGACGCAGCCTGTCAGAATGCTCTCCACAGTACAACTATAGAAGTTTTTGAGTGCATTTGTTGACATGCCAAATCTCTTCAAACTCCTAATGAAGCATAGCCGCTGTCTTGCCTTCTTTATAATTACATCGATATGTTGGGACCAGGTTAGATCCTCAGAGATCTTGACACCCAGGAACTTGAAACTGCGGAGAGAGAAAAACATTGTTTTTGTTTTGGATATTTTCCCTTGCATTTCAATGCTTTTTGCTGAAACATTAACTATTTCTCCCTCCACTGTTGCTGCATGATCTGCTGCATAGTGCACACATTTTCTGTGAATTAGCAAATAGACCCATCATATAAATACAATTGCAAAGAAAGCAGCCCCTCTACTTCCTCAGGAGTCTGTAGAGATTCAGCCTGTCATTAAAAACCTTGGCAAACCTCTATAGCTGGGTAGTGGAAAGTGTGCTGACTGGCTGCATTGCGGAGTGGTATGGGAACACTAATGCCTTTGAGTGGAAAATCCTACAAAAGGTAGTTGATTCGGCCCAGAACCGCATGGGTAAAGCCCTCTCAACTATGGAGTACATCTACATGAAACATTGCCGTAGAAAAGCAGAATCCATCGTCAAAGAACCTCAGCACCAAGGCCACGCTCTTTCCTTGTTGCTACCATCAGGTAGAAGGTACAGGTGTCTCAGGACTCGCACCACCAAGTTCGAGAACAGTTGCTACCCCTCAACCATCAGGCTCTTGAACAAAAATGGATAATTACACTCATTCTATTTCAGGTGTTCCCACAACTGATGGGCTCACATTAAGGACTGTTTATCTTGTTATTTTATGCGCACACTATTGTTTGCTATTTATTTATATTTGCATTTGCACATTTAATTGTTCATTGATCCTGTTTACAGTTACTGTTCTGTAGGTTTTCTAAGTACCCGCAGGGAAAAGAATCTCGGGGTTTTATGTGATGACATGTATATATTCTGATAATAAATTTTACTTTGAACTTTGAAATAGAATTTGTTTTCCCTCTGTGCATTAATGCTGATATTGGTATAAATATGCTTGTTAAATCTAAGTGTAATTGTGTTCAGTAGAAAAAGCCACACGTTCTTAATGAACCGCTAATTATAACCTGTTTTCTTAAATCCAAGTATAGCTTAAAGATTATAGATCTTGGTGGGCTATCAAATACTTTTAAAAGATATCAGAGACCACAATTTCTCTAACTTGGTTCAGCCCAAATGGATTCTATTAACTGCATCTTATACTTGCCAGGCACCAATTTACAGTGTGTAATTCAGTTTGCGTTGCCGTACCCTCTCCCTCTCAGATTGCTTTTCCCAACCACCCATGTCTTTTTGCGAGTCATGCCTCATGCTTTGATTCCTTTACTGCCAGTGACATTAGAATTTATTGAAACCCTGCACCCTGTCACTGCTCATTACAGCATGCTTGACATCTTCCAGCTATATTCAATAGTGCGGCTTGTTAGAGGAGAGCAAGGCTCTGGCCATACTGATTCACCCCTTGGTGCTCAGTCCGCCATTCCAGTTCTGTGATTCACTTTAACTTCTGTTTTAGTTTAATAGAGAATTAAAATGCTGTGGGCAAGCTGAGGTATTTAAACAATCATGAAAACTGAAACAACTTCTAAGAATATGACTCCTGAAGCAAACAGCAAAGCAAGAAGAACTTGTAACATACAATGGTACAAAGTACAGCACATTTTCAGACCCTTCAGGCCACCATGTCTACAGCAGTCTAGTTAATCCCATCTGTCTGCATCCCTCTGTTCCTGTCTAAATACTTCTTAAATGTTGCTATCATGTCTGCTTCTATCACCTCCTCTGACAGCACACTCTGTGTTAAAAAGAAAACTTGCCTTATAATTCTCCTTTAAACTTTCCCCCTCTTAAAGCTATGTCCTTTAGTACTTGACGAGGAAAAATACCTATGCCTCTGATAATTTTATACACCCCTCAGCATTTAGTACATTCAGTCAACATTCTGAATGATGAGATTCGGCACATCAACAAATACACTCAAAAACTTGTACAGGTGTACCGTGGAGAGCATTCTATAGGTTATATTGCTGTCTGGTATGGAGGGGCTACTGCAGAGGACCGAAAGAAGCTACAGAGGGTTGTAAATTTAGTCTGCTCCATCTTGGGTTCTAGCCTACAAAGTACTTAGGACATCTTCAAGGAATAGTGTCTCATAAAGGCTGCGTCCATTATTAAGGACCTCCAGCACCCAAGGCATGCCCTTTTCTCACTGTTACCATCAGATAGGAGGTACAGAAGCCTGAAGGCACACACGATTCAGGAACAGCTTCTTCCCCTCTGCTATCCAATTCCTAAATGGATATTGAACGCATGAACACTACCTCACTTTTTTTAAAAATATAGTATTTCTGATTTTTGTATGGTTTTTATCTATTCAATATATGTATACTGTAATTGATTTTACTTTATTGATTATTATTATTTTATTTTGTTCTTTTTTTCTCTGCTAGATTATGTATTGCATTAAACTGCTGCTGCTAAGTTAACAAATTTCACGTCACATGCCGGTGATAATAAACCTGATTCTGATTCTGGAGAACCTCTTCTGCTCCCTTCTCACAGACTCCAAATCCTCCCTATAGTGTGACGAACAAAATTCCACACGGTTCTCCAGATGTGGCTTAACCATGGTTTAATGGTGTTGCAATATGACTTCCTAACCAGTTAAAACTCACCTTGAACTACAATGCCAGGGTAACATTTTCTTCTTTCCCGTCCAGTATGCCCTTCACATGATATACTCTAGTCTGAGAGGCTTCAAACACAACAGCAGAAGGAAACGGGAGCATGGTTTGGCTGTCAGGCTCCTCAAGACTGTCCTGTCATTCATTACTATAGCTGATCAACCACAGGCCCTCAACTCCTCCTCAGTGCCAGATTCCCATAGTCCTTAATTACTTGAATTCTCAAAAATCTACTTAACTCCATTTTAAATATGTTTAATGATCCGACCTCCAAAGCTCTCTGATGAAGGTGCTGGGGAGTAGGTACAGAGGAGATGTCAGGGGTAAGTTTTTTACTCAGAGAGTGGTGAGTGCGTGGAATGGGCTGCCGGCAATGGTGGTGGAGGCAGATATGATAGGATCTTTTAAGAGGCTTTTAGAGAGGTACATGGAGCTTAGTAAAATAGAGGGCTTTAGGTAACCTAGTAATTTCTGAGGTAGGGACATGTTCGGCACAACTTTGTGGACCAAAGGGCCTGTATTGTGCTGTAGGTTTTCTATGTTTCTATGAAGAGATTCATTACCCTCTGTATGAGGAAATTTCAATAGAACCCAGTTTTAAATGACTGGACCTTCATCTTGAAACTAAACCCTCATTCAATACTTGCCAAAACAACTGGAACCATCTCGACATCTACATTGTCATGGACCCATTAGAATCTTAAATTTCAATATGGTCACCCCTCATTATTCTAAACTCCGAACAATATAGGTTAAGCCTATTTAGTCCCTCTTATAGGACAGTACCCTCATCCCAGGAATTAGCTTGGTGAATCCCCTATGGATAGTCCACAATACTGCAATTTTCTTTCCAGGATAAAGACACTAAAACAATGCACAGCTCACCAACACCCTGTACAATATCTCTGTAGTAAAATATCTCTGGTTCTGAATTACAACCTTTTCACAATAAAGGTCAATATGCATTAACCTTCTTACCTACCAGCTGTACCAGCCTGTTAAATTTTTATGATTCATGGTGCAGGCACTGATGTCTCTCTGTACTTCACTGAATGGCTGTCTCTTCCCTTTTAGAAAATAATCTGCTTTTCTGATTCTTCTTCCTGAAGAGCAAGACCTCACATTTTCCTATGTTAAACCCCAAATGTCAGGTCTTCACTCACACACTCACTCAATCTATCCATATCACATCACAGAGCCTAAGTATTCTCATCACAGCACATCCTTTCACTTCTTTCCTTGGCAAACTTAGATTCCCTAAATTCTTCCCTCTCCCCTCCACATTACCTCAGCCCCTCCAGCTTATTAATAATTGAGGGCCAAAAGAAATGATCCCTGGGGTAGTCCACTAGGTATATCCTTTCAACTTGAAATTGCCCTTTTAGTCCAGCTCCACTGTTTACTGTGTGATAAACAGTTTCTAATTACTGCAAACACACTCTTGACGTGTACTAGCCTCAAAGTGCTTTACTGAAGACTAAAATCCACTATATCTACAGGTTCCGCTCATCTGCTCTGCTTATTACATCCTCAAAGAGCTCAAGCAATTTGTTAAACAAGATTTACTTTTTACAAAACTATGTTGACTTACTCTCATTGTATTAAACTTTCATAACTTCAGTGATTTCACCTTTGATATTGACTCTGGCACCTTGCTAGCAATAGGTGTTAAGCTAATTGTTCTGTAGTTTTTATGCCTTTTCTTCTCTTAGTCACTGGAATTATAATTCTGCTGGCTTCCCATTCACTTGCAGCTATTACCCTAGTAGTGGTGGGGAACTGATAAGCAACAACATTTAAAACAGAAAGCTTAATAAATTAAAGCTTCAATTTGAAATTATCAGTCAATTCTATAAAGTTTTACAATACATGCAAGAAATGTAACAGCTATACTCTCTTTTCTGGATTAAAGCCCAAACAACTCAACCTAGGCTTGCAATAGAAGTTAAGAATTATATCATGTTCAAAGAGGAAGCATATACTGTTTCAGAATCAGGTGTGTGTGTGTGTGTGTGCATGTGCAAAAGCTAAATAAGTAGTGCAAAAAAGTTGTGAGGTAGTGTTCATTGGTTCAATGTCCATTCATAACTCTAATGACAAAGGGGAAGAATGTGTTCCTTTATCACTGTGTATGTACCTTCAGGCTCTTGTGCCTCCTCACTGATGGTAGCAATGAGAAGAGGGCTTGTCCTGGGTGATGGGGTTCCTTAATGATGGATGCCACCTTTTTGAGGCATTGTTTCTTAAACATATCCTGGATGCAAGGAAGGGTAGTGGTCATGATGGAGATGACTGCGTTCACAACTTACTGCATTTGATCCTGTGCCTTGCCCCTCCCATACCATACGATGATGCAGGCAGTTAGAATACTCTCCAAAGTAAATCTGCGGAAATTTGCAAGCATCTTTGGCGACATTCCAAATCTCCTCAAACTCTAATGAAATAAAGCTGCTGTCATGCCTTCTTTGTAACTGCATCTATGTGTTGGGCCCAGGATGGATCGTCAGAGATGTTGACGCCCAGGAACTTGAATTTGCTCACTCTTTCCACTTCCTATCCTTCTTTGAGGACTGGTGTGTGAGCCCTCCTCGTGCCTTTTCTGAAGTTCACAATCAGTTCTTTAGTCTTAATGATGTTGAGTACAACGTTGTTGCTGGAACACCACTGAACTACATGATATATCTCGCTCCTCTATGCCCTCTCACCACCCTCTGAAATTCTTCCAACAATTCCAGAAAATGTGGCAGGCCTGAGGATTACTAGATTAGATTTCAGTAAAAAGGACCATGAGCTTGGCTAAGAAGAAAATTATAGTATTAGTAGCTTAAAAATGAGCTGTGATGCTTCAGCAAGTATTTAAAAAGAAGTTATTAGTAAAGCTAAATATACTGTAGGTTTGCTTATTGTCATAAATGGGAGAATTTATAATGGGGAACAAAGAAAAGACAAAGCATTTAGAGAAATACTTTGGTTCTGCCTTCATGCTGGAGGACACAGATGATTTACCTGAAGTATGAAAGAACCAAGAGGCTAAAAATAAAGGATAAATTAAAGCAAAATAACATTAGTACAAAGAAAGTCTTGAAAAATTAATGAGGCTGAAAGCTGATGAATCCCTGAGACTTGATTATCTATATATCCCATAGTGCATAAAAGGGCAGGAATGAAAGTAGTGGATACATTGCTCAATATCTTCCAAAGTTCAACGGAAGGTCGGAGGATGACAAATGTAGTCCCACTACTTAAGAAAGGGAGGAGGGAAAACAGAGAACGTCAGGCCAGATCAGTGGTAGGGAAAATATTAGGGTCTATTATAAAAGATCTGATAAAAGGATATTTACAAAATGTCAGTTGGATGAGACAAAGTCAGTACAGATTTATGAAAGAGCAAACACGAGGAAATCTGCAGATGCTGGAAATTCAAACAACAACACACACAAAATGCTGGTGGAACACAGCAGGCCAGGCAGCATCTAAAGGGAGAAGCGCTGTCGACGTTTCGGGCCGAGACCCTTCGTCAGGACTAACCGAAAGGAAAGATAGTAAGAGATTTGAAAGTAGTGGGGGGAGGGGGAAATGCGAAATGATAGGAGAAGACTGGAGGGGGTGGGATGAAGCTAAGAGCTGGAAAGGTGATTGGCAAAAGTGATACAGAGCTGGAGAAGGGAAAGGATCATGGAACGGGAGGCCTCAGGAGAAAGAAAGGAGGGGAGGGGGGAGCACCAGAGGGAGATGGAGAACAGGCAAACAACTAAATATGTCAGGGATGGGGTAAGAAAGGGAGGAGGGGCATTAACGGAAGTAGAGAAGTCAATGTTCATGCCATCAGGTTGGAGGCTACCCAGCCGGTATATAAGGTGTTGTTCCTCCAACCTGAGTGTGGATTCATTTTGACAGTAGAGGAGGCCATGGATAGACATATCAGAATGGGCATGGGACGTGGAATTAAAATGTGTGGCCACTGGGAGATCCTGCTTTCTCTGGCGGGCCGAGCGTAGGTGTTCAGCAAAACGGTCTCCCAGTCTGCGTCGGCTCTCACCAATATATAAAAGGCCACACCGGGAGCACCGGACGCAGTATACCACACCAGCCGAGTCACAGGTGAAGTGTCGCCTCACCTGGAAGGACTGTTTGGGGCCCTGAATAGTGGTGAGGGAGGAAGTCGCTCCCTACGCAACTCCCTTGTCCACTCGTCCCCCCCATCCCTTCCCACCGATCTCCCTCCTGGCACTTACCCTTGTAAACGGAACAAGTGCTACACCTGCCCTTACACTTCCTCCCTCACCACCATTCAGGGCCCCAGACAGTCCTTCCAGGTGAGGCGACACTTCACCTGTGAGTCTGCTGGTGTGGTATACTGCGTCCGGTGCTCCCGGTGTGGCCTTTTATATATTGGTGAGACCCGACGCAGACTGGGAGACCGTTTCGCTGAACACCTACGCTCGGTCTGCCAGAAAAAGCAGGATCTCCCAGTGGCCACACATTTTAATTCCACGTCCCATGCCCATTCTGATATGTCTATCCATGGCCTCCTCTACTGTCAAAATGAATCCACACTCAGGTTGGAGGAACAACACCTTATATACCGGCTGGGTAGCCTCCAACCTGATGGCATGAACATTGACTTCTCTAACTTCCGTTAATGCCCCTCCTCCCCTTCTTACCCCATCCCTGACATATTTAGTTGTTTGCCTGTTCTCCATCTCCCTCTGGTGCTCCCCCCTCCCCTCCTTTCTTTCTCCTGAGGCCTCCCGTCCCATGATCCTTTCCCTTCTCCAGCTCTGTATCACTTTCGCCAATCACCTTTCCTGCTCTTAGCTTCATCCCACCCCCTCCAGTCTTCTCCTATCATTTCGCATTTCCCCCTCCCCCCACTACTTTCAAATCTCTTACTCTCTTTCCTTTCGGTTAGTCCTGACGAAGGGTCTCGGCCCGAAACGTCGACAGCGCTTCTCCCTTTAGATGCTGACTGGCCTGCTGTGTTCCACCAGCATTTTGTGTATGTTGTTGTACAGATTTATGAAAGGAAGGTTATCCTTTTTAAATCCTACTTGAAGTTTTGAGGAAGTAACTTCTAAATAGATAAGAGAGAATTGGTGAATGATTTTCTAAAGTGACAAATCCCATAGATGAAGTTAGTGTACAAATTGAAACCAAATGGGATTGAGGGTAACATAGTGGCTTGGATTGAAAATTAATTGACAAACAGGAAACATTGAGGAGGAACTTATGGAACACAAACACCAATGGTTTGGACAAGGGAAACAAATATAACATTAAAATTCCTAACAAAATTAAAGTGATTGAGATTGTGAGGAGGATACAGAGACAGAAAAGTGATTCGAGCAAGCTGAGTGACTGGACAAGCATATAACTGGTGCGGTACGAGGTAAATAAATGTTGTTATTCACTTCGATAGGAGGAAAAGAGGAATTCTTATTTCAATTGATGGACAAGGAAATATTGATATACAGTACCAAGGGATTTGACTGTCATTGTACAAACTGTCACTTGTTCAAGTGAAGCAAGCAGTTAAATGCTATGCAAGACTTTTTTGCAAGAGCTTTTAAGTACAGCTCTGATGTGTATCATTTTACGTGCCTTGCATTAATGAGTAAATACTTATAATTGCTTCAAATTATAAAATGCTTTTGTTGACTGATGAAATGGTAAATGCATGAAATAAGCTATTTGTTCTCAAGATAACGGAGCCACCAAAAAGACAAGTTATTTAATATAAAATGATGTACAGCAAGGAAAATAAGGAGGCAAATAAAAGACAGGAAGTAAAGAGCAAGATGAAAGAATATTAAAGTTAATTTATTTTTCTGAAATTATGAGATTTTGCAGTTGCAAAATTAAATTTTCAATGCCAGAGTGCTTATTTGGCATTTATAAGTATTATCATGCCACTTAAAAAAAAGTTCAGCTAATTGCACTGGACAGTAAATGCCAGCATTGCCAGTAATATTCATGTCCCAGGAATGAAAATTTTTTTAAAATCCATCACTGAAATTGTGTGCATAATGAATATGGGTGTTCTCCACCCCTGCCTTTGCTCATCTGCGGTTATAATCCTCATGCTTGAGCTTGTTACATCTGAATTTAATGACAAAAATGCTCTCCTGACTAGTTGGCCATCTTCAACCTTCCAAAACCTGAACCCATCCAAAACACTGCTGTCTAAGTGCTAATTCACAGCATGCCCTAGTCACCTTTCACTCCTATGATTGCTGATCTATATTGGCTCGTACTGAAGCATTCTTCAGTTTTAGATTATGTCCTTGCTTTCTCATTGTCTTTTCACTGCTTGCCATTGTAGCTCATCCAGCCTTATAACCCCTTAAAGTTCTGCCTATGACATCATCTCACCGGTCTCTAAACAGTCAGTAATCTCATCAACGATTAACAATCCCATCCCATCCAAGGTAGAGTCCTTTCTGCTTACGTCTCCCGCACTCACTCTTTCAGATTTACCTCTTTGACCGTGGTATTAGTTTAGTTATCTCTGAAAAAGGAGTTGGGATGTTAGGTTGAAATTATATAAGATATTGGTGAGGGCTAATTTGGAGTATTGTGTGCAGTTCTGGTCACCTACCTACAGGGAAGAGATCAGTAAGATTAAAAGGGTACAGAGAAATTTTACAAGTTGTTGCCAGGGCTTGAAGACCTAAGTTATGGGGAAAGGTTGACAAAGTTAGCAGTTTATTCCCAAGAGAGTTGGGGAATGAGGGGAGATTTGACAGAGGAATGCACAATTATGAGTGGTATTGATAGGACAAATGCAAGCAGGCTATTTTCCACTGAGGTGAGCTGAAACTAGAAATAAAGGTCATAAGCATCAAGGGTGAAAGGTGAAATGTTTAAGGGGAACATGAGGGGGATTTCTTAACTCAGAGGGTGGTGAGAGTGAGGAATACACTGGCAGCAGAATTGGTGGATACAGAATCGATTTTCAACGTTTAAGGAAAACTTGATAGGTACATGGATGGGAGGGGTATAAAGAGCTATGATCCAGTGCAGGTCGATGGGACTGGGCAGATTAATAGTTTAGTATGGACTAGATGGGCCAAAGGGCCAGTTTCTGTGTTGCGTTCCATGACTCTAACCTAAAATTATGATGATATTGTGTGCTCTGTGAAGCATTGCAGGATGATATAGTTTTGTTCAAGACACTACACAGATGCAATTTCTTGTAATGGTGATCACTTATTACTACTCCCTGAGCAAAGGTCAAATTGACCCATACTGCTAGAATATTGGATTTATTTTCAGTAAGCCTGATTTAAATTGACCTGTAGGGAGAAAAATAGATATTGAAATTTAAAATCTGAAGGACTTTCTGTGATGGAAACATAATGAAAAATTCTATTCATCACAGGGATGTCAACTCAGGAGGACAGTTGCCAGGGATAGATAGAAATTCTCAAATTTCTCTTGATTACCCTTGGGAATCAAAGTGCTTCTGCAGAACCCAGCTTCAGAAAATTAAATAGTAGATGATGGAACAGTATAAATGTTCTGAGAGCAAGTGCCCCTCCTGAGGTGAATGGCCTTTCCTTATCCCCTATTTCCTCATGTTCTTCTGCGATGTCCTCAATTATGTTCTGACATGACTCTTATTGGCTACAAAGAAATTATGTAAATTAAAGAAAGGAAGGACAAGCAATACCAACAGGAATGGGAAGAAATAAAGGTCTTTTGAAAATGTTCAAAACTTTTATGGGTCACATGGTTCAGACAGTTGGAAAAGAGAGTTATAGATTGTAAAGAAGTCAGGTAGCAGCAGGAAATTAAAGTAAAACCCAGAAGATTTTGTTAACACATTAGTAGGTTATTACTGGTACGTAATAATGGGGGACATACTGATCTAATTCTATGCCGGCTTCTTTTACTTGTCTTAAAATATGGGGATGAACTCCAGCAGTTTCATTCAGAACTACAGGGCACCGGCAGCTCTTTTCACCAGAATTATTAATGCTAACCATAACATAGAGGAGTATTGTAAAAAAGGTCAATTAGAGAAGTCAACTGGAGAACTACAGTCTACTCAAGGATAGTCAACATGGCTTTGTGAAGGGAAGGTCGTGCCTCACAAGCCTAATTGAGTTTTTTGAAGAGGTAACAAAAGAAATTGATGATGGTAGGGCAGTAGATGTGGTCTACATAGATTTTAGCAAGGCAGTTCATAGATTTTAGCAAGGCATTTGACAAGGTCCTCCACGAGAGACTCATCCAGAAAGTCATGAGGCATGGGATCGGTGGAATCTTGGTTGTTTGGATAAAAAATTGGCTTACAGGAAGAATGCAGGAGGTAGTAGTGGAAGGAAAGTATTCTGCCTGGAGGTTGGTGACTAGTGGAATGCCGCAGGGATCTGTCCTGGGACCCCTGCTCTTTGTGATTTTTATAAATGACCTGGATGAAGATGCGGAAGGATGGGTGAGTAAGTTTGCAGATGACACAAAGATTGGAGGAGTTGTGGATGGAGCTGTAGGTTGTCAAAGGTTACAAGAGGATACAGACAGGATGCAGAGTTGGACAGAAAAGTGGCAGATGGAGTTCAGTCTGGATAAGTGTGAGGTGATGCATTTTGGAAGGACAAACCAGAAGACTGAGTACAGGGTTAATGGTCGGTCACTTAAGACTGTGGATGAACAGAGGGACCTTGGGGCTCAAATCCATACATCCCTCAAGGTCGCTGCACAGGTTGATAGGATAGTTAAGAAGGTCTATGGGATGCTAGGCTTCATTAATAGGAGGATTGAGTTCAAAAGTAGAGAGGTCATGTTGCAACTCTACAAATCTCTGGTGAGACCAAACTTAGAGTATTGAGTTCAGTTCTGGTCACCTCATTATAGGAAGGATGTGGAAGCTATGGAGAGGGTGCAGAGGAGATTTACTAGGATGTTGCCTGCATTGGAAAACAAGTCTTATGAGGCAAGGTTAGCAGAGTTGGAACTTTTCTCTTTAGAGCGTAGAAGGATGAGAGGGGACTTGATAGAGGTCTACAAGATTATGAGAGGCATAGATAAGGTGGATAGCCAGTACCTGTTTCTCAGGGCAACAATAGCAAAAACCAGAGGGCATATGTACAAAGTTGAGGGAGGGAAGTTTAGGGGAGACATCAGCAGTAAGCTTTTTACACATATGGTTGTGGGTGCCTGGAATGACTTGCCAGGAATGGTGGTGGAGGCTAAAACATTTAAGAGGCTCTTAAATACCCTCTTGGAGAGGCACATGGATGAAAGAAAGATAGAGGGTTACAGGGTAGTGTGGGATTAGTACTTTTTTTTAAGGAATATATGGGTCGGCACAACATGGAGGGCTGAAGGGCCTGTACTGTGCTGTAGTATTCTAGTGACTAGTGTCTAGTTCAATAACATACATTGGAAAGGAAATCTGCTATTGTTCCCAATCTGGCTGATCTAGTCCCTGAACATTATCTATCTTCATTAATTTCAAAGCCATCCCCTGGTCCTGATGGGATGCATCCCAGGGTACTGAAGGAATTGGCGGAGGTTATAGTAGACGCGTTGGTAATCATTTATCAAAACTCTAGACTCTGGGCAGGTCCCGGCGGATTGGAAGACAGTAAATGTCACGCCACTTTTTTAAAAAGGATGTAGGCAAAAGACGGGCAACTATAGGCCAGTTAGTTAACGTCTGTAGTCGGGAAAATGCTTGAAGCTATCATTAAGGAAGAAATAGCGAAACATTTAGAAAGGAGTGGTTCCATTAGACAGACGCAGCATGGATTCAGAAAGGGCAGGTCCTGTTTGACAAACTTACTGGAGTTCTTTGAGGACATAATGTGTACAGTGGATAGGCGGGAACAGGTGGATGTCGTATACTTGGATTTCCAGAAGGCATTCGATAAGGTGCCGCACAAGAGACTTATAAATAAGATATGGATGCATGGAGTTGGAGGAAGTGTATTGGCATGGATAGTGGATTGGTTAACAAATAGAAGGCAGAGAGTTGGTATAAATGGGTGTTTCTCTGGTTGGCATTCAGTGGTGAGTGGGGTGCCACAGGGGTCAGTGTTGGGCCCGCAGTGTTTACCATTCACATTGATGATTTGGAAGAGGGGATTGAGTGTAGCATAGCAAAATTGCTGATGACACTACTCTGAGTGGAGAGTCTACAGAGGGATATAGATAGGTTAAGTGAGTGGGCCAAGGTCTGGCAGATGGAATACAACATTGGTAAATGCGAGATCATCCACTTTGGAAGGAATAATACAAGAGCAGATTATTATTTAAATGGTAAAATATTGCAGCATGCTGTTGTGAAGAGGGACTTGGGAGTGCTTGTTCCTGAATCGCAAAAAGTTGGCTTGCAGGTACAACAGGTTATTAAGAAGGTAAACTGAATGTTGTCCTTCATTGCTAGAGGGATTGAATTCAAGAGCAGGGAGGTTACGCTGCAACTATACAGGGTACTGGTGAGGCCGCACCTGGAGTACTGTGTGCAGTTCTGGTCTCCATACTTGAGGAAGGATATACTGGATTTGGAGGCAGTGCAGAGGAGGATCACCAGCTTGATTCCAGAGATGAAGGAGTTAACCTATGAGGAGAGATTGAGTCTCCTGGGACTATACTCTCTGGAATTCAGAAGAATGAGGGGGGATCTTAAAGAAACATACAAAATTTTAAAAGGGGTAGGTAAGATAGAAGTAGGAAAGTTGTTTCCATTGGTACGTGAGACTAGAACTAGGGGACATTGCCTCAAGATTCAGGGGAGAAGATTTAGGACAGAGATGAGGAGAAACTATTTTTCCCAGAGAGTGGTGAATCTGTGGAATTCTCTGCCCATGGAAGCAGTTGAGGCTTCTTCACTAAATATATTTAAGATACAGTTAGGTAGATTTTTACATAGTAGGGGAATTAAGGGTTAAAAGGAAAAGGCAGGTAGATGGAGCTGAGTTTAGAGACAGATCAACCGTGATCTTATTGAATGGCAGGGCAGGCTCGATGGGCTGGATGGCCGACTCCTACTCCTATTTCTTATGTTCTTATAAATGTTGACCGGCAGGAATGCCTACATACCATAAATGCATGCAAAAATTCAAGAATAGCCCTCAGAGAAATACTTTTTCCACAAAAGAATACCATAAACTTAATCACCTTATCAA
This sequence comes from Hemitrygon akajei, assembly GCF_048418815.1. NCBI lineage: Eukaryota > Metazoa > Chordata > Chondrichthyes > Myliobatiformes > Dasyatidae > Hemitrygon > Hemitrygon akajei. The sequence goes on from NC_133131.1 coordinate 112,070,753, forward strand.
AATTTTAAAGTCAATTTATTATCAAAGTACATACAATTCAACATATACTACCCTGAGATTCATTTTCTTGTAGGCATTCACAGCAGCACCAAGAAGTACAACAGATTCAATGAGAAACTACACACAAAGACTGAAAAACAACTAATGTGCAAAAGAGTACAAATTGTGCAATACAAAAATAAATACATAAATAATGCTGAGAACATTGAGAGGCGAGTCCATAGGTTGTACGATCAGTTCAGTGCTGAGATGAATGAGGTTCAGTGGCCAGGTGGTTGAAGGGTAATATCTGCTCGTGAACCTGGTGGTGTGAGTCCTGAGGCTCCTGGCATGGCCTGGATGGTGGGTGTACTGGGTGATGGTAGCGCTCCTTGTAGATCTTCTTAATCAGAGAATCAAATTGAAAAGCCTCTCTTTTACAGCAAACATGTTTGTCAATGTTGGCAAATCTAAATGAACAATATGGTAGGAGCATTAATTTTATCTGTTGTAGTGGCAAATTAAAATTCTCTATTACTTAGAATATATGTATTTGAAAAGTAAGATTAGAGCAAATAAATGAATTTCACTTTAAAATAATAGTTGTAACTGAATTTATTCACCATCCTCTCCTGTCACAGTATTTTACACTGTCAAGAAATCAAGCTTAAAGAATTACACTTACACTATAATTATGGTTAACATATGAGGAGTGTTTGGCAGCTTTGGGCCTGTACTCACTATAATTTAGAAGAATGCAAGGAGATCTCATTGAAACCTACTGAATGTTGAAAGGACTACATAGGGTGGACGTGGAGAGGATGTTTTATATGGTGGGGGTATCCAGAACTAGAACGCATAGCCTCAGAATTGAGGGGCACTGTTTAGAATAGAGGTAAGGGGGAATGGTTTTAGCCAAAGTGTAGTGAATCTGTTGAATGCTCTGCCACGGACTGTGGTGGAAGCCAAGTCCATGAGTATATTTAAGGCAAAAGTTGATAGTTTCCTGATTGGTCAGGGCATCAAAGGATATGGCGAGAAGGCAGGTGTATGGGGTTGAGTGGGATCTGGGATCAGCCATGATGGAACGACAGAGCAGACTCGATGGGCCTAACTCTGCTCCTGTGTCTTATGGTATATATCATTTACAGAGCGAATGAATAGACTTCTAATTTTGTGGGACTGACCCATCTGAGCAAAAGTTAATGGAAGATCACTGACATCAGGCAGAATGCTGTCATGGATCCGTAAAATCATTATTTTCTATCAGGAAGTCTTCGTTTTTGCTGGGGTCTCAAGGAGATTGTTAGAGAGGTTCAATTATACAGTTCAGGCATTTATCCTCATCTGAATGGCCCTAACAGTCTTAATGGTACACAATTGACAAGGTACACCTGCTCGTCAGTGTAAATATCTAAGCTGCCAATCATGAGGCAGCAACTCAATACGTAAGAGCATGCAGGCATTGTCAAGAGGTTCATTTGTTGTTCAGACTAAACATCAGAATGGGGAAGAAATGAGATCTAAGTGACTTTGACCATGGAATGATTGGTGGTGCCAGATGGGGTGGTTTGAGTATCTCAGAAACTGCTGATCTCCTGGGATGTTCATGCAAGTGGTCTCTAGAGTGTATAGAGAATGATTTGAAAAACAAAAAATAGGGGGGACATCACGTGATGACGTAGGATCGAGACGCAGGGACCCAGCTCTCCCGTAAAAAGTTAATAAATTAATGTTTAAATGAAGAAAAGTTAGTCAATACTCTCTAAAAGTTGCTTATAAACGACTCCGGACTGTGTCAAGCTATGCCTCAAGGAAAGAAGATGAAGAAAACTAATACCGGGAAGACTACGCAAGTTGGAACAAGAGCGAGGCCCACGTCTACCGAGGAGCCGCGATCTCAGGTACATTGTATCGCCGGTGATACTGAACAGGAGATGGTGGCAACGCTTGCCACTTCCAAAGGAAAAAACCATCGTGAACTGCGCAAACGCGAAGGATGGAGCATGCGCAAACAGGAACAAAAAGGACTACAAAGCCCAGCTACCACTGCAACTGAAAGTGATAGCGAATCGGAGGGAGAATCAAATCTCTCGGAAGGATCAGCTGAAGGAGGTAAAAGTCCTTCTAGAAATATAGAAAAGACTTTGAGGCAAATAATGCGTAAATTAGACACATTAAAAGTAATTAAAAATAACCAAAAAAAACTCGAAAAAAAAATGACCAATATGGAGACTATGCTTGATAAAATGACAAAGAGACAGGAAAAAATGGAAAAAAGAATTACGGACTTGGAAACTACAACGGAAGACATGGTTGAAAGAATGGACAAAATGGAAAAGGAAAATACTGCTTGGACATCAGAAAGAAAACAATTTATGGAAAAAATTGATAAGCTTGAAAATCTCAGTAGACGAAATAATATTAAAATTGTTGGACTTAAAGAAGATATAGAAGGAGAAGATCCAATAAATTTTTTTTCAAAAATGGATCCCTAAAAAATTGAAAATGGAAAGAGAAACTCCAATTGAGATTGAATGGGCGCATAGATCTTTAAGGTCAAGACCTCGAGCTGACCAAAACCCACGATCAATTTTGATAAAATGCTTACGATACCAAGACAAAGAAAAGATCCTGAAGGCCGCTGCCCAAAGTGCCAAAAATAGAAACGGGCCACTGATGATAGCAGGGAAACCAATTCTTTTTTATCCTGATATAAGTTACAACCTGTTGAAGAGAAGGAAGGAATTTAACCCAGCGAAAAAAGCCTTATGGGAAAAGGGTTATAAATTTACAATGCGTCATCCAGCAACACTGATAATTTTTTTGGAGGACGGAAAAATTTTTTTTTCCGTCTATCGAAAAGCGGAGGAGTTTGTACAAGAACTTCCATCTATTCGCTAACTACACATAGAGGCTTCCAAACGTAATGGATTAAAGATGAAGATAGACCCAAGGAACAGAAGTGATGGACATTTATGGATATTACAGAAGAGAAAAGCAAAATTTTAGAAATACTAAATGAGAATAGTATTTTTTTTTCTCTTCTTATACATATACTTTTTTATGTTGCGGGGGAGCTGGGAGGCTGTGGATCGGTTACTGCGGGATTCACGTGTGTAATCATGGCGGTTGCCATGACCCGTACAGCAGAGGGGGGTAATGTTGTGTCTTTTTTCCACAACATTAGTAGGGGGGTATTTTTTTTTTTCCTTTATATTTTAATTTTTTTCTATCTTTTTGCCTGGATGAATGGTGGGGACACACATAGCAACATGGAGATTTTTATAAAGATTTCCCAGGATACCACGAAAGTGGAAAGATTAGGTATTATTATAGATTGAAAAGAAAAAGAACTTTAACATATATTTTAAAAAAAAAAAATGAGAACTCCGTGGAGCATGTGGGGATCTTCCAACATCCAGGCATTTCCTTTTTTTTTCTCTTTCTTATTTTCTTAATAGGGATGTTAGGGGGGAGGGGTTAAGGGGAGGGGGCTGGGTAACACTTTTTTTTCATGCACATTTATTCTGTAACAATTTGAAAACAATAAAAAAAGTTTATATAAAAAAAAAGAAAAACAAAAAATACCCATTAAGCTGCAGTTCTGTGAACAAGAATGCAATGTTAATGAGAGATGTCAGAGGAGAATGGCCAGACTGGTTCAAGCTAACAGGAAGGTAACATAAACTCTGTAACCATGCAATACAACAGTGGTGTGCAAATTATGTAGCCATGCACAACACATTGAACTTTGAAGTGGATGATTGGCTACGACATCCACTCAGTGACCACTCTATAAGTACAGGAGGTACCTAATAAAGTGGCCTCTGAAAATATTTATCACTTAACCATCTATAAGAAAACAGCGTGAAAAATAGCACACATTTTTTAAGTGCAAAAGTCAGTCACAACAGTACAGGACACCGGAAATCTAAGTGCTAGTACAACAGAGGTAGGTGGGCTCTGATTTCTAATTTACAAGATAGAGGGTAATTCTCAGTTAGAAAATAGAAACAGCTTCTTGGTGAACTGCCTCTGCCTTTGTGCTTATTTTGGTAGTGGTAAAACTGTGGATATATAGAGAGTGTGGCGATGAGTCTGTCAGCGATTTATGTCTGTGATAATGTTCTTGGAAGTGTGCTCATTTTTAAAGGTCAATGTAAATTTATTATCAAAGTACTTATATGTCACAATATACTACCCTGAGTCTCATTTTCTTGTGGACTTTCACAGTAAATACAAAGAATCACAACAGAATTATTGAAAAACTGCACAGAAATAATGATGAAATAACAACCAACGTGCAAAAAACAACAAGTGGTTATACTTGCTACAGCCACTTTTATTTGAACGCCAGATTTACTCTGTGCATTGAGGGCCATGAAATCTACACCTCTGCAATACTCTTTTTTGAGTCACACACACAAAATAGTGGAGAAACTCAGCAGGACAAGCAGCATCTATGGAAAGGAATGAAGAGTCGAAGTTTCGGGCTGAGACCCTTCATCAAAACTCAGCCTGAAATGACAACTTTCTGTTCCTCTCCGCAGGTGCTGCCTGACCTGCTGAGTTCCTCCAGCATTTTGAGTGTGGATTTCCAGCAGCTGCAGAATTTCATCTGAATTTTTTTATAATGGTGAAATCAGTTTACATGGTCACACATCCAGGCACTCAGCATGAACCACATTCACTGCAGGTTATCTGGATATGTCAAGTTCAAAATTAATATGCAGCTTCTTCATTTTTGAGGCTTAAAATTGGTTACAATATTTATCAGTTTTTAAGGAGCGGACCAGCATGCTTGCCACCATGTTATTCTTGTTGTTTAGATATACTAGGGATTAGTGAAAGAACAATTTAAATGTACAAAATCCCGAGAATTGTGCAAACTGCTTGGAATCTATGTGAGGCATCTGCTGTGTAGACCTGTAGTGTTTCCTATTCTGCAATGGTCTGAACACTAAATTGAAAGAGTACAGATGCTGGAAATAAGAACTTAGAACTTCTCAGTAGGTCAGGTAGCATCTGAATAAATAAACTTTTAATTTTTTTTCTTGCATTTCTAATCTGCATTATATATACAGGTGTCCCCCGTTTTTCGAACGTTCGCTTTACGACAGCTCGCTGTTACGAAAGACCTACATTAGTACCTGTTTTCACTAACTAAAGAGGATTTTCGCTTTTACAAAAAAAAAGACGCACACTTTATACGTGTGTTTACCCCAAGAAAGACTACAATGACCATGAAGCCTTGTGCGGGCAGTTGTTTGCACATGCGTGTACGTGCCAAATTTTTTTTCTCCAAATCGAATTTGGCTCGCTATCTTCCCAATATTGATAAGTGAAACTGCACCGTATATACAATATTTCTACTTTATATAGGGTGTATATTTATCATATCATTCCTGCTTTTACTATATTTTAGTGTTATTTTAGGTTTTATGTGTTATTGGGTATGATTTGGTAGGTTATATTTTGGGTCTTCGCTTTACAACATTTTGGTTTACAAACGGTCTCATAGGAACACTCTACCTTCAGATTGCGGGGGAAACCTGTAGATTGTGCAGGACTATGGTCTTATCATTGATCTCTTCAGACTTACATTTGTAAGTGAGCCCCAAGCAAATCCACGTCACTTGTGGCGATCTAATGTGAGGGCTCATTCTAAGCTTTCACTGGCAGAATACGTGAATCAAATGGAAAGATGAAAAGTTTCAAGAAATATGCTCAAAGCCTTTTTGAGGGAAGAAAAAATGCAACATTTTCACTTGATCCTGAAACCTCTGGCCCATTGGCATTGGCATTGAAATGGCATTCAGGATGACATTGAGAACCTGGAGTCCATGCATCATAAGGACAAGGAGATCTTGTGTAAATGGTGGAGGGAGCACTTCACTCCACAATCTACTCATTCACTCATTCCACAAACAACCTCCTTCAGGACACATGGAGAAACCTGCAGTTCCAACATGGGTCTCATTAGTCACCTCTGAACCAGAGTGAAAACAAGTCACTCTCAATCCTAAGGGACTGCCTACAAAGACAACTTTCCTATCCATTAGGATTTGTCCTTCTAGTGGCAGTTACAGTTTAAACCATTTATTTGAACCTGTTGTGACATTATTGTTTATATATTATTCCATGTAGTATTCCATTATCTTGTGATCTTATATTTATTGCAGGGTCTTGTATTTTTATTGACCATCAGGCATGTTTCTTTTATTATCAATGTGCCAGGGCAGACACTAATAGGTTTCTGCTATTGATTATGTTGTCTGTTATAACAAATTAATGCTCCTGACTTTTCAGAGACAATTTAATGTGTTCTTCGGCAGGGAGCAACATTGCACAGAGTGTACTTTTCAGCTCTTCAGCCTTACTGACAGACTCAGATGAGATTTGAGTTCATCATTCCTTTAGACTATATCACACACACAAAAGTTAGCTTCTATGCTTCATTTAAAATGAAACTTTAAAATAAACTTTCATATACAATTGGAATTGTAATATAGACATGAATGAAAACAGGATCTAAAAATGAATGTGCAGGGTCTGGAACTGATCATTTCTGGATATCCACAAATGAGTGCCTCACTGGCCCACACACATTCTGCAGAATCATGCTATTCGCAGGCATATTTCCATTCTTTGCAGTCTCTTCCCTTGCATTTCATTTTTCCTCAGATCTCAGTGAACTGTTTCTGATATTTCAGAACAAACGTGCAATGTACTGTAATTTTTTGCTGTTGAGGTGATGGTGTCAGTACAAACTGAGATCATCACTTTTCTGAACTCCACTGTACTTGCTGCAGACACGGGCTGTCTGAAATAGAATGTATTTCATTCTCCTGTTGCAACATCCATCACCCTGCAATGCATAGAATTCACAGAATGAAAGAGGAAGAGAAGCACGTGAATACAGCTGGGAAGAGTAACTGTGAGCCAAGTCTTTTTGATGACATCCTACTTGTGTTTTCTCTGTGAGCGTGGTACAGTGAAACCTGCAGAGCTGCCACAAAGTAGATTTCTGTCACACTTTCCTGATTTATTTTATCTCACGTTCTTCTCCAAAAACAACATAAAAGAAAATTCTAAATCTCCCCCCAAATACAATTCGGCATGCAAATGAGCACACAAATCAGTACATGGAAAAAAATGGTAGATAAGTTTGAGCAGAAATAGGTTATGTTGTCTCTCAAGCTTGCTCAGGCCTTTTGAGTACATTTTTACAACAGCCTCCTACCCTGTATCAACATCCCTTGGCCAAAATTTCTTTGAGCTTGATCTTGTATATTTTCAGCAACTGAACATCTATAGTTCTCTGGAATGGAGAATTCCCAGACATCAAAACATGCCTGAGTACAGAACTTATCCTAAATGAATAACACCTCAACTGAGCACCAGTTCTAAACTCCTCACAATTAATGATGAAGTGAGTATATCCTCCCATGGAGAAAAGCAAACTGTACCCAGTACCCCAATCATTGTCTGACATAAAACAATAACACATTCAAGAACATCCAAAGTTCAAATTAAATTTATTATCAAAGTACTTATATGTCACCATGTACAACCCTGAGATTAATTTTCTTGCAGGCATACTCAGTAAGTCCAAGAAGTATAATAGAATCAATGAAAGACCATACCCAACAAGACAGACAAACAGCCAATGTACAACAGACAACAAACTGTGCAAATACAAAAGAAAAAAAAGAAATAATAATATTAATAATAATAAACAAATAAGCAATAAATATCGAGAACATGAGATGAAGAGTCCTTGAAAGTGAGTCCAAAGGTTGTGGGAGCATTTCAGTGATGGGGCCAAGTGAAGTTATCCCCTCTGGCTCAAGATCCTGATGGTTGAGTGATAATAACTGTCCTGAACGTGATGGTGTGGGTTCTGAGGCTCCTGTACCTTTCTCATTAAGGCAGTAGAGAGAAGAAAGCATGAAGTGGATGATTGGGTTCCTTGATGATGGGTGCTGCTTTCCGAAGACAGCGCTCTGTGTAGATATGCTTAATGGTCGGGAGGGTCTTACCTATGATGGACGGGGCCGCATCCACTACTTTTTGTAGATTATCCTTGCAAGGACGTTGATGCTTTCATACCAGGCTGTGATGCAGCCAGTCAATATACTCGTCACCACACGTCATAGAAGTTTGTCAAGGTTTTAGATGTCATGCCAAATCTTCCCAAATTTCTAAGGTTGTAAAGGTGCCTCTATGTTTTATTTGTAATTGCAGTTTTGTACTGGCCCAGAACAGATCCTCTGAGATTATAAAACTGAGGAATTTAAAATTGCTTACCCTCTCTGATTCCCCCAGTGAGGACTGGTTCATGGATCTTTAGTTTCCTCCTCCTGTAGTCAATAATCAACTCCTTGGTCTTGCTGACATTGAGTGAGATGTTGCTGTGGCACCGCTCAGCCAGCCAGATTTTCAGTCTCTCTCCTATATGCTGACTCATCTCCTCCTTTGATTCAACCAACAACAGTGGTGTCATCAGCAAACTTAAATATGGCATTGAAGCTGTGCTTAGCCTCACAGTCATAAGTGTAAAGTGAGTAGAACAGGGGGCTAAGCACACAGCCTTGTGGTGCACCTGTGCTGATGGAGATTGTGGAGAAGATGTTGTTGCCAATCCAAACTGACTGGAGTCTACAAGTGAGAAAATCAAGGATCCAATTGCACAAGGAGGAGTTGAGGCCAAGGTCTTGAATCTTATTAACCATATAACAACCATATAACAATTACAGCACTGGATACAGGCCATCTCGGCCCTTCTAGTCCGTGCCGACACTTACACTCACCTAGTCCCACTGGCCCGCACTCAGCCCATAACCCTCCATTCCTTTCCTATCCATATACCTATCCAATTTTACTTTAAATGACAATACCGAACCTGCCTCTACCACTTCTACTGGAAGCTCATTCCACACAGCTACCACTCTCTGAGTAAAGAAATTACCCCTCGTGTTACCCTTAAACTTTTGCCCCCTAACTCTCAAATCATGTCCTCTTGTTTGAATCTCCCCTACTCTCAATGGAAAAAGCCTATCCACGTCAACTCGATCTATCCCCCTCATTATTTTAAATACCTCTATCAAGTCCCCCCTCAACCTTCTACGCTCCAAAGAATAAAGACCTAACTTGTTCAACTTTTCCCTGTAACTTAGGTGTTGAAACCCAGGTAACACTCTAGTAAATCTTCTCTGTAATCTCTCTATTTTGTTGATATCTTTCTTATAATTTGGTACTCCAAATTCAGCCTTACCAATGCCTTGTACAATTTTAACATTGATTAGTTTTGAGGAGATGATAGTATAGGATGCCAACCTGGAGTCGATAAGGGGCATCCTGATGTACATATCTTTGCTGTCCAGATGTTGCAGAGCCAATAAAGTGGCATCTGCTGCAGAAGTGTTCTCAGGCAGCAGTCAATATGTTTCATCACCAACCTCTCATAGCACTTCATCATGGTGGATGTAAGTCACTGTATTGGAAGGTAGTCATTGAGGTCGGTTAACACATTTTTAAAGATGTAATTGAATCCTGCTTAAAGCAGGTGTGTACCACAGTCTGACAAAGCGAGGTATTAAAGATATTGGTGAACACTCCAGTCAGTTGATCAGCACAGGTTTGTAGTTCTTGGCCAGGTACCCCATCTGGGCAGGATGCTTTCTGTGGCTTCACCCTCCTGAAAGATGCTCGCATGTTGTCCTCAAAGACTGAAATCGTTGGGGGCTGTGGGTGGTTGTGAAGGTTTGATGGTCAAAGCAAGCATAGAGGGCATTGAACTCATCTGGAAAAGAAGCCCTGTTGTCACATACGTCACTTGGTTTAACTTTGTAAAAGATAATAGCATGTCGAGCATCCTTCAGTGATCCAATTTTAGTCCAGAATTGCCACTTGACCAGTGAGATGGCTTTCCAGAGATCACAGCTGGACCTCTTGTTTCTTACATGGTCACCAGACCTGAATGCCCTGATCTGATCCTCAGCAGATTTCAGAACTCACGGTTCATCCAGGGCTTCTGGTGGGGAAAGACTGAATAATGTTGTGGGAACATACTCGTCTCCAGCTGTTTTTATAAAGTCCGTGAGAACCATGGTGTATTCATTCAGATCCTCTGATGCAACCCAGTACACCAACTCAAAGCGATCTGCGAGTTGCTACTCTGTCATTCGCAACCACTTCTTTGATCTTCTGTTCTTTAGCCTCTGACTGTACGCAGGTAGGAGAAGGACACCAATTCATCAGATTTGCCGAAATGCAGTCTGGGCATGGAATGGTAGACATTCACTAACGTTGTATAGCTGTGGTCTACTGTTTTGCAACCCCTGGTGCTGCAAGTTATATACTGATGTTAATTGGGTGGAGATTTCTTAAAACAAGCTTGTTTGGAGTCCCCAACAATGATTTGAAATGCGTTGGGCTGGAGTGTTTCATGTTTGGTGATGGCAGCATTCAATATCTCGAGTGCCTGATTACCGTCGGCTTTAGGTAGTATGTAAATGATGGTAGGACCACAGTGGAGCACTCTCTTGGTAAGTAGAACAAGTGGCACTTAATCATTAAATTTTCCAGGTTGGGGGGAATAAGAGTTCAGGAGCATTCAGAAAGCTCGATTGCTTTGCTCAGCTGACTTGGGACGTAATTTTGGTGTCTGTTAATGGCTGACTTTTCAGATGTGTGGCTGAGGCATATCCTGCCCTGTCTACATGGCCCAATTATGTTCAATGCTTTAATGGTTCAATTTAATATCAGAGAATGTGTACAGTATACAACCTGATATACTTACTCTTTACAGACATTCGCAAAGCAGAGACAAAAACTCAAAGAATAAATGACATAAAATTGTTAGAACCCCAAAGCCCCCCTCCCACGCAGAAACAGCAGCAAAAGCATCAATCCTTCCCTCCCCCCGCCCCACTTACTCCAGCAAAAGCATTACCTAGGGTTCCCATAGCCCTCTATTTTTCTAAGCTCCATGTACCTAATCAGGGGTCTCTTAAAAGACCCTATTGTATCCGTCTCCACCACAGTCGCTGGCAGCCCATTTCATGCACTCACCACTCTCTGCGTAAAAACTTACCCCTGACATCTCCTCTGTACCTGTTTCCAAGCACCTTAAAACTGTGCCCTCTCATACTAGTCATTTCAGCCCTGGGAATAAGCCTCTGACTATCTACCCGATCAATGCCTCTCATCGTCTTGTACATGTTTTTAGGTCACCTCTCATCCTTCGTCACTCCGAGGAGAAAAGGCTGAGTTCACTCAACCTATTCTCATAAGGCATGCTCCCCAATCCAGGCAATGTCCTTATAAATCTTTTCTGCACCCTTTCTATAGTTTCCACATCCTTCCTGTAGTGAGGCAACCAGAACTGAGCACAGTACTTCAAGTGAGGTCTGACCAGGGTCCTATATAGCTGCAACTTTATGTCTCAGCTCCTAAACTCAATCCCGTGATTGATGAAGGCCAATGCACCGTATGCTTTCTTAACCACAGATTCAACCAGCGTAGCAGCTTTGAGTGTCCATGGACTCGAACCCCAAGATCCCTCTGATCCTCCACACTGCCAAGAGTCTTGCCATTAATGCTATATTCTGCTATCATATTTGATGTACCAAAATGAACTACCTCACACTTATCTGGGTTGAACTCCATCTGCCAATTCTCAGCCCAGTTTTGCATCCTATCAATGTCCCGCTGTAACCTCTGACAACCCTCTACACTATTCACAACACCCCCAACATTTGTGTCATCAGCAAATTTACTAACCCATCCCTCCACTTCCTCATCCAGGTCATTTATAAAAATCACAAAGAGTAGGTGTCCCAGAACAGATCCCTGAGGCACACCACTGGTCAGCGACCTCCATGCAGAATATGACCCATCTACAACCACTCTTTGCCTTCTGTGGGCAAGCCAGTTCTGGATCCACAAAGCAATGTCCCCTTGGATCCCACACCTCCTTACTTACTCAATAAGCCTTGCATGGGGTACCTTGTCAAATGCCTTGCTGAAATCTATATACACTACATCTACTGCTCCTTCATCAATGGGTTTAGTCACATCCTCAAAAAATTCAATCAGGCTCGTAAGGCACGACCTGCCTTTGACAAAGCCATGCTGACTATTCGTAATCATATTATACCTCTCCAAATGTTCATAAATCCTGCCTCTCAGGAACTTCTTCATCCAGTGTTCTTGGGTCCGAGCTGTATAAATCTGGGAAAATAGGAATTTGTGCAGCAAGTGTTGAGATTTGACTCTGCACCACAAAATTCAGGCTATTCCTATTCAAAGTCTAGTGTTTATGTCAGTATATTATTTCCTATTTCCTTTTAAAAGTATGAATAATTTGAACTACATATTTTAGTAGACTTTGCTTATGTTCTTCCCTGAACACATAATGAATGATGTGCATTGACAATATTTTTTGTAGTTTATAGAAGTAATTCATTGTGGGTAGAGAAAATTATGGCCACTTGTCCTTTGAAGAAATTTTTATCTTGTTTCTAGGTAAAGTTATGTTCAATCTGTCACCAAACCTGTCTGTGGCAGTCGAGAAATCATCTTTTGTAGCTGTTGACATTTGATGATCTTATGAAATGATTCGACTTCAATTCAATTTAATGGATACATGGCCCAGCTGTCAGCTACATCAGTAATTGAAGTACGTCCAATTTTACACAGCGGTAATAGAACTGCAAGTGGACGCAATTGCTTAAGAGCATCTCTGAAGTTTAAAATGGACTTGAAGTAGCAGAGGCACTCCAGCAATCAAATTTCCCTCAGCAGTGTAACTGTACGAAATTGTGAGCAGATTGTAGAAATGATGGCACAGGTGGCACGTCTCCAAAACACATAGAGAAGGGTGAAAAGATTAAAATGAATGAGGGGTGGATAATATGGGCTGCCTGATCAGAAAATTCTTCTGATTTGACATGCATAACTGCTGTTGCTGTGGGTGCCTGAGTTTTGGAATAAAAAAATACTAACCCATGTCTCTTTGCCCTTTCGGTTCATTGATTGAGATCAGTCACTCTCATCTGGTATATGTAAAGAATCCTCTGTACATGCCTGGTGTGTAGTACTTTAAGCCACATTGATGCTCTCAGGCCAGGTGCCGATCAATAACGGATAATGGATGATCCAGCTCTACTAATAGTTGTTCAAACCAAAGTGCCTGGCCTTTTTCCTACACTGAACAGTGTCACCTCCTCTGTGAAAATACTCACCCATTTTCCGCATGAAAAAGTAGTCACCAGGAGATCTATCTTGTCCAGTTGCTCAGGGAAGAAAAAATAACCTAACCAGGATGATTTATCCAGGGAACCCGTCATCTAGTCCTGATCAACAGTGAGCACTTACATTCAGTTACTGGCATTGCGAGATCAGCACCCAGCATTAGGTTGAATACGAATCATTCTGCAGCTCCCCAAGAGCTAGCTGATAACTACATTCCTCTGCTGTTTATGTAAATTCACTCAGAAATATTTTCTGGGAAATAATCACATTTTTATTACAATTCAGTGGTATAATTATTGACATATTTCTATAATTTATTTTGGAAGATGCTCACGATCATTTTATGATTTTGCATTCATCATAATATATTTAGTTTGATGATATTCTGTATTATTAATTTTGTTTTGGAGAGAAGCAAATTGTCGTCCTTCTGTAATAAAATTATCATCATCATCATCTCATGTGCTGTGACGTATTGACATGGGCGATCGTGGTCTTATCCATGACCATGATTGTTCTTGGCAAATTTTTCTACAGAGTGGTTGTCATTGCCTTCTTCTGGACAGTGTCTTTACAAGACGGGTGACCCAGCCATTATTACTACTCTTCAGAGATTGTCTGCCTGGCATCAGTGGTCACGTAACCAGGACTTGTGATATGCACCAGCTGCTCATGCAACCATCCAGCACCTGCGACTGTGGCTTCACGTGACCCTGGTCGGGGGAGTGGTGGGGCCAGGAAGGTGCTACACCTTGCCCAAGGGTGATCTGCAGGCTAGCTGAGGGAAGGAGTGCCTTACACCTCCTTTGGTAGAGATGTATCTCCACCCCACCACTCACTGAAATAAATTGTGTCCCTTAAATTTAACATCACCTGGAGTCAGGGTGCAGTGCAGTAAGATTCATAAATACTGATGAAGTTCAATCTTAAAATAATTGCAGATGTAAACAATCTTGTTACCTCTTCATATGGAGGCTTGTGATGTGCCAGTGAGGATATAATTTGGTTTGCTGTTCTAGCTACAAAAAAAACACAACTTGGGTAACTCATTAATGAATCATTCTAAAATTCTGGTTTGGAAGGATCTCAATTAAATCCTTGTACAACTGAATACATTCAATTGAAAGCAATGGGTAATGGTTGTAGATAGAATCCACCTTATCCAAGTATAGGTCTAGCTTCAAAGAATATAATTAATTTTGCTATGAGAAAGATAAAAAATGCTAATTGATGAACAAACTATACTGGTTTGTACTTGGCTTAACATTTGTACAAATGATACTAAAACAATTAAAATTAAAAAAACACTGTCAAGATGACAGGTTGAGATGTTACATAAAAATAATTAGCAGGGAAGTGGATACAACATTTCTGTCCAGATCATAGAACTGTAGAGATCCCTAAGGCAGATGAGATGTTAATTAGCATTTTCTTATATCACAGTGCTTTCCTTGAGAATCTATCTAGTTTACATATTACATATTCTATTTTAAGATCATTATGTTCAAGAGCTTTTTTTTAACTTTCAAAGGGGGCAGAGCTTTTGGTCGAGCTCTCCCAGCATGGAGTCACCCACCAGGATGTCAAGAGGATAGTGTCAAGGGCTCCCATTGTTCTCCAAACCTGTTAAAATGTATGATATACCATATGCATGCCTCTGGCAAGCCTAACATTATCCATCCTTAATTGCCTTTGAGAAGTTGCTCGTGTGCCTCCGCGTTCAAGCTCTGCAGTTTTTCTGGAGAAGGTACTGCTAAAGTACTGATGGATAGAAAAACAAAAAAGCATGGGAACTACTGATCTGTCATCTATTATTAAAGGAATAGCATACTGCCGAATGTTAATAAACTAATAATACAATTAAACTGGAAGCAATGATAGTGAAATACAGTTTGAGCCGTTTATCAAAGTTCTTTGAGGGTGTCACTTGCTTGATGAAGTGTGGTTAGAGCTCCAAAGCATTCACTGAGGTATAGCAAAGAAGTTGACTGCACATTCTGGATTGGCTCAGTGGAAGTGTTCCTCCCTGTGTTGGATGCACCTTTGCCTTTCTGGATCTAGTACGTTGATCGATGCCAGCTAATTTAACTAAATTTTCATTTATACATTTATATTGCAAATTATAGTTTTCATTATTAAGTATTGCAATGTATGCTGCAGCTAAACAACAAATTTCACGACATATGAGAGTAATGTTAAAGCTGACTCTGACTCTGATTCCGTCCTGGGGTTCTGATTCTGATCTTGTCCTGACCTGTCTCCTGTCTGTGTTTGTGAGCGCCTGGAAAGGGGCTTGTCTTGCAGCTGCTGTTACTGTTGTTTGTGTTTCTCCGCTGAACATTGTGGCCATACTATATTGGCGCCAGAATGTTTGGTGACACTTGGTGAGCTCCCCCCCCATTATCATCCTTATGTTGTGTTGGTTGTTAACACCTGCCAAACATTTCACTGGCTGTTTCAATTGTACCTGTGATAAATGAATGGACCTGAATCTGAATCTCTATATCTAAATCAAGCTGATGCGAGCAGTCGAAATCTGCTTGTAGTACATTTGGACGGGAGATTGGATGCAGGACAACTGGCTAATCATTAAGATGGTCCCATATGCACATTTTCATATAGTAAACAACCCTGTTTTTTAAATTCATTTGTTCAACATTGTTAAATTTTTCAACATTGAAATGGGCTCTTCAGCCCACCATTTCCTTGACAACCATCACATCCTCATCTATAATAATCCTCTCTACTAATCCCACATTTACACCTATAAAAGCCACTCATAAAATTTCACTTTTCGATCATAAAATTCTGTATTGCTCAACCAGGAGCTAGCTCAGCTCCCTCTTCCCAAGAAAACAATCACCCAACCTGTTCATAACTGAGATGCAGGCAATAGTGAATCTTTTCTGCACCCTCATCAGTGCGAACACATCCTCTCTACAGTGTAGTGATCAGAACTACACACAGTACTCCATCTGCAGTCTAACCAATATTTCATAACTTCCTTGTTCTTAGATTCTATTGCCCAAGTATCATGCATGCCTTCCCAACCATCTATCTACCTATGCTGCCATTTTCAGGGATCCTTGGACTTGTTCCAAAAGGACCCTCTCTTCCTCTGTACTTTGTTTGCAATAAATGTTCATCTGTTGTATTATGTTCTTGAACTGTCCAGTGATCTTCTAGAAATCTTTAAAGATTTACTAAAAATGTTGCATAACTCAACAAAGGATCACCAAACGTTAGAATTGTCCTTATATTATTACATCGAATAGCACTTATCGTTCTTTTGAATCCTGTGTAGATTATGATTCCTTTCCATAAGAAATTCTTTTTAATTTTTAAATATTTGGATTACATTCAGTTCAGTCAAAATTGTATAAATCAGCATTTCATGCGGTTACAACATACATTAATGTTGGCACTCCCTGTGTGAATAATATTTTGCCATGTTGAAAACAAATTACCGTCATTTAGAATAATTCCACATTTATTTATCACATCATGGCCATATAAATTACAGTTTGTAATTCAACAGCATTTCTCGCATCAGCAACTTATAGGCAGCGCTGACAAAAGATGGAGAACACTTTGTAATCAATTTAAAGCTCAAAATTAAACTTCTGCTTGTAAGTGGCAAGTATTGGATTTGATTTACCAGTAATTACATTGTAATAGATTATTTAAGCACATAGTGCTGTCCAAATGAAAATAAAATTAAACTCTTTTTAATTGATAGTTTGTGTTAGGCAGGAAAAGTAGTGAACATTGATGTATTTGACAAACTATGATATCTGCCAAATGAACTGTTCTGCAATGTTTAAATTACTTGAAGGGCAATTTTTTAAGTTTTATTCAGTGATTCAAACCCAAGTAAGCTATCTCTTCCATTAGCTACTGGAGAATTTTGTTAATTATCTCTGTCCTTGATTTGTCTCCAAAAGATGTGAAATGGGTGCAGCACTATTACTAGGTCCTAAACATATTCCTATTGTAATGATAAGATCTTGTGTTCTCCAGGTTTACTCATCCCTACAGTTGACTTGTTTCTGTAGACAAGTCTCTACCTGCCTATCAAAACAGAATCAAATCGAACCCAGCCATTTCCCACCCTGTCAACAATAAGATCTAACTTGTACTTTTGAAGCAATAAGCAACCTACTGATTGTGTAGCAAAGGCGTTGTCAACCCCCACATCAGGAGCAGGACATCTCTGCCCTGATAGAGTCCCTGATGCAGAGCTTTGACGTGAAACGTTGACAATTCCAAACCCCCATCCCACCCTCCCCCCGCTGTCCACAGATGCTATTTGACAAATAAATTGAAAACCAAATCAAGATGGCTATTGTGCAATTTCTATCTTTCTGCATTTATAGAGCCTTCCTGCATTTTAGTACACAGTCCATCTATCTTGTGAGGAGCTACACACCTTAAGAATGATTAAAAAATACATTTTGATTTGAAGGACAATTTATTGGGGTTTATGGAAAACATTAGGCTTGTACAAGACCTATAAATTTTCAATATTCCAACCACTTGGGTTAATCTTAAAATGGATCTGATTTCCTCTCCAATTTATATCTGGAATATGCGCCAAAAATATACCTACCCGAGAGCAGGTAGCAAGAAGGTCAAGGCAAAATTTAATAAAAATTAATACAATTCAGATCAAATCAAATCAAGTTTAATTATCACTCAAGCCATACATAGATACAGCTGAAGGAGACAGCATTCCTCTGGTGTCAAAGTAGAAAACATTCAAAATAGCGAGTGACATAATTCAACTATTAAGCCAAGAAACATATTCACTAGAAAAACAACGTATTAGTAGTCCAAGACCCTGAGCAACAATTGATGATACAACCTCCCAGCAGTGTACAGATGCAGGCATTCCAGCCTGTCATTCCACCACTCGAATGTGGGAGGCCAGCACTAATGGGTGAAACCAGGTCCCGGCCGAAGTCAACCACGCTGTAGCTCTTCCACGTCTCCCACCTGGTCTGCAGGAGCAGGCAAGCCTGAGGCTTGAGGCCTAGTTCTCTCTACAACTGAGGCTGCACAGCTCCCATGTCAATGGTCCCTCCACCAGACAAGAGTAACAGGCCTTTGGCAACTTACATAATCACTGTTCAGCAGAGTCTTGCGATCGCAAGTGAAGTGTCTAAGACAATCTCCCATGGTTATACTACACCAACTCCAATGCTTCCAAATAGCGGGCAGCAACACGTTCTGCAGCCAGGTCAACTCCTTCAATATCATGACCATCTCTTCCAATATCCTGACCATCTCCTTCAACACCTCGGCCTACACAGCAGCCCAGCTACTCTGATCAACGAGCAGCTCACTGATAGAGTAGCACTGCAGTTCCCAATGTCCTTGGAGTAGAATTTTGTTTTGATTGTAAAAAAGACTAATTTTACAAAGAAAAAAGCATGTTTGGTTGGCTCCCAAGAGACTGCTACATTCACACGTGCCACCATCATACCAGAATTATGCGATGCCTTGACGGGTGACTATGAAGAATCTGTTTTCCGGTTTTCCTTCAAAGAAGGGACAATGTTTAGGAAGCACAGATTTAACCTAATTGGCAAATGGATTTGGACAGGATCTTAGGAAAAAATGTTTCACCTGACAGGTGCCTGGAGAACACTGCTTGAAAGGGTAGTGGAGACAGAAATGGAAGATGTAATTGGATGAGCACTTAAAGAGCAATCACCTGCACAGTTATGAGTCAAGGCTTTGGAACTGTTAGAAAATTAAATAACCAAATGCATCAATTAGTCTCCATATGTGCCTTAAATTTCAATGAACTTCTGCTCAATGTTCTGCCCTAATTATATCCTCTTTATTGGTACAGTTCTGTCACCTCATAACTTACACATTAATGCCAGCAGTGCCAGAGAACTATCAGCAATACTATCAACAGAAGGTTCACTTGATGATCCTGCATTGTGCAATTTATTGAAACGGTGGTGAGGTAGCAGCAGCCATTGCAAACCAAAATCAAATACTACAGGTAACAAACCCCGGAGGCAGTGATTCATCTGTTATGATTCAGAATAATCACACTGAACTTACGCTATTGTGCAAAATAGGTTCAATTCAAGTCAAATTGTCACTTCTTCAGTGGTTTCAGAGGATAAACTGGCTCACGCATTTTCTAAAAATCTGAAATTTCTCATTGTAGCATGCAATTTCTTTAATTGCTGTGAGTTATCAGCTGCTTAGACCGAATCTGTGAACCTGGTTACAAAGATAGTTCCTTCAACCAGGCATGAACAGTGTGATGTGCATCTCATACTGGTTTTAACCAAGTGCATCTGGCAGGTAATTTAATGCCTTCTGGTGCATGAACTGATTCAGAACCAGTTCTTTGTATAATTCTTGAAGGACCATTTTAAGTTGGGAGTTCCTGATGTGAAGTTGATTACACAGTTTCCTAGGTTGAAACTACAACATGAATAATCATTTCCATGTGCATTATATTACATACCTGTTTAGTCAGCTGTCGTTTTTGGTAGTGTAGATTTTTTCCAATGTGTACTACTTCAGAAATGGCTGAGCCATAAATAAATCACATGTACCTTGATATTTCCAATCAAATGTTTGCAGTCTAGTGCAGAATATTGGGAAAATCTCAAAGGAAATTCAAAGCTATTGATCTTTATAATTTTAAAATCATTTCACACGAGAATGAGCTCCAATACTTTTTCAGGTTCTTATCAATTTTAAACAGAAAATTGCTATCATGTAAGTTTGAACAGGTCTGCCCTGCAGTGAAGTCTAGATTTCCATTCAGTGAGATCTTATAAATTATATTTCAGAGTAAAATTCTAAGAAGAAACTACCGGTAGTAAATTCTCGATGGAAGGGAAAGAAAGTTTGCTGCCTTCAAACAGAGTAAAATTATTCTTTTTTAGTGCAAAAGTCAAGTTACTTCTCAAGCAATCTTTTCTGTTTTTATGGACTTTTTCCCACATTGTTATACACTCAGTGGCTACTTTATGAGGTGCACCTACACAACTGCTCATTAATGCAAATATCTAATGAGCCAATAATGCGGCATCAACTCAATGTATACAAGCATCCAGACATGGTCAAGAGGTTCATTTGGTGTTCAGACCAAGCATCAGAATGGGGCAGAAATGTGATCCAAATGACCTCAACCATGGAATGATGGTTGGTGCCAAATGGGGTAGCTTGAGTATCTCGGAAACTCCTGGCTCCTGGAATTTTCATACACAAAAGTCTCTAAAGTTTACAGAGAATGGTATGAAAAACAGAAAATATCCAGTGAACAGCATTTCTGTAGGCAAAAATGCCTTATTAATGAGAGAGGTCAGAGAAGAATGGCCAGACTGGCTTAAGCAGACAGGAAAGTAACAGTAACTCAAATCACCATGCCTTACAACAGTGGTGTGCAGAAGAGCATCTCCAAATGCACAACACATCGAACCTTAAAGTGAATGGGCTAAAGCAGCAGAAGACACGATTGCGCACACTGTATAGCTATCAAATGCAGATATTCCGTTTATGAACATGTTTTCTTCAGTTCTAAAATAATCAGAATCAGAATAGATGTGGAAAGGATGTTTCCCATGGTGGGGGAGTCTAGGACAAGAGGGCACAGCCTCAGGACAGAGTTGCGCAGAAATTTCTTTAGCCAGGGGGTGATGAATTTGTGGAATTTGTTACCACAGGCAGCTTTGGAGGCCAGTTCATTGGGTGTATTTAAGGCAGAGCTTGATAGGTTCTTGACTGGACATGGCATCAAAGGCTATGGGGGAAGACCAGGGAGTGGGGCTGAGGAGTGGAAAGAAGAATCAGCCATGATTGAATGCTGCAGCAGACTCAATGGGCCAAATGGCCTAATTCTGCTCCTGTGTCTTATAGTCTTATTTATCACTTATTTATCACTATCGTGAAATCTGTTAACTCAGCAGCAACAGTTAAATGCAATACATGATAATATAGAAAAAACATAATAAATAAATTACAGTTAAGTGTGTGTGTGTGTATGTGTGTATATATATAGGATAGATTAAAACAGTGCAAAAGCAGAAATAATATATATTGGAAAAAAGTGAGGTAGTGTCCAAGGGTTCCATGTCCGTTTAGGAATCAGATGGCAGAGGGGAAGAAGCTGTTCCTGAATCACTGAGTGTGTGCCTTCAAGCTTCTGTATCTCCTTGCTGAAGCAAATCATTATCAATTGTCCACCAACAATACTTGAATGAGAACTAACCAAGGAGGCAGCAGTCTTTGCAGGCACTAGGGAAGTGAAGTCAGGCCAACGAGATGCCTGGAGTCCATGCCTTATCTTGCCACATTTCTCCCCACCCCCCCCCCCCTTGGTCTTTATTGTACAAGATAACTAGGCCTTTTATTAGCTAGAAATTAGCATATAAACAACAAAAAGTATTTTTCCACAATATTTTGCTGAAACATCCAAAAGTTATGTGTGTGCATGTGTGAGAAATGGATCTTTCACTAGCTATCTACTCTTGCATTACTCAGTATATTCAGAGGGGTGGGAAATATGGTGACATGAACTGAGCAACTCATCAGGGTGAATGATACTTGGAAATGAAAGATGTAAAATCTTTTTTATTATATGTTTTGGAATTGCTGCATAGGAAGGCCATGATTACACTGGAGAGGTTACAGAGGAGACTTACCAGATGTTACCCAGAATAGTGCATTTCAGTTATGAAAAGTGACGGGATAGACTGTGTTTGTTTTCTGATGATTGTTGATAGTTGTAGGTACAAGTTGCCAAAGTTCAAAGTAAATTTATTATTAAAGTACATACACATGTCACCATATACAATCCTGAGATTTGTTTCCTTGCGGTCATACTCAATAATTCCAATAACCATAATAGAATCATGGGCAGACAACCCCTATGCAAAAGACAACAAATTGTTCAAATACAAAAAAAAGAGGAAATAATAAATAGACAGATAGATAGGTAGATAGATAAAGAAAGAAAGCAATTATTATCAAGAACATGAGATGAATAATCCCTAAAAGTGAGTGTAACTGTCTCAGAGACATGTTTCATTGAGATGTTTATTTTGTTTGTCATAAATTCATAATTATTTTATCATCTTAAAATATTTTATATAAGGTTTTATTTAATGTAGAGTGCAACTGATCACATGACCAGTTTAATGGGTCACATAACCAAAGTTTAATAAAAGCATGACTGTGGCATTATGGGTCAGAACCAACATGGAAGCAGAGAAAGACTTGTGGCCCTAAAATAACCTTATTTTGCATGTGGTCCAAGAGGTGCACATGGTAATTGTTTTATATTGTGTATAATGTTGTTGATGTGCCTTTATATGGACAGTGTAATATGTTTTTAGTGAGTTATCTGATTTCAGCACACTTCTGTTGTGCTAACGTGTTTGGGCTTGTTTATCGGTAGGCACTAGCTTGAGAGACTTTAGAAGACTGAGAGATGCATCTTTCAAACCATTTATGACCTTTATTTTCTTGTAGTTTTCACAGTGTCTACTGAAGAAAGAGAGAGAGAAATAATATAAATCTTCAAGGACATCTGTATGTTGCGTGGCCATTATTTAATTGGACCGGTGCAGTTACAGTGAGTCAAGAGGTTGTGGGAACATTTCAGTGAAGTTGAGTGAAGTTATTCCCTCTGGTTCAAGGGCCTGATGGTTGAGGGGATAATAACTGCTTCTGAACCTGGTGGTGTGAGTCCTGAAGCTCCTGTACCTTCTTCCTGATGGCAGCAGCATGAAGAGAGCATAACCTGTGAGGTGGGGTCCCTGATGATGGATGCTGCTTTCCTGCAACAACGCTTGGTGCAGATGTACTCAGTGGTGGGGTGGGCTTTACCTGCGATGGACTGAGCAGCATCCACTTCTTCTGTTCAAGGGATTTGGTGTTTCCATTACCAGGCTGTAATACACCCAGTCAATATCCTCTCCACTGAGCATCTCTAGAAGTTTGTCAAAGTTTTAGATGCCATGCCAAATCTTTGCAAACTCCTAAGGAAGTAAGGCATAGTAGCAAGTGAAAAAGACATGTTGTACTGAAAAATTGACTCTGTCTGACCTGCTGAGTATCTTCTGCATTGTCTGATTGTTATTTCACCTAGAGTATTCTGTTTTATACTATCTGTGGCAAATTTCTTATTTTTCTCACTATGCAGTATCTTGTACTTTCCATTGATTGATCATCTCCTGTTCAAATCTCTGAACTGCTGTTACTGATTCCACTGTTAACAATGCCGTATCATCAGCAACTCTGGCTCCCTTGCACTTATTTTCTGTGTATAACTCACTCATTTAATTGAAAACAGCAGTGGTCTCAACACCAAATGGATCACTAGATACAGGACTTCCACTCTCAGTTCTGACTCTTTTAACACTATTTATTGGCCCAGAATTTCTTAAAAATGTGTAGTTAGTATAATGCTGATTGTTATAGCTGGGGGTGGTAACGGGGTAAGTTCCCACTGCCTATTAAATGCTTCTAATGGCATGTGTCTCAAATAGCCTCTGACAACTAAGTCCAGCTCCTGGCCTTCACATGTGGCTTAGCTACTGAGCCCAGTGGAACCATTTCTACTGACAGGAGGGGCTTAGGCGGGTTACTGGCACCTTAAAACAGTCACTTGAGGCAGCTCATCGAGGAAAAGGAAAACATTGGCTGCCTTGCAGCTATATCCACTCTTGGAGAAGGCTTTGGGAGTAAACCCTGAGCTGGTGTCCCTAGGGCAGTTCCACATTCGGCTCAACACTGACTGGCAAATCGTGTGAAACTACACCAAACAGCATCAGTCCCTGACCTTCCTTTGGACTGATCAGCTGCATGGAGAGGCAGAGCCTGCTGCATGAGACACAGCTTGCTCTCCATGTCCTACTACCTGGCTTGCATATCACATAGACATCCAGGATGCAACATCTATGGTTGACCCCAACCAACGAAGGGCACCATCTAGCACAATACTCCATTTACAGCATAAGCATGGAAGTTACCATGCAAATAACTTACACTGGTTTGTTGCAGCTTCTGGTTCTCCCACACTACCCAACAAAGCTATGCTGGAGATCAGAGACCAGTAGTGTTCAGCTGAGATCAGTGCTGTGACCAATGTTGTTTGTAACTATAAGTGGCTTGGATGAAAATATGGATGGTTGGGTTAATAAGTTTGCAGACGATGTAAAGGTTGCTGGAGCTGTGGACAGTTACTGAAGCTGTCAAAGGGTTCGTAAGGATATAGACTGGTTGCAGATGTAGGTGGAGAAATGGTGGATAGAGTTTAATCTGGGCAAGTGTAAGCTGTTGTATTTTGGGAGGTCAAATACAAGTGGAAATGAAATAGTCAATGCAGGACCCATAGCACCCTTGCTCTACAGAGTGACCTTGTTGTCTTAGTCTATAGCTCATTGAAATTGGCCACGCAAGAAGAATATGGTGGTAAAGAAAGACAATTGCATGTTTTTCTTCATTGGTCAAGATTCAGCAACTAATGTTGCAGCTGTATAAAATTTTGATCAGGCCATACTTGTGTTTTGTGTGCCGTTTTGGTCAACACTTTACAGGAATTATGTAGAAGCTCTCAAAAGGGTACAGAAGAAGTTTCCCAGAATGTTGTCTGGGAAGATGAGGTATGACAAACTTAGGTTGTTTTCATGGGACTGTTGGAGGCTGAGGAGAGCCCTGAGAAAAATTCATAAAATCATTAGATAGGTTAGAGAGTCAAAATCTTTGTCCCAAGACAGAAATTTCATATACGGTACAAGAGGACAGACATTTAAGATGAGGGGGTAAGTTTTTTTTACAGAGATTTGTAGGTGTATGGAATGGGCCTTGAGGGGTAGTGATGGAAGCAGATAAAATAGGGACATTTAAGAGGCTTAAATACACACATATATAATGTGTGTGTGTGTGTGTGTGTATATATATATATATATAATGAATATATAGGGAAAGGAGGATATATGGATCATGTGCAGACAGAAGAAATTTAGTTTGATTTGACATCGTATTTATTACAGGTATCATGAGCCAAAGGGATTGTTCCTATGCCGTACTCTTCTGTATCTTGTGTTTGTGCAAAGATTTTTTTCCATTTCATTATTCTCTCTTTGATTATGAAAATATTTTGAGAGTACTTAGAAGAATGATGTTGCAAAAGTGTGCTTGAAGAAATCCATTGAAAATGCAGTAATCATTCAACATTCAGGGGCATATTTTATCAGTAGTATGTATTTACATAAATACAACATTTAACAATGTGCATCTATAAACAAGTGTTTTAATATTATGTGTTGTAATAAATTTAATCCTTCTGGTAACAACTAAGAATCTTCACAATATTTATCTGTTTGTAAGTGGCTTTCACAATTCATTCTGGATTGCCTCTAATAATCTATTTGTTTTTAAAAAATAACTGCCATCTGAGCACTAAGTCATGCCAATCCTTTTCAGCCATCATCCATACCCTCCCTGGCCTAGATTCTTACACCTGTCTTTAGATATCACCCAGTTTTGACCTCGTGAATCCCCACTTCTTTATCACCTCCTAATGACTAAGTTCTGGCTTTATCTGGCTAAGTTCTATGGTCTGGAATCCCTTACTAAACTTCTCAACCTTTCTACCTCTCCTTCCAGATGGTTCTCAAAACCTAGCCCTCTGCACAAGCTTTTGATTGTATGATCTAATATTTCCCTGGATGTCTCACTACTAATTATCATTTTGTATGATAATTCTTCTGTTCTTAATTCTCCTAGGAAGCACTGAGAATCACAACTTTATAATTAGTATATGAAAATTTACATATCTGCAGCTGCAGTGACAGACAATAAACATTAAAAAGTTAGCATCAGCCATATTTTGTTAATATGGACAGTCATATTACAATGAAAGTAAAATATTCACATTTTAAAGAGAAGCATAGCAATTTGTTTTCAAAGGATTTTGGTGACAGTTGTTTGCAACATCAGTGTTAGATTGATTGCTTTTGATGGATTACTGTGATGTTACATGATTATTTTTACTTAGGAAATATTGCTCATGTGTGACTTCACATGCCAACACATAATTATGACACATCACTTTTGCAACTCTGAATATGGAAGTTTGATTGTAGTGGCACTAATGTATTGTAGTGATGCAGAGCACTGTGGCTGACTTTTGGAGATAAACACATTTACATGACCTCCACATAGATATTTACAACTAATGAGTGTAGAATAACTGGACTGCAGGATTTAGTACATGATTAAACTACTCTAAAGTAGTTCTACTCTTCCAATCTTAAGGATAGTAACCTACAGCATCAGCAATGTCTTTAAAAATTAAACTTGGTACCATAATTGTGTTAATCTGGTACTATAAAACACTCTTCCCATTAAAAACATAACAAGTGCTTTTTATACATTGTAACAGAGCAAAAACTGAGAGTGAAAATGTTAAATAATTAGATAATGTTGGGTCATTCAGTTTTATGCTTCCACTGATGGTGCAATACATCTGTACAATTGGTCTTCTACTCCCAGTTTAAAGGCAGCAAACGTAAAAAAGAGGTGGACAATAGAAAAGATTCAAAAACGTCTTAAAAGCCAACATGAAGAAATGTAACATTGACATCAACAATTGGGAAACCAATGCTAAGGACAGGAAACTCTGGCAAGTCATCATTCGAGAAGGAACAGCAACTTCCAAAGCCAACAGATGTGCAGAATTAGAAGAAAAGAGAAGAAAATGGAAAGAGAGGCAGCAACAACCAAAGCCCGATCTGCCATCTGGAACTAGCTGTCCTGAATGCGGAAGAACTTTCAAAGCCAAGATTGGACTCATAAGCCACTTGATAGCCCATAGATAGATCAACAGAACAAAGACAATCATCCTCAATCTCGCTGGATAGCCACGGCGACGATGACAATTGGTCCCAGTTGAGGCCTTGATCAAAGAGCTTTCGAAATGATTAAGGTCTAGGCTTTGCCCCTTTTGAATATACATCTAATAATTCAAACTCATTAACAATGTCAAAACCTGCCATGAGACACAAATATATTAATCACTGAACAGAGAGGGATTTCTGTACTCTTCCAAATCCTAGACCCAGCCATTTCTCAATAACGTAGATCAAGTTAGCTAGATCAATTTCCTATCCCACAATTCAAAACTAGCAATATTAAAGGACTTGAAAGTGCTGTTTTTTTTTGGTGAAAGCTTTGTGGAGTCAAAATTTAGAACTGTTAAAAACATATATGGAAGTATGTTCTGAAACTGAAAATATGAAGAGAGTCATACAGCTTTGGAAACAAACCATCAACCTTACTGGCCCATGCTGACTTAGATGCCTATCAAATCTTGTCCCATTTGAATTGTCATCAGAGCCCTTAAGTTTGGGATTGTTGGTTGATTTTTGGATAGCAGATTAGAACATCCAGTTATTCCACCTTTGACCTGGGTGAATATACGAGGGCTGATTGATAAGTTTGTGGCCTAAGGTGTAGGAGGAGATGAGTTATTCAAACTTTCTGCATTTTCATTCAGAGTTGAACTGCACTTGCATGTAACTCATCTCCTTCTACTTTAGGCCACAAACTTATCAATCACCCCTGCTGTGGACCACCTGGAGGTCCGAAACGCTCTCATTACATGCACGTGCAGTTCAACTCTTTGAGTGATAATGCAGAAAGTTTGAAGTTAATAACTGATCTCCTTCTACCTTGGACCACGAACTTATCAACCCCTGCTGTGGACCACTTCTAAAGAAGGGATCTGTATGCTCCACGACCGCTGGACTAAGTGTGTAAATGTAGGAGGGGACTATGTTGAAAAATAAATATGCTATGTTTTCTAAGATTGACTCCTACCTTAGGCCACGAATTCATCAATCACCCCTTGTACTTCAGCCTGCCTGACCTAAACTTTGACCTAACTGTGGATTATCCCCAAATATGTGGTAGACCTTCACATATGCCATGTTGCCGGTTTCTTTTATTTCCTTCCCTCCTCATAAAAGTGTTACAACATGAGAATAAGAAGTATACCCTATTAACTCTCACCAAAATTACTCCAGGTGTAGACACAATTGAGATGATTTGGGAAAGCCCTGCAATCTATCACAGTGTCGTAAAGACACAGTCACTACCCCATTGCATCTTAATTGTACTTGAGATTTGAACATAGACACAATAAAACCTACTCTTATATTCCCATAAAATAAAATTAGATAGTGGTCGAGGAGAATGGGATTATATTAGATTTCATTAGCGATTATGCCATGCAAATTTATAAACCAATTAGTAATCTTGTTACTCAAATACATATCATGAACATAGTCAGGTCTTAGTTTAACTACTTACTCTCTTTACCACCAAAACACCTTGGCTTCTTCCATTAACAGCTCCATTAACTGGAAAGCCAGAGATCCTTATGTGTATAGCTGTACATGGGGTTGTACGACCCAAAAAAGGGCTTGCAGCCCACCTATGCTAACCATTTTTGTCTGTTTATGTTAATTTCATATGCCTGCATTCGAGCCATATTCTTTCTGTGCATAGCCTATTCAAATGCCTGCCTAACTGTCTCTTAAATGTAGGAATTATTAGATTTCACCATCTGCTCTGGCAGCATATCCCAGGAATATCCACCCCGTGTAAAAATGCACTTACCCCTCAGATCCCCTTTCAATCCGCTACCTCTCGGCTTAAACCTATACGTTCATGATACTTTTAACATGGGAAGGAAACTTTGACTATCTACCATATTTAAAGAAAAGATTAGCTTTATTTGTCACATGTAATCAAACATCATCGTTTGCGTCAATGACCACCGTCTGAGGTTGTGTCGAGAACAGCCGGAAATGTCGCTATGCTTCCAGCACCAACAAGGCGTGCCAACAACCTACTATCCATAACTCTTTGGAATATATGTGGGAAGAAACCAGAGCACCCAGAGGAAACCCACATGGTCATAGGGAGAGCGTACAAATTCAGGTCAACCCTCAGCCTCCTTCTGTTCCAGGAAAACAAGCCAATCCAATGTATCTCCATAACTAGTCATCCAATCCAGACAACATTGTGGTGAATTTCTCTAGGCTTTGTAGCATGAGGAGGCATCACCAATCACAGAATGCCTAGACTCTAACCTATTTTTTTGTAAGCTCAAATATTGCTAAACTCTGCAGTTTGCACCTCCCACTTAACTGTGTTAGTATTACGCATTACCTCACCAAGGATCGTCCTGGAACCCAGTTCTGAGGCTGAGTAGCCATAGGGTCTTGCATAACATAACCAGCCTAAGACACTACATGCAAAGTTTTTGCCAAATAAGCCCCGTTGTTAGTTTTGCCATTTGTCAAAGGTGCCAGGCTTGTAATGCTTCTGAATGACCTGATATTCAGAACAATAAACAAATTGCAAAGAAAAAAAAATGAAATAATTAAAAAATGTAACTGTGTTCTCAACTTTCTCCCTCAATACTGTTAAATTTCCTTACAGTGAATGAGTTCCTAACAAAAGATACCTGAATATAAATACAGGGAAATTCCAGCAATCTTCTACCCCACCCCCACAACTAGTAAAACAACTGGGAAATCATTGAGTCACTGACAGTATACAGCCAACAAGTTTAGGAGCCATGGTCACATGGAATCTGCTGAGATTCCTTTGAGTTAATAAGGGCAAATCTATGCATTACAGCTGATAAAATCCAAGCAATTAGTCGCATTTCAAATAAGAATGAAAAATATTAATCTACTTATTTTGATTAAACTACAATGGGTGCTTCGCTTAGGTAGCATATTTCAATTAGCAGAATTGTTTTACAGTGCAAGCAATCACTGATCAGTGTTCAATTTCCACTGTCTGTAAGGAGTTTGTATGTTCTGTGACCACATTGTAGTTTAATCAAAGCACTTCATTTTGAGTGCTTTGGTTTCGCCCCACATTCCAAAGACATACTGGTTAGGGTTAGTGAGTTGCGGGTATGCTATCACGGTGCCAGAAGGATGGCAACGCTTGTGGGCTTCCCCCAACACAATCCTTAGACTGTGTTGATCATTAATGGAAAACAGCCCATTTCACTATGTTTGGGGCACCATAATAGTGTTGCAGTTTGCACAACGCTATCACAGCTCGAGGTGTTCAGATTTCAATTCCAGCACTGTCTGTAAGGATGCATGTTCTCTCTGACCTCAGTGCAAAAGCATAGCCGTTACTGAGTCAATTGGTCATTGGAAATTACCCTGTGATTAGACTAGTGCTAACTAGCTGGATTGCTAGGCATTACAGCTCATTGGGCTGGAAGGGCCTGTTCCACACTGTATCTCTCATTAACTAAAACTTGAAGATCAATATGTACAAATATTTCCTGTTCTGCTAACAAAGACTCTTGGAGAAATAAAAATGGAGATTGGGCTGATATTGATTGGTCTTTGAGATATGGCTGGAGAAACCATAGCAGAACATGGTAGGCAGAATGATAGCCACTATATATACCAAACTATAGAGAATGGTACAGTCAGCCACATCAAGACTCAAATCTTACACAGCTGTACACTTTTGGCTGTGATTTGTTATGTAGTGTTACGATTGTGCCACAACTCTGAGGGGCCAAAGGGTACAAAGTAGCCCCCTCCTTTTTGAGAATCGCAGGATCGCTATTAATTCGGGTCTGGGACCCAGGAAATGAGGGAGAGACATGCAGAATCCACAAGGGTTTGGAATGTGTCCTGGCCTCAGCAAGACGGAACCATTGATAACGGCTATTGTCTCTTGGAGACAGAATTGTGTATTGAGTACTGTTCCATTCATTGAAGCCCTCAGGGGATGACCAGAGTGGGCTGGTTGAGGGATTGCATCATCCCAACCTGATTGACATCTGAGACCCGGTGAGTAAGGATAAAAGAGGGTCTGGGGAACAACCCCTTTAGACGCACCAGGAGAAATGTATGAGACCGGTGGGGACTTGTGTGTGTGTCCATCCTTGCCCGGATGACAAGTCTTCCACGGAACGGCCCCGCTAAAGGACGAATACGGATCAAGATCGGATAAAGGAAAGCCAACAAGTTTTTAAAATCTGTCTCTCTCTCCAACCAAAAGGCTGCAGCCTGCATGAACGGAGTGACTTTTATATTTCCATCGGACAATACATATCCCCTAGACAACGATAGAGTTTATTTCTTATTGATTATTATTATACCCGCACTTTTAGATTTAGTATTGACACCGTATATTATCTGTATGTTTGCATTGATATAATTTTTGTGTATTTTTACCAATAAATACTGTTAAAAATATTACCATCAGGCTTCAACGGACTGCTCTATCTTTGCTGGTAAGTGACCCAGTTACGGGGTTCGTAACAAAGTGGGGATCTCGTCTCGAGATTTGATACCAAATTGGAGGGCCAGTGAATCGGGCTTGTAAGTCCAAACTTGGATCTGGTTGCGCAGGTAGCCAGACGGGAAACCAGCAAAGATGGACGTGGATGAATTTATAGAAAACCCGACTCTGGAGGCGCTAGAGGCGGCCACAAAGTCGGACTTGATAAATATTGCAAAAGGACTAAACCTCACAGAGGTGAGGTTGTCAATGAAAAAGCGGGAGGTGCGGAGGGCCATAACTCAGTATTATATTGTGAAGAATGTGTTTTCAGCTGAGGTATTGGAAAATATCCCTGAAAAGGTACCAGCTAGTGGGACGGCTCAGTTAGAGTTGGAGAAATTGAGGCTGAACGCGGAACAGAGGAAGAGGGAGCATGAGCTCCAGCTAAAGGAGTTAGAGGTGAAAAGGGAGCAGGAAAGAGCTGAAAAAGAGCAGGACAGGGCTGAGAAACAAAGGGAGCATGAAATTCAGTTAAAACAGCTGGAAGCAGCTGAAAAGGAGAAGGAAAGAGCCAAGAAGGAGAGGGAGGTGGAGAAACAGAGGCAACATGACTTGGATATGGAGAAGTTAAGGCAAGAGCGAAGAGCTCAAGGGTCAGACCGAGAGGAGCCGTTTAATGTTAGTCGGGAGTTTAGGTTAGTACCTCCATTCGAGGAAACGGATGTTGATAGTTATTTCTTGCATTTTAAAAAGGTGGCAGTGAATCAGAAGTGGCCCAAAGAGCAATGGGTGGTGTTGTTACAAAGTGTGTTAAAAGGGAAGGCACAACGGGCATATGCAGTGTTATCCATGGAGGAGGAAGAGTCTGAGAATTATGAGAAAGTAAAGGAGGCCATTCTTCGGACCTTTGAATTGGTACCTGAAGTGTATAGACAAAAGTTCAGAAATTTAAAGAAAGGGTGGAATCAGACGTACACCGAGTTTGCCTTTGAGAAGGGTGTGCTCTTGGATTGCTGGTGTGCAGCAGAAATAGTGGAAGAAGATTTCTGGCGTCTCAGGGAGTTAATTCTGGTTGAGGAATTTAAGGGTTGTGTCTCGGATGATATCCGGATGTACTTGAATGAGAAGCCGAATAAGTCCATCTCCGAATTTGCTAGGTTCGCAGATGAATATGCCCTAACCCACAAGACAAAGTTTTCCTCAAATAAAAGTTACCAGAGAGACCGTGGGAACGGTAGAGAAAGCCCGCCGGCTGAGGCAGAGGTCCCGCCGGGAGCTAGTGGTAAGATTGAGGAGGAGAGACAAGACAGCAGGAGAGGTCCTGGCTTGACCTGTTTTAATTGTGAAAAGGTGGGTCATATTGCATCTAAGTGCCTTGCTCCAAGGAAGGAGACAGGAAAATGGAAAGCAGCAGTCCCTATAGGATGTGCTGTGGTGATCCGTAAATCGACGAGAGAGCCCCAGGTAGACAGAGTACGAGAAGGGTCTGAGAAATGTATGTCAAAAGGAACCGTGTCTGTGAGAGAGGAAGACACACCAGTTCCAGTGCGGATCTGGAGAGACATGGGAGCTGAACTGTTATTGATTAGCAGTAAGGTACTGGATTTTGGTCGCAAGACAGGAATGGTAGCTTTGAAAGGAATAGGAAAAGGGACAGAAACGGTGCCCTTGCATAGGATCATTATAAATTGTGAGCTGGTATCTGGACCAGTTGAAATAGGGGTGCGATCAGAATTCCCAAGAACTGACGTGGACGTCCTTCTGGGTAATTATTTAGCCGGTGGTAAGGTTTGGTCAGCAATGAAGCTGATGAGCCAGCCTGTAACTGTTGAGGTCCCGCCCGCGCGATCACTCGCAGCGTGTCGAGAAAGGCAGCTGAGACAGAGAGCAGTTTAAATCCGGCCAGTATCGATTTGGCCGAGACGTTTTGACCGACCCTGTACCACGAGGGTTTAGAGGGTGGTAAAACGGAGAATAGTAAACTGAAAAAGAGTAAGGGAGAGGAGGTAGTCCTGCCCTTAGCCAGGATAAAATTTATAGAGGCACGAAGTAAAGATGAGAAACAGATAAGGCTGTTAAAAGGTCCAGGGTTGGACATGGATGATCTGTCTGGTTTGGCAGAACTGTTTGAAGAAGTTGAAAATTCTAAAGGTGTTCCCGATAATGAAATGAGGGCAGTCCTAGATGAAAAGGATGCCATTACCTTGAAGAAGTCTGCTGGGTTGGCAGATGAGATTGTTTCAGCCCGCGGGGTTGAGTTTACTCTGGAAGGGAGTTGCCCAGAGAGTAGCTGGGAGGATCAGGGGAATTTAGAATTTGAAAAGGGTACAGGTATTGAAAGCCTGGAAGAGGCAAAGGTCCCATTTGAGTGTGTTCAAGATGTGGATGCACGTGGTACTGAACCTAGTAATGGAGCTCAGAAAAAGTCTGAGGTATTTGGTCAGATGGACTTGGTTCAGTGAAGAAAGGGTTAACCTTGGTAATAGTGGGAAGTGAGAATTCCCAGTTGTTGGTGTTCGAAGGTGTGTTAAAAGTTAGTGAGGAGATAAAAGGTGGTGAGGTGAATATTATTATTGAAGGAAAAGGGAAAAGTGTAGTTCCTAAATTGAATGAAGAAAATTTAAAGTCTGGATTGATGTCAGAAGCAGCCACCTGGCTACAGACAATGGCTTGGTAACACGGTGCCTGCGAATCAATTACAGGTTGGTTTGGAATGTAAAGGTGCCCCACACGCTATTGTTATTCAAGAGTGTGGTGTGAAAAAGCAGAATTTGAAATGCTGTTTGAACAAAGAGGGATCGCTTGCAGATCTTAAATTGAGAACTAATAGCATGAAGGATCCTAAAGAGAAAACTAGCAACTTGCTTAAACTTAAAAGAATTGTGTGGAAATTCGGAAAATTGTCTAAGTTTGGAATACATTGTTGATAAAATAACTCCTATGAAAGGAGCGGGCGAAAGCCTATTTCGCCATGGTGCACAAGCTCACCACGTGGGAGTTAACTGGAAAAGGGCCAAGGGTTGATGGGATGCCATTTTAACTAACAGGATCCGGTTTTAAGGGATTTCGACAAAGCATGTGAATAATAAAGACAACCCCCATGGAAGATTGACTGTTAAGTTTGAAAGTAACAATAAAGATTAGTATTTGCATGAACTTTTGTAGTATACACGTAAGCTAAGCTCACAACTCTTTAGTTTTTGTTTGCGGAAGAAAAGGAATAAATAAAAATAGGTGGTTATTAGATTGAAGTCTGATGCTACAAGACTTTAGTAAGGTACAAGATGTTAAGATATTAAAGGAAGTGACAATGTAATCGTTAACCGTTTAGATGCTGAATGGAATGTATAACTGTATTACTCTGTAGTGAAAAAAAACTCTTTTGTATTGTGTTAGATTCTGAAATCCTGTAAGACTCTTAATTCATTTTTACCGATGGTAAAAAGGCTTTGAAGGAAGGGGGTGTTACGAATGTGCCACAACTCTGAGGGGCCGGAAGGGTACAAAGTAGCCCCCTCCTTTTTGAGAATCGCAGGATCGCTATTAATTCGGGTCTGGGACCCAGGAAATGAGAGAGAGACATGCAGAATCCACAAGGGTTTGGAATGTGTCCTGGCCTCAGCAAGACGGAACCATTGATAACGGCTATTGTCTCTTGGAGACGGAATTGTGTATTGAGTACTGTCCCATTCATTGAAGCCCTCGGGGATGACCAGAGTGGGCTGGTTGAGGGATTGCATCATCCCAACCTGATTGACATCTGAGACCCGGTGAGTAAGGATAAGAGGGTCTGGGGAACAACCCCTTTAGACGCACCAGGAGAAACGTATGAGACCGGTGGGGACTTGTGTGTGTGTCCATCCTTGCCCGGATGACAAGTCTTCCACGGAACGGCCCCGCTAAATGACGAATACGGATCAAGATCGGATAAAGGAAAGCCGGCAAGATTCTAAAATCTGTCTCTCTCCAACCAAAAGGCTGCAGCCTGCATGAACTGAGTGACTTTTATATTTCCATCGGACAATACATTATCCCCTAGACAACGATAGAGCTTATTTCTTATTATTATTATTATTATTATACCCGCACTTTTAGATTTAGTATTGACGATGTATATTATCTGTATGTTTGCATTGATATTATTTTTGTGTATTTTTACCAATAAATACTGTTAAAAATAGTACCATCAGACTTCAATGGGCCTATCTTTGCTGGTAAGTGACCCAGTTACAGGGTTCGTAACAGTAGAAATATGAAAGAAATGTAAAGTGTGGTGCAGTCAATTATAGAAAGAAATAGACAGCTAGAGAGTGCCATGATTGAAACATATTTATAATATGCAACAAGGATTTTGTAGATGTATTAGTATGTAATGGAAATTAAGGCAAGTAGGTGGTCAGGGATTAATGAGAGTGTCACTGATGAAAAATATTGATGGGTAAAGCTGGGTGATAGTGATTTTCACAAGCAGTTGACTAATGCTGGGTGCTTTTCTTGATTATTGCCAATGTCTGTTGTAAGTACTGTGAGCATTGGCTTGTGAGGCTGGATGATTTCTCAAAGTTGTTCTCAGATGTTTAGCCACTCCATACCCATTTTCCTGTACTGTTCAACCCTAAATGGTTTTTTTAAAAATAGTCCAACAGCACCATCTCCTGGAAGAATACCAATGCACATATAGTCGCATCCTTCTGAAAAATGTGGATACCAAACACTTCATATCCTCAACTGTAACAGCACTGTCCCTTAACTAATTTCCCTGAAGTAATTTCAGAAGCTGCAGAGTGGGCCAAATTGTCAATCTGACATTTGTCTGTTTCTCATCAAGGTGCAAATGTAACCTTCACAACTCAGGGAGAATTTAAATTCAGCACAAGTCTACTCCACATTATCAATCCTTGACTTGCAGGGAAGGTATGGGACCAGGCTCACTAATGTTACTTACATTTCACATATTTGATTTGGAAACTCATGGTAACATCTTTTGGCATAGATTGAGAATAGTTTCATTGTCCCCACCATCAAAACACAACTAAGAAAAGCCCCTTTGGTTTCTAATCAAGCAGAAGATGAGACAATGAAGTCCCAGCAACTACAATATTGTTAAAGAATGCTGCTGGATGGAGTATAGTATAGAAGCTTCTGGATTTCACAATCTTTACAAATGTTCTCTTTTACAGACCATCAAGTACTCCAGTTTGGGAAACTCGTCAGCACCTCCAACACCTATGATGGAAGTGGAATGGTCACAATAGAAACTGATGAACCGCTGCTGTGGACAATGGAAATAAAGAGGCAACTTAAATGAACCACATGTAACTTTGAAATAAAAGAACAGATCGTGAGAGAAAAAACACTCAGTATTATACAAATCAAAATATTTTATTGATAAAACACAAAATATAAAGTGTTCCTTGCTGATCTCCCAACCTCATTTTCTGTCGACATTATTGAGTCAGAAGAAAGGTTCTAACCACCACTGTGAAGAGATTCAAACAATATTCATTAGTTCTCAATCAATTTGAGTGCCAAAAGCAGCTTCACTTTGTAGTCTACAAAATTATTTCATTTATGTTATCTATATAATAGATCAAAATCTATTTTTCTATTAAATTCTCCAGGTGTTGCAAATTCACTTGTCTACAAAATATCAACTAAAACGAGAACACTTGTTGTTGTACAGGCTCCTGAACTGGTAAACATTTTGAAATAAAGTGTAGGTAATTATGGGTAGAAACATCTGCATAATTCACAACCACCAACACTGATTTGGGGTTCACTTTAAGAAGGTGTGTCTGATGTAATGATGTGAAGGTTTCTACCGAGCTCTTTGTTCTGCGTTTGTTGACAATAAAGTTAGATGCTACAGTATTCCTTAAACTTAAAATACCTCTGACGTTTTATTTACAAAAACCTACACTGGTGACCCAGAATAAAGTCACCTGCGCTCATAAAGGCTTCCTGTACACCAACTCAGCTGCAGAAGACTGCAGGTCATCTTTTGGAGCCATTCTGAGCCCCAGCAGGACCCACAGAAGACAAATATGCCCATGAGTGTGTCAACACACCTCCTGCTACTCCACCCGTGGAACATAGGACCCGAGCCGGGTGGCTTGTCTAAGCTCCAGACAGGTTCACAATGCTGGTTTTAATGAATTCTGATGGGGAAGAGGGGCTATGTAGGGTAATGAAAGGGGTGAAAAATATATGCATGATTCACAACCACAGACACTAAGGCTAGGATTCCAGAGGTAAGCTATATCTGACGTGATGATGTTAAGGTTTCGACTGAGCTTTTGGTTGTGTGCTTGTTGACAATAATATTAGTTGCTACAATTTCCCTTTAAACATCTTTGATGATCTTTTATGAAAAATACCTCAAGTCTTTGGTTTCATTTAAAAGTTGTGGATGGTACTTTGAAAAAATTCTGAAACTGGCAGCTGTCAAAACACACCATTAAAATATTATATTTGAAATGAAGGCATATTCTCAAATGACTACTTTCAGTCCAAGAATTATATTTCACACCAATTAGAATTCATATTCTAGAACAGTGGTCAATATAATAAACTTTAAAAAATAGAATATCCAGGACACTTTAATGCCTATATTAGAAAAAAACATGGATCTTTGAATCATGAAAAATATTTATATTTCTATACTGATGCAAACATTAGCAATCTTTTGTAAAACATAACATGGACAGTCCACTATAGTCTAAGCCTTAGCACAACTTTACTGCTCAAATTGTACGTACAAGCAACACATTTAATCAATGATCTATCCACATAAATGACGCAAGTTATTTTTGCTGTTGGACATCTCTAGATTGTTTCCACTGCTTATTTTAATGAAAGATTTAGTAAAAGTTGTCCTCTTTGCTAGTGCTGCAAGTCTCAACATTCTTCATCTTCACTGCACATTAAGCCTCTTGTAGGCAGATCATCTGGCAAATTTTTTAAAATTCCAATTTAAATGAAATTCTTTTCAGTATTAGGAAGCATCTTCAGTAATATGCTGAAAACATTAAGGCAACATCAAAAAATGCAAATTGGGGACACGAGACTGCAGATGCTGAAATCGGGAATTAAAAAGACTGAACTGCTAAGAAAACTCAACACGTCAAGCCAATTTAATTGGCTGGTTATATTTAACTGTATTTTTTAAACTTACCATTTATAATAGTTGCAAAATATGAATTAAAGTTAAATCATTCTCCCCAAATCGCCAAACCATAAAAAATTGTTCTATCAATTCTACTTCAGCATTTTCACAAGCACATATCCAAAGAATGCACATATTCTGTATAAACTGGGTGTTTAAACCAAAGACAACCTTTAGCTCTTGAAAGCCACAATACTTACACAATGATGTTATTAATTGGGATGTGTATGAGCTTCACAAAGAATCCAATGAATCCCATAATGGCAAATCCAATGGCTGTTGCCATGGCAATCTTCTGAAATTCTGTAGTAAGACAGGCAAATGGGAAAGTATCAAAATGAGATCAACTTCTCCAAGCCATTGGATAACTAAAGAGTACAAATGGCTGACTGATAGAATCCAAAAGGGGTAGTTAGCATTAAGGTTAATTTACTGTGCTAATATGTAGATGAATGATCATTCATATCCAACTACATATCTACAATCCAGAGCTAAACCCAGATCAAAATATCTAAATAACATTAATGACAATATTATTTGCACCACTTACTTGGGGAAAAAAATCTGCTCTTTCACCAGTCTAGACTTCGTGACCCAAGACATTAAAGCAGTCATCTCTCAACTGTCCTCTGAAATCGCCTAAGGCCAATCTGATAATAAACATGCCCTGGCATCAGTATTTAACTACTAAAGATACCTTTAGAAAGATTATCAGTTAGCTGATGGAAAGTACTGATGGGATACAATATGAATGTTCTTTTGTACTTTGAGTTAAAAACTGAAAGTGTCATTTAGTTCTCCCCCTCTATAAATGAAAGTTATTTAATACTATTTAATCATAAATCAAATACATTATCTCTATTATGATTTTAACCATATACAATGAAATAAATGCTTCAACACTGAAAAACACACCCAAATATGGCCAAATGCACTAATGTGCAATTTTAATTTTTTATTCCCAAATAATATGGCACTTCAGATTTTCTGCACTCCCAGAAGATTTTTGCCAACAATCAGCAGTATAAATCAACCTTTATTCCTAAAGAAATTTCCTTTTTGGCAATTTGCTATCGACAAAACAATACAATTTGGTGCTACATGTTATGATACCTCTAGGTATTCTATTAAAGAAAGGATTTTTTTTGCACCTTGTTACATTAGACATTTCCAAAATGTAAAAAAAAACACCACTTCATAGGTTTCAGCAAATATCTCCCATATATCTTGAAATATATTTTCGTTCCAAGGTTGCCCTCTCCTTTCTTGTGATTTATTTCAAACAATGTATTCTTACAAATTTTTATTTGTCAAAATACTACAGTTGTGGAAACACCTATACTTTTAAGTTTACAAATATAAAACTACTAGAAAAATTAAGTTTTCAAGTTCAAATTTAATTGTCATTCAACCAAACAGGAGTAGAACGAAACAGAGTTCCTGTGGAGCAAAGGTGCAAAACACAGTACAAAGTCATACATAGCACAGGCGCACATAGCACATACAAGACAGCAATAAAATACGTAGTCAGACAAATGAAGTATAGCCCATGAATATTGCAGCATACAGTTGAACACAATACTGCTCGTCTTCTGCCAAGCGAACACTGGGAAGGACAGCACCGACTCCAACACGTTCACTGCAGCACACCACCTCTGGCAAAGTGCACCGCCTCCACTGCCTTCCTCCCGGACAGCCACAAACAGGTGACACTGCAATTTGAAGCCTGCTCCCTGCCAGACCAAGGCCACACAGCTCTCCTGCTGTCTGCTCCTTAAGGCCGAGACCCTTCTTCAGGACTTGAGAAGGAAGGCGAAAAATACCAGAGTAAAAAGGTGATGAAGGGAAGGAGGCTAGCTGGAAAGAGATATGTGAAGCCATGTGGGTGGGAAAGGTCAAGGGCTAGAAAAGGAAGAATCTGAAAAAGGAGAGTTGGCCATAAGAGAAAGGAAAAGAGAAGGGGATGTGGGGGAAGTGATGGGCAGGTAGGAGAAGTAAAAGGTCTGAGTGCAGAACAGAGGAAAAAGGAGGAATTTGTTTATTAAAGGAGAAATTGATATTCATGCCATTAGGCTGGAGGCCACCCAATAGGAATATGAGGTGCTGCTCCTCCACCGAGGGTGGCCTCATCTTGGGAGAAGAGGCGGCCATGGTCTGACATGTCAGAACAGGAATGAAATTGGGAATTCAAATATTTGGCCATCAGGAAGTCCCGCTTGTGGCGGATGTTGTGGAGGTGCCACTGAAGCGGTCCCCTACTTTACAACTGATCTCACCAATGTCGAAGTTGCCGCACTGGGAGCACCAGATATAATAGGCGGTCCCAGCAGGTGAAGTGTTGCCTAACCTGGAAGGACTGTTTGGGACCCCAAATGGAGGCCAGGCAGAGGTAAATGGGCAGGTGTAGCACTTAAGAGTGCTTACGGGGATAAGTGCCTGGAGGGACAAATGGACAAGGGAATCATGGAAGGAGCAATCCCCGAGGATAGTGGAGGGGGGTCAGGAGGTAAAGATGTTTAGTAGTAGGATGCCTTTGGAGATGGTCAAAATTGCAAAGGATAATGTGTTGGATGTGGTGATAAGGATAAAAGGAACTATCACTGTTAAGGCAGCAGAAAGATAGGGTGATCACAGATTTACGAGAAATGGAGCAAATACGGGTGAAGGCAACATTAATACTAGGAGGAGGAAAACCCTGTTCCTTAAAGAACATCTCTGATGTCCTGGAATGGAAAGCTGAGTCCTGGGAACAGATGCGGCAGAGGCAAAGAATCTGAGAAAGGGAACAGCATTTTTACAGGAGATAGGGAGGGAAGAGGTATCATTGAGATAACTGGGAATCAGTAGGTTTATAAAAGATGTCGGTTGACAGTTTGTCTCCAGATATGGAAACAGAGATCGAGAAAGGGGAGGGAGGTGTCAGAGATGGACCAAGTATCTTTAAAGGCAGGTAGAGAGGCCAAATTGACAAGCTCAGATATGGGTGCATAAAACAGCATCAATGCTGTCGTCAATGTAGCGGAGGAAGAGTTGGGAATATTATCGGAGAAGGCTTCAAACATGGACTATTCTCCATAGCCAGCAAAGAGGCAGGCATAGCTGGGGCCCATGCGAGTTTCCATGGCTACCCCTTGAGTGTGGAGAAAGAGGGAGGAACCGAAAGAAAAATTGTTCAGGGTGGTGACCAGTTCTGCCAGATGAAGGAGTGGGATTGGTTAGTTCTTTTGTCAAGAAAGATGCAGAGAGCTTTTACGCCTTCTTGATGAGGGACTGACTATACATAGGAAGATGAGGCGGTCAGGGCCAGAGAATTGAACGTTACTAAGGAGATCGAGAGCATGAGAAGTGTCACAGATATAGGTGGGAAGGTACTGAACCAAGTGGGATAAAATGGAATCACGATAAGATACAAGTTTCATAGGTGAGGAGCAAGTAGAGACAATAGGCCTACCCATACAGTCAGGTTTATGGATCTTGGGTAGGAGGTAGAAGTGAGCAGTGTTAGGCAAGGGAACTATATGTTTGGTGGCAGTGGATGAGAGGTCTCCAGAATGGATGAGATCAGTGATAGTGTTGGAGACATTTTCTGATGGTCCAGAGTAGGATCCTCTTCACAGGGTAGGTATGGGGTGGTGTCTGAGAGATGCCAACATTTCTCAGCAAGGTAGAGGTCATTACGCCACACCATAGCACAACCTGCTTGTCTCTGGGCTTGATGGTAAGGTTGGAATTGATGCAGAGAGTGGAGGCCAGTGCATTCAGAGGGGTTAATGTAGGGGGAGAGTGGAGTGTTGCCGTCGAGACTGTTTATGTCTCGTTGGCAATTCAATATGAAAAGGTCCAGAGCAGGCACAGAACCTGAGCGGGGGTGGCGAAGAGGAGGACTGTTGAAGACAGAAGGGGTCATTAGCACGTGTTGTGGAATTCTTGCCAAAAAAATGGGCTTGGAGACAGACGACAGAAGAGCTCAATGTTGTGGCTTACATTGAATTCAGAGGTGCAAGTGAAGAGTGAAAGGTGAGGCCCCAAAGGTGAGACACTCCATCTCAGAGGAGGGAAGTTCAGAGGGATATTTCAGTTCTATTCTTGTCTTTTCATACACAATTTATCACTCAAAACCTGTACCTAGTCTCAGAAAAAGCTCAATTCATTAATCCTCAAAACTCAAAAGGAACCCCCGGAGTGGCTTCTATGCATTTTCAGTATTTACACAATGACTAAAGGAACATCTAAACCAACTGTGAACAAACCTTCAGGCTGACAGACGCACAGCCTTAACCACCCTGATGACTAACCAGTATGAAGTTAATTTAAAAAAATTGGACCCCACCATTCTAATCCTCGAATTTTTATAGCCTTTGCCTTATCTTGGCTTCAGACCAGGATATGTAAACAAAGAAAATGCAATAGTACTGTACCTTTCCTATCAGGCTTTGTACACCTTTTCACAAGTCTGATTGAATCTTTCACAAACTGGCGACTGGGCTCCACAAATTGCATTACTTGATCCATTGTGTCCTGTTGGTAAGAAAATGGAAATGTGCCTTTATATAGCAGAAACTAAGGCCCTCACCAATGACCAGTTCAGACTATTTGCGATAACTGCCCTCAACGATTCTGAAACCCAGTTATGCTCAACATTGTGATGGTGGAAAAGCCTGTTTAGAGGCAAAAACAACCAAATTTTTGCTCGGGCTTTAGGCAGGAAAGATGGCCAACCTGGGGTAGCTACTGGAGGAGGAAATGGTAGAAGTTAGACTGGTTACAAATCTGTAAGCAGAAACTTCCAGTCTCATGTTTTGGTCCTCCTGAATGTGTACAGTACAAGGTTGCAATCAACTTTGCTTTCATCTCCACCCCTTCAGGCTCATTTCAAAACCTATTTCATAGATTTCTCTTGCCTCATTTCTGAAAACTGGCTGTCCAACAAGATTTATTGCAAATTTCACCTTTAATAGCCTTTTATATTCTCCCCAGTTTGAGGGAAGGGGAAGGGGGCAGATAAAAATAAAGGTAGGATTAGTGTAAGTAGGAACTTTTATTGGTCAGTGTGGACTTGGGAGGCCCAAAGGACAGCTCCATGATACTCCTCACAACCCAGATGCTGGTCACTCCCCCACACACTCAAGGGTCATTTACAGGGGCAAAATCACCAACCCACACATCTGTGCAGGGGAGGGGAATAGTAGTATATCCTCATGTAGGAAATCCTCATGGTCATAAATTTGCTCAAAGAGTCGAGTCTTTGGAAGACCTTGC
Source organism: Hemitrygon akajei (assembly GCF_048418815.1). NCBI lineage: Eukaryota > Metazoa > Chordata > Chondrichthyes > Myliobatiformes > Dasyatidae > Hemitrygon > Hemitrygon akajei. The sequence goes on from NC_133131.1 coordinate 112,114,737, forward strand.
TCAATAAACCTGTGCACATCGATTCCTTAAATATACAGATGATTTTTTTTAAATCAGTAAGGAAATTAGGTTGTTGGGGAAAGAGTTAAAACTGTACTTGAGAAAAGCTGGATCTGCTATTATCGTATGGAATAGTTGGGCAAGCTCAAAGGGTCGAATGCCCTACTCCCATCAGTAATTACTATGACTAGCTACCTTATTTGACAATCCAATTATGAATAAAATGCTGCACAAAACACAAGACATTTTATTCAATTACATTAATGTTTATCTCTTTTAAGTTCACTGAAAGCTTGTAAACGGCAGATTACTTCCATGTACTTCGATCATTCCAGAGTATTGACACAAAATGTTACTCTTGCAGAACTTGGGTTTTAACTCAGTACTGAATGAGAACACACAGTGATGATTTAAATTGCAAATAGCAAGATGGAATTATTCAATATCAGAATCCTAGAACATTTCTGACAGTAAAGGGGCCATTCAGCCCATCATGCCAGTTGTTAAAAAGCCACCCAGCTTAGTAGCCCATCAACACTCAGCCTGCAGCCTACACAATTCTTAAAGCATGAAGGATTCTGCATCTTAACACATACTCAGACAGCAAGCTCCAGACTACACGATCCACTGGTTGAAAATAAATTTCACATTTTCCCTTTCCACCTTCTACCAACTGCATTAAACCTATGCCCCCGATTTCAATCTATCCACTAGGGGAAACAAGCCCTCACTGTCGGTCTTGTCCCCGTGTATTTTTTCATACACCTTGAAGTCTTTCAGCCATCCCTTCTGTTTCAAATCTTTTCCCAACGCTGAAATATCCCCATCTTGACAAATCTAACGGAGATGGGAGTAGACTCTCACATGGTGGATTGGATAGTGGACTACTTGACAGATAGACCTCAGTATGTGCGGTTGGGAGACTGTAGGTCTGACACGGTGGTCAGCAGCACAGGGGCGCCGCAGGGAACCGTACTCTCTCCGGTCCTGTTCACCCTGTACACATCAGACTTCCAATATAACTCGGAGTCCTGCCATGTGCAGAAGTTCGCTGATGACACGGCCATAGTGGGGTGTGTCAGGAATGGACAGGAGGAGGAGTATAGGAAACTGATACAGGACTTTGTGATATGGTGCAACTCAAACTACCTGCGTCTCAATATCACCAAGACCAAGGAGATGGTGGTGGACTTTAGGAGATCTAGGCCTCATATGGAGCCAGTGATCATTAATGGAGAATGTGTGGAGCAGGTTAAGACCTACAAGTATCTGGGAGTACAGTTAGACGAGAAGCTAGACTGGACTGCCAACACAGATGCCTTGTGCAGGAAGGCACAGAGTCGACTGTACTTCCTAAGAAGGTTGGCGTCATTCAATGTCTGTAGTGAGATGCTGAAGATGTTCTACAGGTCAGTTGTGGAGAGCGCCCTCTTCTTTGTGGTGGCGTGTTGGGGAGGAAGCATTAAGAAGAGGGACGCCTCACGTCTTAATAAGCTGGTAAGGAAGGCGGGCTCTGTCGTGGGCAAAGTACTGGAGAGTTTAACATCGGTAGCTGAGCGAAGGGCGCTGAGTAGGCTACGGTCAATTATGGATAACTCTGAACATCCTCTACATAGCACCATCCAGAGACAGAGAAGCAGTTTCAGCGACAGGTTACTATCGATGCAATGCTCCTCAGACAGGATGAAGAGGTCAATACTCCCCAATGCCATTAGGCTTTACAATTCTACCGCCAGGACTTAAGAACTTTTTAAAAGCTATTATTAATGCTTTTTGAGATAGTGATTTAGATGCATATCATATTTTTTACTGAGTTAAGTATTGTATGTAATTAGTTTTGCTACAACAAGTGTATGGGACATTGGAAAAAAAGTTGAATTTCCCCATGGGGATGAATAAAGTATCTATCTATCTATCTATCTATCCTCCTAAATCTCCTCAACCACGACAGAGTAATGACACGTTACTTAAAACGTGGAGGCCGGCAAGATAAAGAGCAATCAAGCTCCAGCCACTGGAGACAACTCTGACATCGTTCCATCACCTTTATCAGCAACAATTAAAGGAAGACCTTGCATTTTCTTAGTAAACCATTTTAGTAGCCTGCATACTCACAACTCCCTCGTTCCTTCATACTCCTACAGAAAGCATTTATTGTGCTCCCTCGCTTTGTCGCTTTCCCCCAAAGTATTACCTCACACTGCTCAGGATTAGGCAATAGACAGCAGGTGCAGGAGTAAGCCATTCGGCCCTTCTAGCCAGCACCGCCATTCACTGTGATCATACACAATCAGTACCCCGTTCCTGCCCTCTCCCCATATCCCTTGACCCCCGCTATCTATAAGAGCTCTATCTAACTCTCTCTTGAATGCATCCAGAGACTTGGCCTCCACTGCCTTCTGGGACAGAGCATTCCACATATCCACCACTCTCTGGGTGAAAAAGTTTTTCCGCATCTGTTCTAAATGGCCTACCCCTTATTGGTTGACAAAGGAAGTCAGAGATTGCATAGCATTAAAAAAAAAGGAAATATGACAGCGCTAAGGTGAGTGGGAGGACAGATGATTGGGAAATTTTTAGGGAACAACAGAACTTAACTAAAAAGGCAATACGGGGAGAAAAAATGAGGTACGAAAGCAAGCTAGCCAGGAATATAAAGGAGGATAGCAAAAGCTTTTTTTTAAGTTATGTGAAGAGAAAGAAGATAGTTAAGAACAATGTTGGGCCCTTGAAAAATGAATTGGGTGAAATTGTTATGGGAAACGGAGAAATGGCAGAAGAATTTAATAAGTACTTTAGATCTGTCTTCACTAGGGAAGATACAAGCAATCTCCCAGATGTATGGATAGGCCAAGGACATAGAGTAACAGAGGAATTGAAACAGATTGACATTAGGAAGGAAATGGTGATGAGTAGACTGATGGGACTGAAGGCTGACAAATCCCCAGGTCCAGATGGTCTGCATCCTGGGGTACTAAAGGAAGTGGCCCCGGAAATTGCGGAGGGAGGGAGAAAACAGAGAACTATCGTCCTGTCAGCCTAACATCAGTAGTGGGGAAGATGCTAGAGTCCATTATTAAAGATGAAATAGTGGCATATCTAGATAGCAGTGATAGGATTGGGCCGAGCCAGCATGAATTTACCAAGGGCAAATCATGCTTGACTAATCTATTGGGAGTTTTTCGAGGATATAACTAGGAAGTTAGACAAGGGAGATCCAGTGGATGTAGTGTACCTCGATTTTCAGAAGGCATTTGTTAAGGTCCCACATAGGAGATTGGTGGGTAAAATCAGAGCTCATGGCCTTGGGGGAAAGATATTGACATGGATAGAAAACTAGTTGGCAGATAAAAAGCAAAGGGTAACGATGAATGGGTGTTTCTCGGAATGGCAGGTGGTGACTAGTAGGGTGCCACAGGGCTCGGTATTGGGACCACAGCTGTTTACGATTTACATCAATGATTTAGATGAAGGCATTGAGAATAACATCAGCAAGTTTGCTGATGATACTAAGCTGGGTGGCAGTGTGACATGTGATGAGGATGTTAGGAGAATTCAGGGTGACTTGGATAGGCTGGGTGAGTGGGCAGATACTTGGTAGATGACGTTTAATGTGAATTAAGTGTGAGGTTATCCACTTTGGGAGTAAGAACAGGAAGGCAGATTATTATCTGAACGGTGTAGAGTTAGGTAAGGGAGAAATACAAAGAGATCTAGGAGTCCTTGTTCATCAGTCACTGAAGGTGAATGAGCAAGTACAGCAGGCAGTGAAGAAGGCTAGTGGAATGTTGGCCTTTATTACAAACGGAATTGAGTACAAGAGCAAGGAAATCCTTTTGCATTTGTACAGGGCCCTGGTGAGACCACACCTGGAGTATTGTGTACAGTTTTGGTCTCCAGGGTTAAGGAAGGACATCCTGGCTACAGAGGAAGTGCAGCGTAGATTCACGAGGTTAATTCCTGGGATGTCTGGATTGTCTTGATTGTCTTACGCAGAGAGGTTAGAGAGACTGGGCTTGTACACGCTGGAATTAAGGAGATTGAGAGGGGATCCGATTGCAACATATAAGATTATTAAGGGATTGGACAAGATAGAGGCAGGAAATATGTTCCAGATGCTGGGAGAGTCCAGTACCAGAGGGCATGGTTTGAGAATAAGGGGTAGGTCATTTAGGACAGAGTTAAGGAAAAACTTCTTCTCCCAGAGAGTTGTGGGGGTCTGGAATGCACTGCCTCGGAAGGCAGTGGAGGCCAATTCTCTGGATGCTTTCAAGAAGGAGCTAGATAGGTATCTTATGGATAGGGGAATCAAGGGATATGGGGACAAGGCAGGAACTGGGTATTGATAGTAGATGATCTGCCATGATCTCAGAACGGTGGTGCAGGCTCGAAGGGCTGAATGGTCTACTTCTGCACCTATTGTCTATTCTTAAACTGTGGCCTCTAGTTCTGGACTCACCCATCAGCGGGAACATGCTTCCTGCCTCCAGTGTGTCCAATCCCTTAATAATAATCTTATATGTTTCAATCAGATCCCCTCTCATCCTTCTAAATTCCAGTGTATACAAGCCCAGTTGATCCAATCTTTCAACATATGACAGTCCCGCCATTCCGGGAATTAACCTTGTGAACCTACGCTGCACTCCCTCAATAGCAAGAATGTCCTTCCTCAAATTTGGAGACCAAAACTGCACACAATACTCCAGGTGGGGTCTCACCAGGGCCCTGTACAGCTGCAGAAGGACCTCTTTACTCCTATACTCAATTCCTCTTGTTATAAAAGCCAGCATGCCATTAGCTTTCTTCACTGCCTGCTGTACCTACATGCTTGCTTTCTTGACTGATGTACAAGAACACCTAGATCTCGTTGTACTTCCCCTTTTCCTAACTTGACTCCATTTAGATAGTAATCTGCCTTCCTGTTCTTGCCACCAAAGTGGATAACCTCACATTTATCCACATTAAACTGCATCTGCCATACATTTGCCCACTCACCCAACCTGTCCAAGTCACCCTGCATTCTCATAACATCCTCCTGACATTTCACACTGCCACCCAGCTTAGAGTCATCAGCAAATTTGCTAATGTTACTTTTAATCTCTTCATCTAAATCATTAATGTATATTGTAAACAGCACCGAACCTTGCAGTACCCCACTGGTCACAGCCTGCCATTCCGAAAGGGACCCGTTAATCACTACTCTGTTTCCTGTCAGCCAGCCAATTTTCAATCCATGTCAGTACTCTGCCCCCAATACCATGTGCCCTAATTTTGCCCACTAATCTCCTATGTGGGACTTTATCAAAAGCTTTCTGTAAGTCCAGGTACACTACATCCACTGGCTCTCCCTTGTCCATTTTCATAGTTACATCCTCAAAAAACTCCAGAAGATTAGTCAAGCATGATTTTCCCTTCATAAATCCATGCTGACTCGGACTGATCCTTCTACTGCTATCCAAATGTGTCGTAATTTCCTCTTTTATAATTGACTCCAGCATCTTTCCCACCACTGACGTCAGGCTAACCGGTCTATAATTCCCTGTTTTCTCTCTCCCTCCTTTCTTGAAAAGTGGGACAATGTTAGCCACCCTCCAATCAGCAGGAACTGTTCCTGAATCTATAGAACATTGTAAAATGATTACCAATGCGTCCACGATTTATAGAGGCACCTCTTTAAGTACCCTGGGATGCAGACCATCAGGTCCCGGGGTCTTATCAGCCTTCAGACTCAACAGTCTATCCAACACCATTTCATGCCTAATATAAATTTCCTTCAGTTAATCCTTTACCCTAGTTCCTTTGGCTACTATTACATCTGGGAGATTGTTTGTGTCTTCCCTAGTGAAGACAGATCCAAAGTACCTGTTCAACTCATCTCTCATTTCCTTGTTCCCCATAATAAATTCACCCGTTTCTGTCTATTCACATACCTAAAGAGGCTTTTAACTATCCTCCTTTATATTCTTGGCTAGTTTACCTCCGTACCTCACTTTTTCTTGGCGTATTGCCTTTTTTGTTATCTTCTGTTGCTCTTTAAAAGCTTCCCAGTCCTCCGGTTTCCCGCTCATCTTTGGCATGTTATACTTCTCTTTTATTTTTATACTGCCCTTTACTTCCCTCGTCAGCCACGGCCGCCCCTTACTCCCCTTAGGATCTTTCTTCCTCTTTGGAATGAACCGATCCTGCACCTTCTGCATTAATCCCAGAAATACCTGCCATTTTTGTTCCACTGTCTTCCCTGCTAGGGTATTGTTCCATTGAACTTTGGCCAGCTCCTCCCTCATAGCTCCATAGTTCCCTTTGTTCAACTGTAATACTGACACATCCGATTTTCCCTTCTCCTTCTCAAATAGTAGGTTAAAACATATCATATTATGGTCACTACCTCCTAATGGTTCCTTTACCTCGAGGTCCCTGATCAAATCTGGTTCATTGCACAACACTAAATCTAGAATTGCCTTCTCCCTAGTAGGCTCCAGTACAAGCTGTTCTAAGAATCCATCTCGGAGGCACTCCACAAACTCCCTTTCTTGGGGCCCAGTACCATTCTGATTCTCCCAGTCTACCTGCATGTTGAAATCCCCCATGACAACTTTATCATTACCTTTGCAACATGCCAATTTTAACTCTTCATTCAACTTACACCCTACATCCAGACTGCTGTTTGGGGGCCTGTAGATAACTCCCATTAGGGTCTTCCTACCCTTAGAATTTCTCAGTTCTATCCATACTGACTCTACATCCCCAGATTCTATGTCCCCCCCTCGCAAGGGATTGAATATCATTCCTCACCAACAGAGCCACCCCACCTCCTCTGCCAGTCTGTCCTTTCGATAAAATGTATATCCTTGAATATTCATTTCCCAGGCTCTGTCCGCTTGAAGCCATGTCTCAGTTATTCCCACAACATCGTACTTGCCAATTTCCAACTGAGCCTCAAGCTCATCTACTTTATTCCTTATACTTTGTGCATTCATATATAATACTTTTAATTTGGTACTCCCCTCTCCTTTCATATCAATTCCTATTTCACTTGACCATACTGTATGATCTCCTCTTGAGCTTTCTACTCCATTGATTATGTTGTCCTTTTTAACTTTTCTTATTTTCACTTTCCCTTTAACTCCATCCTTATATTTCCAGTTCATCCCCTCCTCCCCCCCCCCCCCCACTACTTAGTTTAAACACATCCGTGTTGCAGTGGCAAACCTGTCTGCCAGAATGCTGGTCCCCCGCCTATTAAGGTGCAACCCGTCCCTTTTGTACAATTCATCCCTACCCCAAAACAGATCCCAGTGGTCCAAGAATGTAAATCCTTGCTTCCTGCACCAGTTCCTCAGCCACACATTCAGATCCATTATCTCCCTGTTCCTGCCCTCGCCAGCATGAGGAATTGGAAGCAAACCAGAGATAACCATCCTATAAGTCCTGCTTTTCAGCCTTCTTCCGAGTTCTCTGAAGTCCCGCTGCAGAATGTCCTTCCTCTTCTTCCCGATGTCATTTGTGCCCACATGCACTACCATTTCCGGCTGTTCACCTTCACCCTTGAGGATTCCCTGCAATCGGTCCGTGATGTCCTGGATCCTAGCACCAGGGAGGCAACACACCATTCTTAAATCTCACTTGTTGCCACAGAAACCCCTTTCCGCACCTCTTAATACCACAGCTCTTCCTGATGTCTGACTCCTCGGCTCTGTTTCTGCACCAATTTTCGGCTCGCAGACCTGTCCGCCTCTCAGACTGGCAGTATCTTCTGTCCTGACAGCTTCCAAGAAGGTGAACCTGTTTACGAGAGGTACATCCCCTGGGGTCTCCTGTACTTCAAGCATCCTTTCCAACCTCATCATCGCCCCCTTTCTCTCTTCCGGTATCCTCGGTGTAACGACCTCACTGTAGGTCCTGTCCAGAAAACCCTCATTTTCGCGGATAAACCTCAGGTCATCCAGTTCTTTCTTCAGTGCTGCAACATGCTCCTTCAGAAGCTGAATCTGGACACACTTTCCACAGCTGTAGCAGCCGGGGGCACCATCAGTGTCTGTGACCTCCCACATCATGCACGTGGCACACTGAATCAGCTTAGCGGTCATGTCTTCACCCTCTGCAATTGTGCCTGGCGTAGTCTCCTCGACGAAGACTCTCGAGCCAAAGACTAGCACTTTTCACACCAGGCACTTCCCTCGACCAGGCCACTTCCCGACAGGCCTGCCATTTGCCATTAGATTCCATTTGTTACCTTTCTACTCGAATTACATTGCATTCTGCAATCTTTCTGCAGTCTAAAATATTCACACCCACTATCAGCATTACCAATTCTACTTAATCATGCCCCATATTTTAACAAGTATTAAAAAAACACAAGACCCAGAATAGTGAGTCCCATGGTCTAGTCATTAAAAACGCCTATTTACCATTACCAGTGAGACACCAGACTTAAATTATGACATCGTGAAAACTGGCAATACTACAGCACCAGACCTCAACCATAATGGGTCAAATCATCTGACCAACCACACCCTGGACTTCAAAAGGCCACCAGAACTCTGGTTCCTGGGGTTCCTGGTGGAGACCCTTCTGGTTGACTTGAAAATTACTACGATGTAAAGCAAGTCAGTATTACTTCGCCGATAGTTTTTGACAACTGGTACATTTTGTTAACGAAATTAACCACACAAATGACATGAACTCTCGTTAGTTCAGAATATGCCCTAGCAACACTTTGTGGCGTCCAAACGCGCAGGATCGACTACGGATCAATGAAGACAGCTATACCAACCATTCGGCCCTCCCTTCAATCTCACATCCTCCTTGCCAACCCTACATCGTTCCCTTCCTCTTACTTATTCGCTGAACCCCAGCCTTCCCTCTCCCTCTCTTCCTCCTGGATCACACTCTCTCATTATTACCTCGCCCTCTCTTGCCCTCCTTCCCCCCGTTCCCCCCGGGTACCTTTCTAGCGTCTCCGAAGCCCGAAAAGATGTCGCTCCTACCAAGCCGCTGACGTTGCAGAGTGAAAGAACACCTTTCACGCATGCGTGGCGTGAGAACACCAAGCGGAAGGACGTCAGGCGCAACGGGAAATGAAGGTACCTCCCCTTCCACGTGACGGCGGTGTATCCGTCAGCGGTATCAATCGCAGCGTCACCCCGCCCCGCCCCGCCCACATGGGAGTCTCCGCTAATCTCCGGAATTAAAGTTGGTGGTTAAAACTTTCCATCAAATCCAGCTGTAAAATAATCACTGCAGTGCCTGTTGGATGCACCATCAGTTCAATCATTTATTTAGTTTGAAAGCAATAACTTTTAATAGTGTTTTTGGCGTTAGCATGTTCAAATATTTCATAACATAAAGAATAGTTTGTAAATTGGGGAAATAAAGGTTGCGTTAAAGATACTTCTGAAGCTTCGCTTCATCAAAACGCATTTTAGTATTTATTAAGCAAAATGATGCGGCCCTGTATGTATTCTTAAGCTCTACTTCTGCGAGAATTATTTTCACTCGAGTTCCCTGGTTCTGATGTGTCTTGAGCAGCCAATGCAGGGATTTACAGGTTGGATGAGAGGAGTCCGTCCACCCAGGTGAACTAGTCAGCATCATGTGCACCTGTTCTGGTGTGTTGGGTGGGCTTCCATGTTCTTCAGTTGAGGAGAACTCTGTGCCTTTTTGGATGTTCCTTCTCAAGGAATTTAAATTTATTGCTGTATGGCAAGCAGATTTCTTACAGTATGATCATATTATAAAGAAAATGTCAGCTACTTAGTTATGTCCATTGGATTTAAGGGCTTACTTTAATATCTGCAACTTCTCTCCATTTTGAGAAGATATGGGACAGGATTTCCCACAGTCTGTATAGATTTTAGCATTTTTCAAGAAGGATTTGAGAACATCTTTCAACTGTTATCGCCGTCATCCTAGAAATCTTTTGCTATGAGAGACCCTGGAGTAGAACAACTATGTTGGGTATTCAGCATGTGGATATTGTGGCCCAGTCACTGAAACTTCAGTGCAGGGCATGTTGACTCGAGAGAATGCTGACATATGGTTCTGACCATAGAAGATGAAAAAATAAAGCACAGGAACAGGCCCTTCAGCCCATAATGTTCTGTCGAACCAAATATGACAAATTGAGAAACCTTCCAGTTTGTTCGCTTAATCTGGTGTGCCCAGAGAAAGCCATGTATCCCTCAGTCATAGAACACAATAACCTCTTATACAACAACCTTGCCCTCAGGTCCTCAGTTTGTTCTCCACCAACTGCACACTTGCTTAAAAAGGTGTTGGGTAGAGGGCCTTCATCCCTTTGCATCCCAACACTACCTCCTCCATTACTTCAAAACGTCCAAGCCTACTCACACTCTGGGCACTAATCTCCCTATCCTCCACATCTTCCTCCTTGATAAATACTGAAGTAAAGTTCTCAGGAAAGAGCTCAGTCACGTCCTTCCCATCCGCACTTTATGACTTTTCCCATCCTCTTCCTAGTCGTGCTCTTGCCCCTAATGTATATAATATATTGGAGTTCTGACTTTTCATGGCCCATCCTGGCTTTCCTAATTCCCTTCTTGGGTTGTTTCTGGCTTCGTTATAATCTTCCAGGACTTTGTTTGATTCTTGTTTCCCAAAATTTACATCCTTCTTTCTTCTTGACTAAATTCATCACCTTCCTTAACATCTGAGATTCTCTTACCTTTTCAACCTTACCCTTCCTTCTGACTGGAACTTACCTGTCCAGTTGGACTTCAAACACCCTCCACATGTCGGATGTGGACTTGCACAAAACAGCTGTTCCTGATGCTCTTGGAACGTGCCCTGCTCCAGTTTAATACTCTTGCGCAAGGTCCATCTTACCCTTATCTATAGCTATCTTAAAGGGTCACTGTTCCCTAACTTCTCACGCACTGAAAGGTTGGTCACCTGCATAGGCTCATTACCCAACGTCAGATCCAGTACAGCCCCCTTCTCTTGTTGGACTATCTACTATTGATTTAAGAAGCCCTTATGGATGGACCTAACAAATTCTGCCCCGGCTAAACCACTTGCACTAAGAAGACCCCAGTTTATGTTAGGGAAGTTGAAATCCCCCATGAAAACAATCCTATTAATTTTACACGTTTCATTTATCTGCTTAAATACCTGTTCCTCAGTGTCCCGATAGCTATTGGTTCTGTAGTACAATCCCATCAGACTGACTGCACCCTTCCTTTTTTTGAGTTCGACCCATTTAGACTCTAGATGAGTCCTCCATTATGTGCAGCTGTGATATGTCCCCAATTAGTAATGTGACTCCCCTAACTATAGAGTCTCCTATCACTACTGCTCTGCCTGACTTTACACTTCCCCGCTGAACGTCAGAGCCAGACACAGTTGCATGGCCTGGCTGCTGCAGCTGTGCCCTCATAGGTCATTTCCCACCAGCAATGTCCAAAGGTATTTACTTGTTACTGAGGGGAATGGCCGTGGGGAACCCTGCACCTACTGGTTATTCCCCTTGCTTCTGGTGGTCACCCATCTATAAGACCATAAGATATAGGAGCAGAAGTAGGCCATTCGACCCATCGAGTCTGCTCAGGCAGAATCATGGGCTCATCCAATTCTTCCAGTCATCCCCACTCCCCTGCCTTCTCCCCATACCCTTTGAGGTCCTGGGTGATCAAGAACCTATCTATCTCTGCCCTAAATACACCCAATAACTTGCCCTCCACAGCTGCTCATGGCAACAAATTCCACAGATTTACCACCCTCTGACTAAAATAATTTCTCTGCATCTCTGTTCTAAATGGACGTCCTTCAATCCTGAAGTCGTGCCCTCTTGTCTTAGACTTCCCTACCTTGGAAAATAACTTTGCCATAACTAATTAGTTCGGGTCTTTTAACATTCAGAATGAGATGAGGTTCCCCCTCATTCTCCTGAACTCCAGGGAATACAGCCTAAGAGCTGCTAGACATTCCTCCTACCCTTTCGATCCTGGAATGATCTACTATCTGAAGCCTGCATTCTGGGTGTAACCATCTCAGTAAAAGTTGCATCAGTGATGTTTTCAGTCCCCCAGATGGACCTGTGTACATCCAGAAGCAGCTCCAGTTCTCTGACCTTGTCAGTCAGGAGCTGAGGTTGGGTGTACTTCCAGTAGATGTAGTCATCAAGGAGACTGTTTTGTATCCTGAAATCTCACATCTCACAAGAGGGGCATTTCACTGCCTGAACCATCTTGCCTACACTGATCTAAGGACTAAGGGTTTACAGACAATAAAAAAGCTCACCTATTATTACCTGCGCCTTCTCTCTGAAACCTTTGAGTTTCACTCTCACCTAGCTCACTTACTCAACCTCTTCATGCCGCACTTTGGCTCCAACTTATCAATCACAAGTTCTAAACAAAGGATTCTGCATCTTTAGCCTTTGCCAGTTCTCACTGAAGCCTGTTGAGACAAAGCCTGACAACTCTAACACTGGCCCGCTCCCACAATGGCCTCTCCACTTACACCTCCCTTATTTTTATTGCCTCAAATGAAACTCCGTCTCCGCCGCATCTGCTCTCAGGATGAGGCTTTTCTTTCCAGGACGAAGGAGATGTCTTCCTTTTTTAAGCAAAGGGGCTTCCCTTCGTCCACCATCAACTCTGCTCTCAAACGCATCTCTCCCATTTCCCGCACATCTGCCCTCACCCCATCGACCCGCCACCCCACTCGGGATAGGGTTCCCCTTGTCCTTACCTACCACCCCACCAGCCTCCAGGTCCAACATATAATTCTCCGTAACTTCCACCACCTCCAACGGGATCCCACTACCAAACACATTTTTCCCTCCCCCCTCTTTCTGCTTTTCGCAGGGATCGCTCCCTACGCGACTCCCTGGTCCACTCGTCCCCCCCATCCCTTCCCACCGATCTCCCTCCTGGCACTTATCCTTGTAAACGGAACAAGTGCTACACCTGCCCTTACACTTCCTACCTCATCACCATTCAGGGCCCCAGACAGTCCTTCCAGGTGAGGCGACACTTCACCTGTGAGTTGGCTGGTGTGGTATACTGCGTCCGGTGCTCCCGGTGTGGCCTTTTATATATTGGCGAGACCTGACGCAGACTGGGATACCGTTTCGCTGAACACCTACGCTCGGTCCGCCAGAAAAAGCAGGATCTCCCAATGGCCACACATTTTAATTCCACATCCCATTCCCATTCTGATATGTCTATCCATGGCCTCCTCTATTGTCAAAATGAATCTAAACTCAGGTTGGAGAAACAACACCTTATATACCGGCTGGGTAGCCTCCAACCTGATGGCATGAACATTGACTTCTCTAACTTCCGTTAATGCCCCTCCTCCCCTTCTTACCCCATCCCTGACATATTTAGTTGTTTGCCTGTTCTCCATCTCCCTCTGGTGCTCCCCCCTCCCCTCCTTTCTTTCTCCTGAGGCCTCCCGTCCCATGATCCTTTCCCTTCTCCAGCTCGGTATCACTTTCGCCAATCACCTTTCCAGCTCTTAGCTTCATCCCACCCCCTCCGGTCTTCTCCTATCATTTCACATTTCCCCCTCCCCCCTCTACTTTCAAATCTCTTACTATCTTTCCTTTCAGTTAGTCCTGACGAAGGGTCTCGGCCCGAAACGTCGACATCGCTTCTCCCTATAGATGCTGCCTAGCCTGCTGTGTTCTACCAGCATTTTGTGTGTGTTGTTTGAATTTCCGGCATCTGCAGATTTCCTCGTGTTTGCTCCATCCAAGGCTTGTTCTTTTCAAATGGCTCCCACTCTGCAACGATTCCACTCTCTCACTCACTAACTCAAAGGATGACTCACTCCCAGCAAGAGTTGGTCTTTTCAAATGGCTCCTGCCTGTAACGATGAGACTTAACTTACCAAACTATTTGGAGAATTATGGAGAGGCAATATTGGTGCTGCTTCTCTCGTTCTTTGAAGCACCTCCTGTAACCAATCCATGTTTTGGAGGCTAGACAATCGACCAGGTGTGAAGTTGATATTTAATCATTTGCTTCCCTCTGATGGCCAATGGCTCTGCTGATATTGTGGTGAAATACATCACTAAATCTAGTTTTTGATGAGAGGTAGCTCCCAAGATGTAGAATGTTAGTCACATCTTTTATGGTGTAATTGAGGACCTTTATTGTTGGAATAGCAGAACAATGCAAAGTGGGCAGGTTGCAGAGGAACTTTCTCTTACAGTTGTTTAGTCTCTTGTTCCATTCTCTTGTACGCTTCAGTGTATGAATCAACAATACCCTAGACCTCAGCCTCCAATTCTGCCCTGCAGTAGTGTGGCAGATTTTATTATTCATCCTGTATATTCGCACCGATCCAGTGGAAAGCTTGATGGAAGTGAGATGGACTAGTGTAACAAAGGTAAATAGGAGGAAGGTTGCAATGATGACATAATACTGCAGTACCCTAGTCTCCACTGGGAATCGGCTAATTGTGAACCCACTGATTAAAATCAGGATTTTCATTCCCATGTAGCAGGCAGAGACTGGAGAAGAGTTCCTGAAAAGAGCCAAATTTGAAAAGGATTCTCCAAAATCTCTCTTAGTTGACACACAGTAGTTGCTACTACTCTACATTTTTCCTGGGGCTGTCAGACCATGTGGACCATGCCCACTGATGTCCAGATGGACAAGCTCTCTCCTCTGACTCATTAAGTAGCTCTTCGGCCATTGAGCAGTAGCAGGTAAGAAGGACCTTTTCCTGTGACCGACAGCGGGAAGGCCCCACTGGAGATATCACAATCAGAGTTGTTTGCTTTCTTATTATAAGAACCCTTGACCTGCGCTCCTCTTCCCAGATGAGGGAGATGTGTATCCAACAGTTGTTCACACCAATTGTGGCATGCATCCTTTGCAATTCTTATTTGAATTGCTATGCCATCAAACATATAGTTGCTTAAATCAGGTGAAGTTGCCATGAGGTCTTGAGCTTGCCCTTGGATGAAGCAGGATGTTGACTATTCTTCAAGCATTTTGTTGGGGATAGATTTCAGAGATTTTTGAGTCACCTTGAGGCCCTAGTTGGTTGGGGTTGACCATGGAGATTGTGTTCCAGCTGTATAGCTGATACACAAGCCAGGGCAGTATGACATGGAGAGCAAGTCATTGCCCATGCAAGAGGCTCCCCTCTCCATCCAGTGATGAATCCAAAGGAACAGCAGAGATTGCTACAGTAGCATCACAGCAGTTGCCAACCAATGTTGAACTCAATGGAGGATTGCTTTAGGGACTCCATCTCCGGATTTTTCCTCAGGGTATACACAGAAGCCTTCCCATGAGTGGGTATAGCCAGAAGGCAGCGGAGGTTTGAGATCAGAGTTTTCCTTCTCCTAGATGAGTTGCCAATCATGGCAGATGGAGTTCCATCTGTCCAAAGCGACTGGTCTTAAGGTATCAGTAACCTGTCTTCTCCTGTCAATAGAAACAGTTCCGGCAGGCTTACTAGCTCAGCCACTCGTGAAGGCCAGGAGCTGGACTTAGTTGTCAGAGACTATTTGAGACACATGCCACTGGGAGCATTTAATAGGTAGTGGGGGTTTATCCCCATTTACCCTTCCCACGGCTTTAACAACATTAAGGAACTGTGCATTGAGTCGTACATCACTAAAAATGGATTAACTCCCTAGAGTCTGTGCCAACCAGCAAGTGCCCTTTTACTCAAAAATCTGCACTAATTCCATTTAATTCTCTCCATATATTTTCCAACTCTTCATAGATCCTACCACTCGCATAGACGTGAAGGGCAATTTACAGTGTCCAATTAACCTACCACCCCCCCCCCCGCCAAAATTTTTGGGATGCTAGAGGAAACCAGAGAAAATACAGGTTGTCACAGGAAGGATGTTAAAAGCCATGCTTTTACTGATCCTGTGCAGTGGCCCTCCATACCAGATAGTAATTCAATCAGTTAGAGTGCTCTCCATGGTACATCTATAGCAATTTATGAGGATCTTTGGTGGCACACCAAATCGCTCATACTCCTCTCATGAAATATGGCCGTTGTCGTGCCTTCCTTGGAATTGCATTGATATGCACCCAGGATAAATCCTCAGAGAGATTGACAACTTGGAACTTGAAACTGCTCACCCGTCCCCTGCTGATCCCTCGATAAGGAATGCTGTGTGTTCCCGCAACTTCCTTGGTCTTGCTGAAGTTGCATATAAGGTTGTTGCGACACCACTCAACCAGCTGATCTGTCTCATTCCTTATGCCATCTTAGACCATAAGACATAGGACCACAATTAGGTCATTCAGCTCATCGAGTCTGCTCTGCCATTCCATCATGGCTGATCCCAGATCCCACCCAACCCCATTCACCTGCCTTCTCGCCATAATCTTTGATGCCCTGACCTATCAGGAAATGGTCAACGTATGTGCATGGTCTTGGTTTCAACCGCAGTCTGTGGAACAGCATTCCACAGATTTACTACTCACTGGCTAAAAAAAAACTCCTCCTTACCTCTGTTCTAAAGGGTCGCCCTCAATTTTGAGGCTGAACGTTCTAGTTCTGGATACTCCCACCATCGGAAATATCCTGTTTACATCCACCCTATCTAGTCCTTTCAACATTCAGTAGTTTTCAATGAGATCCTCATGCATTCTTCTATATTCAACTGAGCACAGGCCCAAAGCTGCCAAACGCTCCTCCTATGTTAACCCCTTCATTCCCAGAATCATCCTCGTGAACCTCCTCTGGACTCTCACCAATGATAACACATTCTTTCTGAGATATGGGGCCCAAAACTGTTGACAATGCTAAAACTGCGGCCTGACTAGTTCTTATAACAGCTCAGCATTATCTCCTTGCTTTTATGTTCTATTCCTCTTGAAATAAATGCTAACATTGCATTTGCCTTCTTTACAATAGACGATAGACAATAGGTGCAGAAGTAGACCATTCGGCCCTTCAAGCCTGCACCGCCATTTTGATATCATGGCTGATCATCTACTATCAATACCCGGTTACTGCCTTGTCCCCATATCCCTTGATTCCCCTATCCATAAGATACCTATTTAGCTCCTTCTTGAAAGCATCCAGAGAATTGGCCTCCACTGCCTTCCGAGGCAGTGCATTCCAGACCCCCACAACTCTCTGGGAGAAGAAGTTTTTCCTTAACTCTGTCCTAAATGACCTACCCCTTATTCTCAAACCATGCCCTCTGGTACTGGACTCTCCCAGCATCTGGAACATATTTCCTGCCTCTATCTTGTCCAATCCCTTAATAATCTTATATGTTGCAATCAGATCCCCTCTCAAACTCCTTAATTCCAGCGTGTACAAGCCCAGTCTCTCTAACCTCTCTGCGTAAGACAGTCCGGACATCCCAGGAATTAACCTTGTGAATCTACGCTGCATTTCCTCTACAGCCAGGATGTCCTTCCTTAACCCTGGAGACCAAAACTGTACACAATACTCCAGGTGTGGTCTCACCAGGGCCCTGTACAAATGCAAGAGGATTTCCTTGCTCTTGTACTCAATTCCCTTTGTAATAAAGGCCAACATTCCATTAGCCTTCTTCACTGCCTGCTGCACTTGCTCATTCACCTTCAGTGACTGATGAACAAGGACTCCTAGATCTCTTTGTATTTCTCCCTTACCTAACTTTACAGCGTTTACCACAGACACAACCTGTAAATTAACCTTCTGAGAGTCTTGCACAAGGACTCCTAAGTTTCTCTGCACCTCTGAAGTTTGGACCTTCGCCCCATTTAGATAATAGTCCGCACTATTGTTCATTTTACCAAAATGTATTATCAGACATTTCTGAACACCGTATTCTATTCACCACTTTTTTGCCCATTCTTTCAATTTGTCTACGTCCTGCTGCAATCGCATTGCTTCCTCAGCACTACCTACCCCCACCTATCTTTGTATCATCCGCAAACTTTCCCACAAAGCCATCAATTCCATTATCTAAATCATTGACAGAAATGTGAAAAGCAAGTGTCCCAATACTGACTCCCCTGAGGAACACCTGTAGTCACTGGCAGCCACTGGAAAAAGGCCCATTTTATTCCCACTCACAGCCTCCATCCTGTCAGCCATTCCATTATCCATGCCAGTAACTTTGCTGTAACACTATAGGATTTTATCTTGTTAAGCAGCCTCATGTGTGGCACCTTATCAAATGCCTTCTGAAAATCCAAGTAAATGACATCCACTGCCTCTCCTTTGTCCACTTTGCTGTTACTTCCTAGAAGAACTCTAACAGATTTCTCAGGCAAGATTTCTCTTTACTGAGACCATTCTGGCTATGACTCATTTTAACATTAGTCTCCAGGTACATCGAAATCTCATCCTTAATAATAGACTCCAACACTTTCCCAACCACTGAGGTTAGACTAACTGGCCTGTAATTTCCTTTCTCTTGCCCTCCTCCCTTCTTAAAGAGTAGAGAAACCTTATTCCTGTACACTTCCTCTTCACCATCTGAAATACTGCCAACAATAGTTGTATCACTGGCAAATTTATAAATGTCATTTGAGCTGTGCCTAGCCACACAGTTTTGGGTGTAGAGAGAGTAAGGCAGTGGGCTAAGCATGCATCCCTGAGGTGCACCAGTGTTGACTGTCAGTGAGGAGGAAATATTATTTGAGATCCACACTAATTGTGGGATCCCGATGAGGAAGTTAAGGATCCAGTTGCAAAAGGCCCAGGTTTTAGTGCTTGTTGATTAATACTGAGGGTAAGATGGTGTTGAACACTCAGCTGTAGTCAATAAACAGCAGCCTGACATAGGGGTTACGATTGTTCAGGTAATCCAAGGCCAAGTGGAGAGCCAGTGAGATTGCATTTGCTGTTGACCTATTGTGATAGGCAATTTGTAGTGGGTCCGGATTGATTCTGGCCATGGCCAACCTCTCAAAGCCCTTCATCATAATAGATATGATTTCAATTAGGCAATAGTCATTGAGGCAGCTCACCCTGCTCTTGGGTGCTGGTATGATTGTCACCCTTTTGAAGCAGATGGGAACCTCCAACTGCAGCACTGAGAGATTGAAGATGTCCTTTAACGCTCTTGCCAGTTGGTTGGCACAGCTTTTAGCTTTTTAGCTTTTTAGCTGAGCGAAGGGCGCTGAGTAGGCTACGGTCAATTATGGAAAACTCTGAACATCCTCTACATTGCACCATCCAGAGACAGAGAAGCAGTTTCAGCGACAGGTTACTATCGATGCAATGCTCCTCAGACAGGATGAAGAGGTCAATACTCCCCAATGCCATTAGGCTTTACAATTCAACCGCCAGGACTTAAGAACTTTTTAAAAGCTATTATTAATGCTTTTTGAGATAGTGATTTAGATGCATATCATATTTTTTACTGAGTTAAGTATTGTATGTAATTAGTTTTGCTACAACAAGTGTATGGGACATTGGAAAAGAAGTTGAATTTCCCCATGGGGATGAATAAAGTATCTATCTATCTATCTATCTATCATCTATCTATCTTTTCAGAGCCCCATCAAGGCCGGATGCCTTGAAAGATTTCCGACATCGACCTCTAGATGTCACTAGATGTTTCAGGCATTTGCACAGGGGTAGTTTTATCCTCCCTTTCAGAGTGTACATAAAAGGCACTGATCTTATCTGGGAGTGGAGCATCACAGCCATTCATGATGTTAGATTTTGCCCTGTAGGAAGTAATGGCGGCCTACAAACACTGCTGGAGCTGACATACATCCGATACCACCTCTAACTAAATGGGATTATTTTTTCACTCTTAAAATAGTCTTCCATAGGTTGTACCTGGTCATCTTGTATAATTTTGTATAACCAGTTTTGAATGCCATCAGCAGACTATGAATCTCACAGCTTTTGATTTGGGTATGTCAGGTATGATTTCGAAGGCACTCACTTAACCACACAGTTCCTGATGAAGGTGGTGACTACTGTGACACATTCATTCAGATTCAAAACTGATTTCCTGAATATTGACCAGTCTACTGACCCAAAGCAGTTCTCTAGGTTCTTATCTGCCTCTCTTGTCCATACCTTCTTGGTGCTGTTGTCCTTAGTCTCTGCCTGTACGCTGGGAGTAGAAGTATAGCCAGATGATTGGACTTTCCAAAGTATGGGCATGGAGTGACACGGTCAGGGTTCTTGATGGTGGTGTAACAGTGATCAAGTGTTTTGGCTTCTCTGGTTCCACAGGTTGGTGGTACTTGACCAGAAAATTATTCATGCTGGCCTGTTTGAAATCCCCTGCAATGACAGGGAAAACATCAGGTTGTGCTGTTTTGAGACTGCTAATCACAATGCTCAGCTTCTCCAGTGCCCGGTTGACATTGACCAAGTTTAGAATGTACATTGCCACCAGGATTCCAGTAGAAAACTCCCTCAACAGATAAAATATTCGAAACCTGACCACAAGATGTTCCAAGTTGATGGCATGAACATTGATTTCTCCTTCCATAATATTTTTTGTTCCCTTCCCTTTCCTTCTTCTTCTATTCCCCACTCTAGCCTCTTCTCCTCAACTGATGCCCCTCCTTCACTTTCTTCTATGGTCTACTCTCCTCTCCCATCAGATTCCTTCTTCTCCAGCCCTTTCCGTTTCCTACACACCTGGCTTCACCTATCACCTTCTAGCTTGTCCTCCTTACTCTCCCCCCACCTTTGTATATGGCATCTTCTCTGTTCCTTTCCCGTCCTGAAGATGGATCTCAGGCCCGAAACATCAACTGTTTATTCAATTCCACAGATGCTGCCTGACCTGCTGAGTTCTTTCAGCATTTTCTGTGTGTTGCTCAGGATTTCCAGCATCTGCAGAATCTCTTGTATTTATGCTTTCCTTGTTTTCTTTTCCTCAAAGGCCATTAACATTCATTTTTCTATATAACTGACCGGTTCCTTTTTAATGGCCCAATTCACCATGTGATGGTGTTCTTCTTCCAGTTTGACCTTGTAGGAGATGATGTACCCACCACATTGTTTTTTGAGCTAGCAGTCTTTAGCTTGTCTCTAACTCAAACTGGAAATGCCAATGTTAAACTGTCATGAGTGCTGGCCTGTAATAATATTCAGTCGGGTCATTGTTGGGGCAGTCCATTGCATCCCAAAGTTCCAGGCCACAAATTCATTTTAAGGAGTGAAAGATGCCTCTGAATAAATTGTATTTTAAACCTGAGATGGCTATTGCATCTGTGTGACGTGACTATTTTTTTAGAACAGATTTATAAAAGGAGCTACCGAGTAGTCTTGGCAGAGTGAGATTATGGTCCAGATAGAAAGGCGACCAAGGTGATCGGAGAGCAGGTTGCACTGCAGTTGCAGTCACACAGACATATACAAGGAAGTACATACATGTACCAACCCCGACACCTCCTCCAACACATACACACACATCAGCAAACATGCATTCACACATATTACACACATACAGTACAAGCATAAACACATTTGCAGGACTGGGAGATGGGAACGGATACACATGTCCTTGCTGAGCTCCACTTCCTTGCTCCTTTATATTCCCCCATTCTTCCTTAGTCCTCTCTTTCCCTCAACCCAAAATTTGCTATCCTTCAGTACCCTTATAACCTTAATACCTTCTCCCTTCCTTTCTCTGCTACCATCGTTTCCCACTGCAAGTCTTCATGGAGTTCTCAGCATGGTGGAATTCTGAGGGGCCCTCCCAGAGTGAGAATGAATCTCGCCCCATCTGTGAAGGGCACAAAAGGACCCAATACGAGCCTGTAACACTCTGGGAGACAGCACGCTGCATGCATGGTGTGAAACTACAGTCTACTAAAGGACCAGGGTAACCTCTGCTAGGTCACAGACAGTGTGGACATGGACATTTATTTAGCCAACTCACAGAACAAAAGGCCCCCAGGGCTTGTAAGCGGTACAGGGCAGTGATGATCTCTATGTATCGTGGTGCTGGGGATGGTGTGAGTGGACAGGGAGACTGTTCAGGAATGGAAGCAAAGAAAGGGGTGGAGAGCAAGAGGATAGAAGAAAGGGGGTGACGTCTGGCAGAAAGAAAAGAAAAAGACAAATGGTGCTCTGTGCTCAAAAGTAAGTGTAAAACATTTAGTTTCAGATTCATTTATTTATCACATGTACACACAGGGACCACTTTATAAGGAACCCCTTGTACTTAATCAAATGGCCATGAGTGCTGCTGTAACCCATCCACTTTAAGGTTCGATGTGCTATGCATTCAGAAATGCTCTTCTGCACACAGCTGTTGTTACGCCTGGTTGTTTGAATCTTCCTGTTAGCTTGAATAGGTCTGGCCATTCTCCTCTGAGTTCTCTCATTAACAAGACATTTCCCCCACAGAACTGCAGCTCATTCGATGTTTCCTTTTCTTGTTTTTCTCTGTAAACTCTAGAGACTGTTGTGCATGAAAATCTCAAGTGATCAGCATTTTCTGAGATACTCAACCCAACCCATCTAAAACCAACAAACATTCCACAGTCAAAGTCTGATCAAATTTCTTCCCTATCCTGGTGTTTGGTTTGAACTGTAATGCTTACGGAACAGGCTGGTATATGTCTAGGGGAAAAATTCCAGCCGCTCTCCAACCCCGCCTCCCGTATATGCAGGTGCTGTGGAAACTAAGTTAATGCAGCATCGCACACACCATATCAAGCTCACACCAGGTACAGTAATAGAATATACTTTAAAGATTTTACTAGAACTAAATAATTACTAACAATACAGTATATATGAAGGAAAAGAAAAGAAAATAAAAGGCGCCAAAACTTATCGGAGTTCAGTCAGTTTAGTGCACATCGTTGGAGCTCAACCATCAAACCATTCGACCACCCTTCACTTCAGCCGTCCTCCACGACCTCGCACCTGGGACCA
The DNA here is from genome assembly GCF_048418815.1 of Hemitrygon akajei. NCBI lineage: Eukaryota > Metazoa > Chordata > Chondrichthyes > Myliobatiformes > Dasyatidae > Hemitrygon > Hemitrygon akajei. The sequence continues at coordinate 112,137,546 of NC_133131.1, forward strand.
CCCGAAGTGGTCGACCGAGCAGTGCAGCACACGTCCACCTTCTTCGGCGTCTTCTTCCCCGCTCCCGAAAAGATCGCAAAACCCCAGTTCCCAGACCCACAAGAAAAAAATGACATCCAACCCCACTGGTTAAAAAATGAATACAATCCCCGTCATCAGCAATCCTAAACCTAAACAGTCTGCGAGAAGCTTTGAGAATGCTCTGCCAGATGACACTCTCTCTCCAGTTAGCATAACAAAGAAGCAGTTTTACTTTTAACAAACAAAGAAGCCATTTTGATTAACATACGCAGTACAGAACAATAACTAAACTTCTTGACCATGTTTGCATGCTTTTGTGCATTGAGTTTCTGCCACATGATTGGCTGATTCAATATTTGTATTAATAAACAGGTGTACAGTTGTACTTAATAAAGTTACCATCAAGTGTATATTGAAACATACAGTGAAATGTATCATTTGCATTAACAACCAACACAACCAATGGATGTGCTGTGGGTAGCTCACCTTGCAATACCAACATAGCATGCCCACCATGTTTCAAGTTCAAGTTTAATTGTCATTCAACCATACATGAATACAGCAAAATGAAATAGTGTTACTCCAGAGCCAAGGTGCCAAACACTGTAACAACAGTCATACACAGCACAAGGCAAATAAGACAGCAGTGAAATACAGTCATACCATAGAGGTCAGAGTCCATGAATGTTGCATCTGGAGTGTCTGACTCTGATGCCTTCCCTGGGCAGAGATACTGCAGCTTGGGGCCCAGTCCTCACTACGACCGAGGCCACACAGCTCCGCCGCCATTCGCCAATAAACCAATGAATTGGACTTGCAGCATTCCACACCACCAATCTCCAACAGATCTCCAGCAATAACAAGAAAAGTGACTGAGACGATTACTGATGCCTCTCTGACATAGGCAACATCACAGTCTGCACCAAGTCCAGCTCCTTCAGTCTTCCACCATGGAACAACTCGCTGATGGGGCGACCAGCAGTACTTTCATGTCTTAATGTCCAGCAGGGCCATGCGATCTTAAAAAATATGTTTAAAGAAGACAATAACACCATTGGTTGACCCCATCGAAGCCGCTGCGTCTGAGCACAGCACCATCTCTCCAGAAGTATTGTTTGAATACCAGACATATTGTTTGCGGAGCACTGAAGCAACAACAACAATAAAAGTAAACCAAGCCCCTTACCTCACACACACACACACACACACACACACACACACACACACACACACACACACACACACACACACACACACACACACACACACACACACACACACACACACACACACACACACACACACACACACACACACACACACCGATATGACATTCTCCTTTCTGGCGACCAGGCAAAGCTACTCATGAGGTTCATAACTACGACTTCTTGCCCCCATTCTGTCCTGATGTCTACTCCTGCTCCAGTTCCTTCTGGACTATCATTAGTAAGTTGGAATATGAAATTCATGCTCTGTACTTCTTGGAGAACAAATTTAGATTCTTTTGACCTTTGAGCCAGAAGGAAAATTGATGAAATAATCATGAAGCAAGGGGCATGTGCCAAATGTTTCAAACTATTAATGTCTCTACTTCACTTCTCTCATTGATAAAAAAGCAAGCTGTTGCCACGGCCAGTTTAAGTGATGGTGGTGTTGCATGATTCAGAGAGTATTAGTATAGAGGAAGAATTATTTTAAACTAAAATCAATGGTGATTTTTTCAAATATCTTAACTGCCGTGAACATTGCATCCTCTTTTATACTGCTGTATAAGTTATATGTTCTATATTTACTATTTTAATTATGCAACTCCAGGGCATAACATTCTGTTCAAAGTAGACACTATTTCTAAATTTTGAGGAACATTAATATGATTGAGGTTTCAACAAAGAATAATGCAGAATGTGGAAAATATTCATCAGTATAGAAATAAAATACCTTTTAATACCACCTCCAATGCAATCAAGAGATAAAGGTCCCATAAAAAGATTAATTTTGGGGGTAATTTATCATTGAGACTCTGCGCAGCGTATATTTCTCATAAAATCTATTCAATTCTTTGCCTGAATGAGATTCAGTTGAAGGTAATAAAACAAAAAAAAATTCAAACGTTAAACAGAACTTTCATTAATATGAGTAACATGAAAACAACAGAAGCACATTTCACTGTTGATCTATAGTAAAAAGAATGACCAAAATTGTGGGCCACTAAAACAGATGTAGAAAGACTTATTGAAGTGGAGAAAGAGAGAATTCAATTCTTCTTAGATGAGGAGAAAGAGTATTAAAGAAGCATATTTCAATATTTTTAATTGAAAGTTCTCCAAGGGAATTTTAGATATGTTCACATAAAAATAAACTCTTCTTGGAAATCTGCTGTGTGTAATCCACTCAGTCAGAATTTCAGAACTGTGAACTGGCTCTCCAGGACTGTTAGCATTATAAAAATCAATATATTGGGGAATTATGCACATTCCCACGTTGGAGGTTTCTTCCTTCTGCCATCTGCGTGAGATGATGGGCTATCTGGGACTTTGAGACTTTTTTTTTACCGTGCCCATGGTCTGCTCTTATCAAATTATGGTATTGCTTTGCACTGTTGTAACTGTATGTTATAATTATGTGGTTTTTTTGGTCAGTTAGTCTTGGTCTGTCTTGTGCTTATGTGATATCATACTGGAGGAACATTGAATTTCCCCTTGGGGATGAATAAAGTATCTATCTATCTATCTATCTATCTATCTATCTATTGCTGACTAACACAGTAGTCCTACTGACATATTGGCTCTATTACTGGATTCCTCATGAAATCCAGTGATAGAGCAGAGACTTGCTGATGTTCCACTGCATCCATACTGGGAAACTGCATCTTTAATCTGCACCAAGTCAGACCACATGCATGATTCAAAACCTCACTGATTTCAGAGATGATCAATGGGTAACTTATTTTCTTTCCTTGCTAATTTGTTCACTTTTAATTACTCGTACATTGTAATTTAAAAAATATATATGTTTATGCTTTTTAATTATTTATTTCAAATTTTAATTTGAAATAGATGTCAGGGACATTTAAAAAGTATATTAAACGTCACAGCTGTTTTGTGCAGGCTGTCGAAGCCTTTCCGGGCAAGACCCCCTCTCAGCATCACTGGAGACATCCAGACCACACGTCTTCTCCCTAACTGATCTGTTGTCGCACCACATGTGGGACATGTTGAGGCTTTTGAGTGAGGCGGGGAGTGTATTATTTGTGAGAGAAATTAGATCATTTATGTGGCATGGGCTGAACAGATGAGTAGTAATTTTCCACAGTATCATTGTCACATATTCATATCATGGGATTGTGATTCTGTAAAGAATATAGATAGCTAATGAAGTATAAGCATTCCCTTATGTGACATATAAAATTATTTATCTTCAGAATGCTCTCCACCATACATCTATTGAAATTCATGAAGTCTTTGGTAACAAACCAAATCTCAAACTCCTAACTTTAACTCTTATATAAAACGTGAAGGTATTCATGTGAGTAGAAATGCCAGGTGTTTGCTTGGTCTTAAATATAACTTTTAATATTCATTGCACTTTAGAATTATATCAACAGTCTGGAAAAAATCTGAAGACTGATTATAAATGCCAAAATTTTCATGAAATTTACCTATATTACAAGATATTTATTATGTTGATTATGATTTTAACTTTTTTGTGTCAACTGGAGCAAAAATTACTCTGTTTCACATTCAATTGTATAAATATCACAGAGAACTTTATCAAAAAAGGATTTTTTTTCAACATACTGTATAGGGAAGAACATCTGGATCATGTTATTAGACATAAATATCTTAAATTCTCTGTTGTTGAGATTAATTTTGATGAACTGGTTTGAAGTCTATTCTCAAAGAAGAACAAAGATGACTGTGCACACTTCTTTAAGTGATTATAGACTTTTGATCACTCATGATTAGTCACCTATAAGTCAATGCTTATTGAATCACAGCACTTAATGTGAAGGGTTACCTTAGAAAAATGCTAACAGCCTGATCATGATCAACCCAATACACCAATAGTAATGGTAATGTTTTAAAAGCTGAGTCAAGCTGAGATTTTATAACAAAATTAAAAAGGTTAGGTTAATTTCCAACTAAATGGTTGGTTTGAGAATAAGTATGTCAGAGAGAATCAGTGACAGGGAAAAAATTAGCTCTTGACAGCATAGACTGAGAAGTCAAACAGACTTCTGTGTTGTGAAGAAATGTATATGAAAAATATGAAGTATCCAGATAGAACAATATGCTTTCCTATTTACCATATTCCAAATGGTTGATGACAAACAAAAAGCAAGAAAAACATCAGCTTCATTATAAACTCACCATGGTGCTTGGACATAGCAGTCGCATCACCCTTGTTCTCTTGATTTGGACTTATCAAGAGAGTTTTCTGTCATGATCCTGACTGCACTTTACAAACTGCCAAAGGCAGATGTCAATGCAGCACTAGATATACTGAGTGCCATGATTAACAGACAAGAGACACTCTACCCTAACACCTTTCACATCATTGCCAGGGACTTCAATCAGGCCTGCTTATAGAAATCTCTGCCCAACTACCATCAGCATTTCACTTGCAACACCGAACAGCTCAACATACTTGACCATTGCTACACTATCATCAAGAATGCCTACTGCATTTCAGAAAGTCTGACCATCTGGCTGTCTCCCTCCTGTGTGCGCACAATCAGAGACTTAAGAGCAAGGCACTAGAGGTAAGAACAACCAAGAAGTGGTTTCGGGAGGCAGAGGAGTGGCTTCAGGACTGTTTTGAGTCTTTGGACTGGGCCATATTCAAGGACTCATCAGAGGACCTGAATGGATGTGCCACTGTTGATGCAGGCTTGATTATAAAGACACTGGTGGATGATTGTGACCCCAGAAAGTCAGTCAGAGCCTTCCCAATCAGAAGCCATGAATGAACCAAGAGATTCGAAACTGGTTGAGAGCTACATTAATAACATTCAGGGAAGTACAAGAGGTCTAGATATGACCTCTGAAAAGCCATGTCACATGCAAAGTGGCAATTCCAGACTAAACCTGAATCACAGAAGGACACTTAACGACTGTGGCAGGGCTTGAATGACATTGCCTCCTACTACACAAAACTAAGCAACGTAAATAACAGAAAGATTTCACTCCCAGATGAGCTCAATGTCTTTTATGTTCACTTTGACTGATAGAAAGTGGAGGCACTTTCATGAATTCACTCCCCACAGCCCTATGAGCTCAGTCTCGAAGGCTGACATGAGAGCATTCTTCAGGGGGAATCCATGGAAAGTATCTGGCCCAAACAGTGAACATGGCTGAGCACTGAAGACCTGTGCTAATCGATGACTGATGTGTTTACAAATGTCTTCAGCCTCTTGGTTCTACAGTCTGAGGTACCCACCAGCTTCAAGCAAGCTTCAGTTATACTGGAGCCTAACATGATGTGGTAACCTGTTTCAATGTCTATTGCCCTTCAGTACTTATATCCACTGTGCTGAAGTGTTTCAAGATGTTGGTCATGAAGTATATCAAGTCCTACTTGAGGAGTAACCTATTTCTGTTCTAATTTGCCTGTCATGACAACAGAATATGCCATTTTTTTGGCTCTTCACTCAGATCTGGAACACGTGGACAATGAAGATCACAATTGTCTTCATTGATTACAGTTTAGCATTCAACACTGTCATCCCTCAATACTTATCACTAAGCTCCATGCCTAGACTTTCCATCTCTCTGGGCAACTGGATCTTCAATTTTCTTACTGGCACACCCCAGTTATTAAGGATCAGCAACAACATCTTACCATCAGCACAGATGCACCACAAGGCTGTGTGCTTAAACCCTGCTTTACTCACTCTAAACTTATGGCTGTATGGATAACCGCAGCTCCAATGACCACACTGCTGTTGTTGGCTGAATCAAAGGTGGTGACGAACCTGCATACAGGAGGGAGACTGAAAATCCAATGGGGTAGTAAAGCAGCTGCAACTACTCACTCAATGTCAGAGCTAATTATCAACGGAAGGAGGAAGAAGCCGGAGGTTCATGAGCCAATTTTCATCAGGATATTGGAGGGTCAGTAGCTTTAAATTCCTTGGCATTATCATATTGGAGGAGTGGTCCTGAGATCAGCACATAGGTGCCATCGCAAAGAAGGAAAGCCTTTCCTGATGAAGGGTCTCGGCCCGAAACGTTGCCTACTCTTTTCTCACGGATGCTGCCTGACCTGCTGAATTCTTCCAGCGTTGTGTACGTAAGCCTTTCCTTCTTAGGAGATTGCATTATTTTGGCCTGTCAGCAAAATCTTTGACGAACTTCTCTGGATGCACAGTGGAGAGTATCCTAACTGGTTTCATTAAGGCCTGGTATGGAAACACCAACACCCAGGGATTGAAAAGACTGCAGAATATGGTGGATAGAGCCCAATCCATCACAAGCAAAGCCCTCCTCACCACTGACATGCAGCACCGCTGCAAGAAAGTAGCATACACCATCACAGACAACCTCCATCTAGACCTTGTAGTCTTCTTACTACTATCATCAGGCAAGAAGGAACAGAAGCCTTACGTCCCATATCACCAGGTTCAGGAATGGTTATTATCCTACAATGATCGAGCTCCTGAACCAGCATAGATAACTTCACACATCACAACTTTGAACTAATTCTACATCCTACAGACTCACTGTCAAGAACTCTTTACAACTCATGTTCTCGGTATTTTTTGCATAATTTTGCTTTTTTCATACATTGGTTGTTGTTCGGTCTTTAATAGGTATAGTTTTTCATCTTTGGGATGTTGGAGAAAACAGGGGCAACAGAGAAGCCTACGTGATAACAAAGGACAGTTTACCAAACTGTTCGGAATTCGGTGCTAGGTGATCAGAAATATCCACCTCTCAGGGATATGAAAGTGATTACCTTTGAAGCTCAGCATAAACTTAGTCCCACAGCACTGGCTCCCAGCCTTCACATGCCCTCTATGTGAACAACATCAAATTTCATCTAACCTTGGTGTCGTAAGCAATCGCTGGATGAGCTTCTGATCACAGATCTGCAAAATCACTATGAATATTGATTTCTATTAGCTTAGCACTGTTCAACGCTGTTCGACCTCACACCAAGCACTGTTGTAATGCACTTCTTTCCTTACTTCCATGCTTACACTTCTCCGTCTCTGTACCCTCCTTCACCTCTGAAACACTTTGCTCTTCAAATTCTGCTTTCTTTCAACACTCAGACTTAATCATTCCATCACCAGTACTCAAACTTCACCTACTGAGGCTCCAAGGACTTGATTTCACTTTAAAACTTGTCTGTCTTTCCAGCTTTCTCTCCCCTTTTAAAAAGCTCCTCAAAACCTATCGATCTGACAAAACATATGGTATTTTCTGTCCTAATATTTCCTTGTATACATTTTCAAGTTTTGTTAGGCAAAGCTATTATGTTTGCTCACTTAAGGGCAGTAGATCAGAGTAATTTGTAATTCATGCCATTGATTTTTCATCAGAGTTCTAAAGAAATGCTTTGTTTCTCTCTTTGCAAATACTGTCTGACCTGCTGAAAACTTCTGGCAATATTTGTTTTAATTTCAGTTTCCAGCAACTGCAGCAGTTTGCTTTGTCTAGACTCAGGATTGTTTTTGTTGTTGAAGGTTGTGTGGGTCACATTTTAAGTACTGAATTCAGTAAAGTAGATTTTTCAGTGCATTGATGTAAGTCGACCCTTTCTGAATCCTTTTCTAGTAATTTTTTTTTGTTCATGTATAGAGGAACAGAGTTAACGATAAATTATAATTTTAACCGATGAAATATGGCAGTCCATTCTTTGTTTTTTTTTGTTTTTTTTTAGTTTAGGGTTTTTTTCCTTTCTTTTTATAAATATCTTTTTCATGGTTAATTACTAAGAGATTGGGAGACTAAACTCCATTTGCTATTTGAAATATGTGTTTTTACATGTTAAATGTTATTAATGTAATCCTGATCTCTAGGTACCATTTTCAATATTGATATGTTTATTAATTTGAAATGTAATAAAAAGATTGATTAAAAAAAGCTTTTTCCGTGCACCTGGTTGAGTGGTTGAGTTGTTATGAATGACTCGGAGGAGCTCATGGTCACTCGTAGTCTTTCAGGTGGGTAGTGGGCATGGATTTGAGGAAGTCTTACTGAAGGAATACCTCTCAACCATTCCATCCACGATAATTTTCAAAAGTCACAGATAACTATCGGCACCTACATTCTGCTGATAGGATGGTGAAATTAATTGTTATACTAAGGGTTAAGGTAATATATAGAGGAATCAAGTGAATTTAGGAGTAACTATGAACTGATAACTTTGGCTGGGTGAAAAGTTCTGAGTATGTGGGGGTACCATGAAAAGCTAATGAATATTTATTGTAAACCATACATGAAATGTTGAAATTAAAATAAACAAACTTGAATTGACACCTTTGACTGGATAGTGCTGTAAGATTTGTTGTTTTTCTAAACATGGGATCCAAAGTTCCTTGTGAAGTATTTTTTATTATGTTTTTTTCTGAAACAATATGTAAAAAGAAAAGGAATTGAGAAATAATTGCCAAAAAAGATCTTAATTAACTCCTCGCAGCCAGTGGGATTATCTATGAAGCACAGGAATAGGAATTTGATCAGACATTTAGAGGACACGGGGCAATTAGCATGGTGATGCAAATGACATCTCACTGAAGTTAACCAGACAACCCTTAATAACAATGAATAATAAAATGCAAAAAAGTAAGCTCCCACTGAGTGAAAGTCTTACAGACGTTTTGATGATAAGCCTGAGTTCAAGAGTGTGAGTCACGAGCATCTCTGGGGTGGAAACAAATTCAGTGTTGGAATTTCAATAAGGACTGGGGGATGTTGAAAAAGAAGTCAGGTTATCTTGGATAGAACATGGAAGTTTGGAAGGTGTTTCGCACTGCCACATCACACTTAATTTTGACTCAGAAATATATCCTATGTCAGTCATGGAAATCCTTGGATTCCAACACTGAGAATACTGTCACTACGGAAGTCAACGTTTCAAGACGGCTGCTCACCAGCCATCAACAAACAGTTAGAGATAAATAATAAATGCTGGCTTTTAAAGAATAGTCCATATCCAATTAGTTAATAAAAGTACATTAAGTAAACAAAGCAAACAAATTGTCTCAATCTAGTTCAGGTCCTCTGCTTAGGGCGTATGGGCATAGTGCCTCTTTACAATATGAAACCCCACTGGTTTCCTTGGCTGCGTAAGTCTAGGGAATACACACTCCGGTCTCGCCAAACATGTGAGATTGAGATGGCTCTCCCACCCCAAACCCCAGTCTGTGTAGATGCCAAGAAATAACAGACAGCACACTGCATACAACTAAAGGAATTATATTTACAAACCTTACCTAACTAAAGGGTTAGTGAAGAAAACAAAGTAAAAACAAAAAGGGCCCATTATAGTTAAGCAGTTGGAGCTCATCTTGAACTTCTCTCTGTCACTCACACACTGGGCCCTCGGCCTGCATAAAAGCACACACCATCCTTCAAACGTCACTCGCAATCCACCTCGAACAAATGGGTCTCCCACCGTGTCGTATCCTACGACCCATTCTCCCCTGTGTCTTCTCTCTTTATCTCCCGCCAAACAAAAGCCGCAAGACCAACCTTGGTGTCCCTCACCAAAAAAACCTCCCCCCAGTTCCACCATCCTAATTTGATGGCACACATTCCTCATCATCCCTATCTTCAACAATAACCCAATCAGGCTGAAAGCAGAACAGTTCTGCAAAATGAAATACCTACAGCATAACAGTAAAGATGTGAAGCAGGGTATTACAATATAATTAAACTGAAATTGATTTTCAAATATTTTTAGAGAGTAGATTTTTTGAAACGAGAAGAAAATGCATTCCACTTATAGCACGAGATTGCAGATAAACAAATTAGTCAATGGTCTGAAAGCAGGTAATAAAGTCATTGTTAACAGTTCTGTTGTGATCTAAGTGGTAAAGAGGAAGGAATAAGATTGAGTTGTTGCACATCATGTTCTGTTTGTCTATAGAGAAGTCAAGTAAACAGAAACAGATAATTTATTTTGCTACGATATTGTCTGGTTTCCTATAACACTGCCTGGTTGCCAAATCTATTTAAAATAGGTGCTCCAGTGCTGTCAATGAGTGCCTGCTGTCATTACAGTTTGACAGTTCATCATCAGATCCAACACTGTAAAATTGACCAAATTTGACATCAAAAGAAGCAAGGTGAAATTATTAATTTCTTTATTATCATTCTTTACATTTATAATATAGCAGAAAATATGAGAATTTAAAAGACATGTTTTTTTTGTAATGATAGAAGCATTAGATTATGAGCCTACTGATTTACTGGAACTTTTAAAAGTGGCTAAGTTCTGTTACTTTCAGCCTACCAAATTGTTAAAAAAAAAGAGTTTACAATGTCTAATTAAAACAGCTTTTACAGCAACTTAATCCAGACTTCTAACTGCAAACTGTGCCAGTGATGTGAACAACCAACCATTACAATAACTAGTTCAAAACCTACTGCTAATTAATATTGAGTATTTTATGACTCCCCTTCTCTTTTCTTATATATGTGTAGTTTTCCAGCAGCTCATTTGTATATGTTTTCTAAGTTCATAAATAGGTACTTAATTATCTTCTGCTATTTGTTTTTTATCCTCTTCCACATTGCACTTCCACTGTGCTTCTGCCAAATGTCCACCAAAACTTTGGCAGATATTCCTGGAAAATACCAATTCTTCACTTTTTAATTAGTAGTCTATTTGAGCTAAATAAGTTAAGCGCTGGAATTTTACCCTTAAGAATGGTTTTAAAACTATAAAGATGACTTTCTTTTAAGAATCTCTTCGGTGAAGTTAATTGTAGCTTACAGATACTCTGTTTCTGTATCGATGAACATTTTTAATTGCTGGGCAGTTATCTGCATTCAAATTACTGCCTTTGTTTCATTATACTTCTTTAAGCATGATTTGAATATTTGCCTTGTGACACTTAAGTTGTGATTGTAAAGGAACAGAATGGAAAACCTGCTGAATAATTACAATACTAGTCAATCTCATGTGTCTTTTCTCATAGTGGAATTGAACTTTTGCCATTGTGATGCAAATGTTTTTGGGTTATGAAACGGGAGAATGACATACAGCTCCATGGGAAGAATTTAACGAGGAGTTTTTCGTGAGCCCATCCAGCAAATATCCAGATTCAGATTTATTTATCACATGTACATCGAAACATACAGTGAAGTGCCTCATTTGCATTAACAACCAACACATCCAAGGACGTGCTGGAGGCAGCCACACATTTCGGGTCTGACATAGCATGCCCACTGTACTTGGCAGAACAATATCAAAACACAATACAACAAACAACAAAACCACCACAGCATCAGATGTACATTATTTTAGTGCCCTTAAACATTGCAGCTATATAAATTAATTGACCCTCAATTGCATAAATACATCTTTAAGTGAGCAACAATTTGTAATTCTTATTAATTTTCTAACAAGATGGTGTTTTCATTACTCTGCTCTCTCATTTTGTCAATAAACCCATTTCATCTCCTCTACTTGCTGGAGCTTAGAAGAATGAGGGGGATCTCATTGAAAAGTATCAAATATTGAAAGGCCTAGATAGAGTGGATGTGGAGAGGTCGTTTCTTTAGCTCCAGAGGGCCTAGCCTCTTAATAGAAGGACATACCTTTAGGACAAAGATGAGGAGAAATGTTTTTTAGCCAGAGGGTGATGAATCTGTGGAATTCATTCCAGAGACAGCTCATGTCATTGGGTATACTGAAAGTGACATGTTCTTGATTAGTAAGGATGTCAAAGGTTTATGAGGAGAAGGCAGGAGAATGGAGTTGAGAGGGATAGTAAATCAGCCATGATAGAGTGGCAGAGCAGACTCGATGGGCTGGATGGCCTGATTCCCCTCCTGTGTCTTATGGACAGCCCCACTAACCCCACTTCACCCCTGAATATTTTATCAGACTTTATTTTAAGCTGCAGTTCTGATCAAAAAAGCACTAGAGGTTGAATACAAGATGAGTTTTTGATTTTATTTTTGAGCCAGCTATTATACGTAACGCCATAAATGTAATGCAAGAATTCAGTGGCTTATCTGCTGCTTTGAGAGTGCAGAACAGGAATTATTACTGTTATTACAATGCAATTACATGACACATGGATGGATAGAAGTTGAGACACAGGGATTGACTTATCTACATGGGACAATGGATCATCATCAAGAATCTTCTGAATCATATGGATTAGAATCTGATACAAATTTGTCACTAAATTAGCATGGAATAGGGGTTGTGCACAGACATCCTCATTGCCATTGTTTCTGTGCCAAAACCATTGTGGCATTGATATTGAATCTCTGCAAGGGACAGTAGGAGAGCAGTTGTTGAAAGAGAAAGAGGGCAGTAAACTTCAAAAATGGGGATCTCAACCCAAATGTTACTTTTATGTAGGTGCATAATGTGACGTACCATAATCTGTCTTGGAGAGATGTGCCACTTGAACATCACTGAGACACATAACTTGAATGCGTAGAGAATTGTGATGGGATTAGTAATTACTTCCCACCCCAGGCAATATCCTGGTGAAATTTCTCTGCACCCACCCCAGTTCAGTCACATGACCCGAAAGGCAAACAATACTCCAGCTGTAGTCTAATCAATGTCTTATACATTTGGTGCTAAGATATCACCGTTCCAATTTACAATGTTCCAACTAATGAAGGCAAGTTTAACAATGAGGAGTGTTTGATGTCTCTGGGCCTGTAGTTAATGGATTTCAGTAAATGAAGGGAATCTTGTTGAATCCTATTGATACTGAAAAGCCTGGATTGAGTGGAGATGGGGAGGATATTTCCATTAGTAGAGATTGAGGATCCAAGGCACAGCTTCAAAATAGAGGACCACCCCTTCAAAATTAGGATGAGGAGGAATTTCTCCAGCCAACCAGTGGTGAATCTGTGCGATTTATAGAGGCCAAGAGCAAGGCACAGATTATCACATTATATATATCCTATTTGTGGTGCGTGGCCAAGTGGTTAAGGTGTTGGACTAGCGATCTGAAGGTCGTGAGTTCGAGCCCCAGCCGAAGTAGCATGTTGTGTCCTTGAGCAAGGCACTTAACCACACACTGCTCCAGTCCACCCAGCTGAAATGGGTACCGGCGATAGACTGGCATCCTATCCGGGAGGGGAGTCTCATACTCTCAGTCACTTCACGCCATGGAAATTGGCATAAGCACCAGCCTGATGAGCCCATAAGGCTCGGGACCAACTTTAACTATTATATATTATCATATCATAGCAAATACTCTTTACTTTTTCAACCACCTAATCTACATCAAGATTCCTCTATACTTCTCAATGCCTTATCATTCATTGTGTTATTCACAGCTTTCTCAGGACTTCCAAAATGCATCAGGATTAAATTCCATTTTACATTTCATCACATCAATTCATTAATATAATTCTACAACTAAAAGCTATCTTCCCCAAAACCCCACCACTGACTTCATTCATTTACATCCGAATAGATGCATGTACAGTAATTGTGTGTGTGTGTATATATATATATATAAATATATATATATATATATATATTTATATATATATATATATATATATAGAGAGAGAGAGAGAGAGAGAGAGAGAGAGAGAGAGAGAGAGAGAGAGAGAGAGAGAGAGATGTGATATCTTGGAAAATTTTATCAAAGGTCAATTATACAGACTGACAGGGATTTTCTTCAAAGTTTAAGAATGCTTTTGTACTGAGGAGTGCTAATAGAACAGAGGCCCAATACTGTATATAGGAAGCCCAATCACAAACAAGAAAAAATCTTCAGATGCTTGAAATCCAAGCAACACACACAAGATGCTGGAGGAACTAGGCAACTTCTATGGAACAGCGTAGTCAACGTTTTGGACTGAGATCCTTCAGCAGGACTGGAGAAGAAAAGATGAGGAGTCAGAGTTAGAAGGTGGGGGAGGGGAGGAAGAAACACAAGGTGACAGGTGAAACAGGGAACGGTGGGGTGAAGTAAAGAGCTAGGAAGTTGATTGGTGAAAGAGATCCAGGGCTGGAGAACAGGGCATCTAATAGAGGAGGACAGAAAACCGTGGAAGAAAGAAAAGGGGGAGGAGCACCAGACAGAGGTGATGGACAGGTAAGGAGATAAGGTGAGAGAGGGAAAAGGGAATGGGGAAGGGTGAAGGGAGGGGTGCATTACAAGAAGTCAAGAAATCAATGTTGGTGCCATCAGACTGGAGGCTACCCAGATGGAATATAAGGTGTTCCTCCAACCTGAGTGTGGCCTCATCACGACAGCAGAGGAGACAACAGACTGACATGTCAGAATGGGAATGGGAAGTGGAGTTTAAATGAGTGGCAACAGATCCCGCTTTTTCTGGCAGATGGAGCGGAGATGCACAGTGAAGTGGTCACCCAATCTACGTTGGGTCTCACCGATGTACAGGAAGCCATACCAGAAGCACCGGATACTGTAGGTGACCCCAACAGATTCACAGGTGAAGTGTCACCCCACCTGGAAGGCCTGTTTGGGGCCCTGAATGGTAGCGAGGGAGGAGGAGGTGTAGGGGCAGGTGTAGCACTTGTTCCACTTGCAGGGATAAGTGTCAGGAGGGAGATCAGTGGGGAGCGATATATATATATATAAAATAAAAATGTATCCAAATCAGATTTGAGATTTGTTATGAGGTTTATTCATTCAGTGCTGATGAAGAGTCTGTCTGAAGTGTTAACTGTTACTTCCACTCCAAAGCTGCTGCCTGACTTGCTGAGGTCCTCATGCATTTTGAATGTGTTGCTCAAGATTTTCAGCATACACACAATCCCTTGTGTACAGGTTTTATTATTACCTCCTTCTATGATCTGAAATGCATTGTTTTACTGCAGTAGTACACTGCAAAGAAATTAAATTGCTATGATTTACAAAATAAAGAGTGCATTAAACCTGCTGAGTCTCTTGTGCATTAGTATTTCCATTGCAGTGAATAGTACAGTACAAGCTATTACTCTGGTACTCAAATCCACTTGTAAATGAGGCCAGCATAGTGGAGAGAAAAATAGAATTTCAGCTCGTTACTATTCAGCTTCAGAGAAAAAGTTCAGCATGAACAATAAAAGGAGCATTGAGGAAACAGGTAACTAAAGGGCAATTTAACAGCGCATTGAAACACTTACTTGCTGCAATACTTCCAAACTGTAGCCACGTTCCACAACAAAGTGCGTTCTTGTGGAAGTGCTAAGTTGAGGACTCTCAGAATCCGTCTCGATTAGCCCAATTTGGATGAAAAAGTGAAGCAAAGGCAGTTCAACAGAGTATGCGTTATGATGCAAGCTACTTAAAGGTTACGATGAAGCTTTTGAAAACATTGGTTCAGCCAAAGCTAGCGTATTGCATCCTACTCCCAGCATTGCATTTGCCAAAAGATGAAATAGCCTTGAGAGAGCACAGAATAAATTTTCAGGATGCAATAAGCCAAGCTTATTGTACATTGGACCGGTCGTCAGTTAACATACTATAGCTCAGTATAAAAATACCAGTCTTTAAATGATAATCTCTAATCAGGCAGTACATTCAACCTTTGATTAACTTTTCTAAGACAATATGATAGCCACATTTTTTCAATACTTTGGTTATTTTTCAGACTGTAATTAAGATCTCATAGAAAGTTAGTCTATAGACACAAAGTAGAATTTTAATGCATTAGTTTAGAGCCTATGATTGCTGAACAATAATCTTCCAGCATTGAAGCCAAGGCTCCCAATATTGTTAACAGCATATTATATTCAATGGACTCTCTCACTACCACTAGCATTGATAGGTTTTTAGATTAAATTACACACATAAAAGCTTTTTTAATAACATTAGGAAATCCCATTTCAGCTACTCAAATTTAACTCAAGTGCATTAGAAATTTTCACACTAACTTTTTCAGTATCTGAAGTCAGAGAATGTGGGTAGGATTCAATGAAACCTCTGTCTTCACTAAAGAAGGATACAATGTCAATGTTGTGGTAAAGGAAGAAACTTTGGACGGGATCAGCTCAGTAACAATTAAGGGGGTCAACTTTAAGGTGGGGTAACATGAGATCTATCCAAGATTGCAGAAACAAGGGAAGTGATTTGTGTGATATCAATCTCCGTTTTTCAATCAGCCCTGGCTGCGTAAGTGGAGCCAGAGATGAGAGGACAGTCAATACGAATAAGACGTATATATATTAAATGCATTATTATAGTCTAACTAAATTACCTTCAGCGTGGACAGACTATTGTAATGAATTCTGATGGATGATTTAAATCATCATTCAGAAAAGCATCGATTTGTCAGGGACCGACAACATGTATTTGGTACAGGAACATTGTGTCTGATGAATATGTTTGAAGATATTGAGCAGATAACAGAGGCAGGAAGCATGACTGCTTACATCCTGAGTATTCAGAGGAGCATAGCAACCACACCTGGAACTGTATCCTTCAGTTTTGAAATTTAATGATTTTCTTTCTCTCCACTCCACCTAGATTAGGATTCATATTAAATTCATCATCTAGTGAAACAACTGTTGGTTTAATTTCTTTGATAAAGACATGTGGCAAAGTGGATATTCAATATTTGATTCCCTCTGACCTCGAGTCTAGGACATTCTGAAAATTACTCACCCTCTCCTTCTAAAATGTTCTCAGATTGCTCCAATCTCAGCTCATTTGGAGCTAAAATCTTTATCTGTGCTGTTCTTATCTATGGATTTAATTATTCCCAAATACTCCTACCCTGCAAATATTCTTTCACCCAGCATGCACATCCAGGTCTGTACTGTGACATTTTAACTCTTGGAGCAGCCAGCTGAGGCCTCAGTCCTGTGCTCACAAACTTATGTTGTTATTTTTATGTAATGGTTATTAAATTCTCACCCTAATTTTCAAGCATTTTTATTGGCCAGGTGTGGCCCTCTATTTAGTGGTAATCTCCTCAGGCCCTATAACCCAACACAAGAGTGGCCAGCATATAAGAAGAACTTGAGGAACACTGCAGGTCAATCAGCGTCAATGGAGAGAAATGGATGGTTGACATCACTTCCTATGAGTCAAAACCTAATATCATGAATGGCTGTGATGCTTCACTCCCAGATGAGTTCAATGCCTTTTTATGCATGCTTTGAAAGGAAGAATAAAGTTACACCTGCGCAGATCCCTGTAGTGTCTTCTGACCCTGTGATCTCTGACCTAGAGGCCAATGTCAGAACATATTTCGAGATGGTGAACCTTCACTAGGCATCAAGCCCTGATGGTGTACCTGGTAGAACACTGAAAACATGTGACAGCCAACTGGCAAGAGTGTTCAAGGACATCTTCAGTCTTTCATTGCTGCATTCAGAGATTCCCACCTGTTTCATAATGTTGACAATCATACCAGTGGCCAAGGAAAGCAGGCTGAGCTGCCTCAATGACTATTACCTGACTGCACTCACAGCTACTGTGCTGAAGGGTTGGTTGGTTGGTCAAGGCCAAAATCAGCTGCCTAAGCAAGGACCTAAACTGGCTGCTATTTGTCTATCATTATAATAGGTCTACAGTGGGTATAATATAATTGGCTATCCTATTGGCCCTGCTGTTTATTCATAACAACTCAGCATTCAACACAATCATACCCTCAGTTCTAATCAACAAGCTCCTAAAGCTGGTCCTCTGTATCTCTCTGCAGCTGAATTCTTCTGTTCTTGACCAGGAGACCACAATCAGTACAGTCCTTATCAACAGTCTTCTGTGGAGCATCTGAAGAATGTGTGTTTATCCCACAGCTCTACTCTCTCTACACCTACAACTGTGAGACTAGGCAAAGCTCAAATGCCACCCATAAATATGCCAATATCATAATTATTGTCTGCAGAAATTCGGATGGCAATGTGAAGGCGTACAAGAGTGAGATAGATCAGCTGGTTGAGTGTGTTGTAACAATAACCTTGTTTCTCAATGTCAGTTAGACCAGGGAACTCATTGTGAATTTCAGGAAGGGAATTCAAGGGAACACAAACCAGTCCTCATCAAGGGATCAGAAGTGGAAAGGGTGAGCAGTTTCAAGTTCCTGGGTGTCAACATCTGAGGATCTATCTTGGGGCCAACATATTGATGCAATTACAAAGAAGGCACAGCAGTAGCTATATTGCATTAGGAATTTGAGGAGACTGGTAATCACCAAAGGGTCTCACAAATTTCAATTCTAACTGGTTGCAGCACCACCTGGTCCAGAGGGGGCACTGCACAAGATCGAAAAAGCTGCAGAAAGTTGTAAACTCAGTCTGCTTCATCATAGGCACCAGGTTCCCCTGTATCCAGGATGCCTTCAAAAGGCAATGCCTCAAACAGGTGGCATCAATTATTAAGGACCCCCATCACCCAAGACCATTGCTACCATCACAGAGGAGGTACAGGAGCCTGAAGACACACACAACATTTTAGAAACAGCACATTCCCCTCCGCCATCAGATTTCAGAATAGACAACAAAACCCATGTACGTGACTGCTCTCTTTTTCTTTTCTTTTGTTCTTCTTTTGCATTACTCATTTAATCTAATGTTATATGTGTGTGTGTGTGTGTGTGTGTGTGTGTGTGTGTGTGTGTGTGTGTGTGTGTGTGTCTGTGTCTGTGTGTGATTTATAGATTTTTATTATTATGTATTGCAATGTACTGCTGCCACAAAACAACATGACATACGCCAGTGATATTAAACATGATTCTGATTCTGACTGCCCACAAATACCCAGGAGAGTGCCAGTAGGACAGAAAGCAGCTACTGTGGAATCCGGCAGCCGGACTGAGCCCAATAGGACCCAAACACATGTGTCTGGTTGAGGCAGGATATCAAAAAATCAGCCCGCAGGCTTGGATCAACTTCATCTTGGCTGTAAATATCATCAAACCCACCTTACATAAATGGGTACACTTCAGCCACTTGGATATCCTCCCTAAACTTTATTGACTTTTTCCCTGTCTTTCTTGCTATAAGAAACTCCTTAAAATCAATCTCTTTTCTGCAGATTTATGCAGATGTACAGTGGAGAGTATTCTGTTTGGTTGCATAACTGCCTGGTATGGGGGCTGCAGTGCTTCAAGAGAAGCTACAAGGGTTGTGGACTCCGCCAGTTCCGTCACAGGCACAAGCCTCCCATCTTCAAAAAGGCAGCATCCATCATTAACGACTCTCACCACATGGAACTCTTTGCATTACTACGATTAAGGAAGAGGTGCGGGAGCCTGAAATTCTGCACTCCATGTTTTAGAAACAGCTTCTTCCCCTCTGCTGTCAGATTTCTGGAAGGTTCATGAATACAACCAATATACTGTATGTCTGTATATATTGTAACTGACAGTTTTTTTTATGTCTTGCATTTTATCTGCTGCCACAGAACAACAAATTTCACAATATACGTCAGTGATAATAAACCTGATTCTGATTCTCCTGTCTGTGTGTGCAGACATTTTCATGTGGCTTGGTGTCACATAGTATTTGTTAATACTGTTGTGATGCCTCTTTGGAAAATTTTGCTGTTAAAGGTTCTAAATATACTGTATATATTGTTCAGTTTTTGTTTAAATTTAAAGAGTGTTCATATAAGATAAACGATTCTTAAAAGCACCAACTGGAGCAAAATTCAACATGTTTGGCCACTTCACCAAAGCCCAAACTTGGGGTTAACTCCCAAGAATTCTCTTTTGCTGGGAAGCTAGTTGTCAGCTTGTTGACAAAGCTCAGAGTCCTGCTCAATAAAATTGCCAGCACGACCGACAACATTCCTTTGAGAGCGTTTATTCCTGCTCCCAGGCAAACCAGCTATCAGTTTGTGAATATCCCTGACATTTGCAACCACTCAAAACCAATCAGAAGAGACCAGATTAATAAAAAAATACAACCTTTTAGGACAACTAAAAACAATAAAGTACATTTAAATCAACTCAGCTAAAGTCGTTGTTGTGATGTGAATTAAACTCTTCCCAATTACTCTATGTGCATCGATATCTATGCTATCATCCCTACTGGCTACCTGCTAGACACTAAACAGAGAGATAGCTCCAGAAATTTGACCAACAGTCTTTAAGATGCAGCTTCATCATTCATGTGCCTGCTACCTCCATCTCTGCTGGCTGACTGCTGTTTAATCACATTCTTTATCTTCATTCTCTGGTAACTAAACTCTCCAGTGTTGTGGTGAACTACATATACCTGTCTGGACACGCCCCCTGATGACTGCTCCTGTCACAGGGCTCCTCCCACAGACCCCTGTATAAAGGTGATGGAGGTCTGAGCCCGGCCTCTCAGTCTCCAGGATGTAGTATGGTGGTCAATCACTGCTTGTTCCTTCTTCCAGTCAATAAAAGCCGATACCTCACCTTTACGTCTCAGAGTGAGTTATTGATGGTGCATCAATTTTATTGACTGGAAGTTTTAAAACATGGAAACCGTCTTATGTCTGGAAAGATTGGATTTGGACCCCCAAGACCCTGAAGCAGCTCTTGCCTTTGAACTCTGGCTTGCATGCTTCCAATCATACTTGGAGGAGGTTCGTGCAACTGACCCCACTGTTATGCACAGAATTCTCCTCTCGAGAGTCACCCCAAAAGTTTATTCATTTATCAGAGACCTGCCGACCTACGAAGAGGCACTGGACGCCCTCAAAAGACAGTACCTGCGGCCGGTGAACACCGTCTACGCAAGACATCGTTTAGCTACGGGCCGACAGTGGCCTGCAGAATCGTGCGCCCAGTTTCTCCGAGCTCTACAGACGCTTGTCCGAACTTGTGACTGCAAAACACTCACGGCGGAACAGCATGCGGAGCTCCTGGTACGAGAAGCCTTTGGTACAGGAATTAGATCAGGGTACGTGCACCAGCGGCTGCTGGAAAATGCCGATCTTACCTTACGCTCGGCGATCGAGACGGCCGACACGCTGGAGGCTGCTCTGCACAACGCTGACGCTGTCCAGCCGCGCGATCCCCCGCCAGTTCCGTGGACACCTCAGACCCCGCCGCCACCGGTTCCCACGAGCGAATTCGCCAACGCCGCTGCCAGTTGCGATTCCACGAACTTTCCAAACCCGACCACGGCTGCGGCCAAGCGAAAGCCTGAGCTGTGTTATTTCTGCGGGCTCGAAAAGCACCCCCGAAAACGTTGCCCGGCTCGAGAAGAGACCTGCTCCAGCTGCGGGAAGAAGGGCCATTTCGCCAAGGTCTGTAAGTCTAAACCACGAGCGGGGTCGGGCAGTGCTGCGTGTGATATGTGGGGTCCACCATCTTGCATGCCCGGATGTGGGTGGCCATCTTTGTCGGCGTCAGCATGCCCCACCCCCGACCCACCGGTGCTTACCGGGCACCAAGACGGCAGTTCAACTCTGGCCACCGTAAACCTCGACCAAAGCACTCCGCACCAGCTCGCAAGGTCAATGATGGACATCCTGGTGGAGGGACACAGGACTAGCTGCCTGTTTGACACGGGCAACGCTGAGAGTTTTATTGACCCGGACACAGTGCAACGCTGTGGACTCATGACATGGCCTGTAAGTCAAAGGGTCACCTTGGCTTCTGGGTCGCATTCCACAGACATCCGGGTGGGTTGTGTAGCGACATTGGTGGTGCAGGGCACAGAATATCGGAACTTTGCGCTACTGGTCATGCCTCAACTGTGCGCACCTGTGCTATTGGGGCTGGACTTCCAGAGCCACCTCGAAAGTGTGACTATGGCATATGACGGGCCCCTCCCACCACGTCCTGAAACGGTGCAACTTGTCAAGGCCACCCGCCCTTTTGAGCGACTGAGTGTTGACTTTAAGGGCCCCCTTCCCTCCACCGACCGCAATGTCTATTTTCTCAATATTATCGACGAGTACTCGCGGTTCCCCTTTGCCATTCCCTGCCCCGACACCACTACCACGTCCGTCATAAAAGCCCTGCGCCAGCTTTTCACTCTATTCGGATATCCCTGCTATATCCACAGTGATAGAGGGTCCTCCTTTATGAGTGACGAGCTGCGCCGGTACCTGCTAGCTAGGGGCATTGCTACTAGTCGGACCACAAGTTACAATCCCCGGGGAAATGGACAGGTGGAGAGGGAGAATGCCACAGTGTGGAAGGCCACACTTTTAGCCCTTAAGTCAAAAGGGTTGCCGGTCTCTCGATGGCAGGAGCTCCTCCCTGAGGCTCTCCACTCTATCCGCTCCCTGTTATGTACATCCACCAATGCCACCCCTCATGAACGCCTATTCTCTTTTCTCAGGAAGTCTGTCACTGGGACCACCCTACCAGTTTGGCTGACGTCCCCAGGGCCAGTGCTGCTCCGGAAACATGTGAAGAGTAATAAATACTCCCCGCTGGTCGAGAGGGTTCACCTTCTACATGCAAACCCCCAGTATGCCTACGTGGTCTTACCTGATGGGTGGGAGGACACGGTCTCCGTCCGCGACCTGGCGCCCGCAGGAGCAGCAGACCACTACCCCGAACACTCCACAGTAACTAAGAACCCTGTACCCGAGGTGACACCGCGCACACCAAGCCCTACACTGACCCTTCACAACGCTCATATACCGGGAGTCTCGTACGCGTATATTCCAGGCGCCTCGCACACGCGTGAGGGATCACTGATGCCTAGTGGGCTGACACCTCCAGTTAGGCCGGAACCAGCACAACCACCGTCTCCGGTGCAATCACCATCGGCACCTGTGCAATCACCACCATCGGCACCTGTGCAATCACCACCACCGGCATCTGTGCAATCACCACCACCGGCACCTGTGCAATCACCACCACCGGCATCTGTGCATCACTACCCCCGGCATCTGTGCAATCACCACCCCCGGCACCTGTGCAATCACCACCCCCGGCACCTGTGCAATCACCACCCCTGGCATCTGTGCAATCACCACCACCGGCACCTGTGCAATCACCACCACCGGCACCTGTGCAATCACCACCGGCACCTGTGCAATCACCACCACCGGCACCTGTGCAATCACCACCATCGACACCTGTGCAATCACCATCACCGTCATCTGTGCAATCACCACCACCGGCATCTGTACAATCACCACCACCGGCATCTGTGCAATCACCACCGGCACCTGTGCAATCACCACCACCGGCACCTGTGCAATCACCACCACCGGCATCTGTACAATCACCACCACCGGCATCTGTGCAATCACCACCACCGGCACCTGTGCAATCACCACCACCGGCATCTGTGCAATCACCACCGGCATCTGTACAATCACCACCACCGGCATCTGTGCAATCACCACCGGCACCTGTGCAATCACCACCACCGGCACCTGTGCAAGCACCACCATCGGCACCTGTGCAATCACCACCACCGGCATCTGTGCAATCACCATCGGCATCTGTGCAATCACAACCACCGGCACCTGTGCAATCACCACCACCGTCATCTGTGCAATCACCACCACCGGCACCTGTGCAATCACCACCATCGGCACCTGTGCAATCACCACCGGCACCTGTGCAATCACCATCGGCACCTGTGCAATCACCACCACCGGCATCTGTGCAATCACCACCACCGGCACCTGTGCAATCACCACCATCGGCACCTGTGCAATCACCACCACCGGCATCTGTACAATCACCACCGGCACCTGTGCAATCACCACCACCGTCATCTGTGCAATCACCACCATCGGCACCTGTGCAATCACCACCACCGTCATCTGTGCAATCACCACCACCGGCACCTGTGCAATCACCACCACCGGCACCTGTGCAATCACCACCACCGGCATCTGTGCAATCACAGCCGGTGCTACGTAGATATCAGCGACAGATTCGACCACCTGATAGACTTAACCTGTAAATATTCTTGTCAGGAACTTCGCCATATGGGGACTCTTTTTAAAACAAAGGAGGGGTGAATGTGGTGAACTACATATACCTGTCTGGACACGCCCCCTGATGACTGCTCCTGTGGCTCCTCCCACAGACCCCTGTATAAAGGTGATTGAGGTCTGAGCCCGGCCTCTCTGTCTCCAGGATGTAGTATGGTGGTCACTCACTGCTTGTTCCTTCTTCCAGTCAATAAAAGCCGATACCTCGCCTTTACGTCTCAGAGTGAGTTATTGATGGTGCATCAAGTGGCTATCAGTGGTTACTCTCTGGTCAGTGGTCAGCGTATCAGGCTCACAGGCCCTCTCATGAATGTACAGGAGGGGTTGGGAGGTCTATATTTGAATGGCTGCAAGGATCTCACCCGGTCTGTCCATTCAGCCACTGACAGGACATAGATTCACTCCCCATTCAGGCTGGTGTGACCACCTTCAGATGTACTGTGCAATTTCTTCTCTTTCTCGGTCTGCCATGCCATTAAAGTTGTGGAACCTGATGTCTCTGCTGTAAACTGGATCCCTTCCCATCTATTCTCCCCAATATATTTTCTACTCTACACCTCCAGCAACCAGCCTTCATTGCAGAGTACCGTCACACACACTCAGTGCTCCTCTGCCTCCATGCTTGCTGTAGGTCTGCTTCCATCAACTGTGGTCAAGTCTGATGTAGCCGGCTGGTACTCACCACTCTGGTTCTTTGCAATGACACTGTTACCAAGTACACCAGATCGCTTGCTCTGTCTGTGAGGACAACAGACGGTGCGTCATACAATCTAACCTGAGTGCAATGTTTCCACTGGCTGCTTCACTGGGACTATACACCAGCACAGGCATTATTTCTCCAAAGCACCAGCCGTGGTTCTATCCACCTGGGAGTGAAGCCTGTCCTTTCAACCAGATCCCTTACCATGACTTGGTCACCTGACTGTGGGAGGACTATCTTCTCTCCCTCTGGCCCTCTCTGACCTGCAATAAGTTGCTGCTGCTTTGCTTGCTCCCGGCTCACCCTGGTTACAGTGGTCCTTCACATCCCCATGTAATAATACTAATTTGCAGTTGTAGTTTCTCTCTGTACACTTGTAATTTCTGTTGCTTCTTGTTCTGATGACTTCTCTGTAGGCTGCCTCCTTGTTATTTGAGATAAGGCCATTCAATGTAGCATCATCTGCAAATTTAATTAGCAGATTGGAGCTGTGGGTGGTGACACCGTCATGGGTGTACAGATAGTAAAAGAGGGGGCTTAGGACACAGCCCTGGGGGCTCCTGTGTTGAGGGTCAGAGGGGAGGGGTGAAGGAGCCCACTCACATCACCTAACCGGAAGTCCAGGATCCAGCTGCACAAGGCAGGGTGAAGGTTGAGATCTCTGAGCTTCTTATCAAGCCTGGAGGGAACGTGAACTGCAGTCCAAGTACAGCATTCTCACATAAGCATCCCTCCTCTCGAGGAGTGTAAGGACGATGTGTAGAGCTGCGACTATTGCACATCTATTGATCGGTTTGTGTCAGCAGGCGAATTGTGGGTGGTAGCATGCTGCAGATGCAGTTCTTGACCACCCTCTCAAAGCATTTGCTTACTTTTGAGGTGAGCGTGACAGGACGCCAGTCATTCAGACGTGATACCTTGGTCCATTTAGGTTCAAGGACAACGGTGGATATTTTGAAGCAGGAGGGCACTCAACACTGGGAGAGTAAAAAATCCTAACCCTAACCCTAGTAAGAGAGGAAGAGACTAAAAATGTCTGCAAACACACCAGCCAGTTGTTCCGTGCACGTTTGAGTACCTGCCCTGGGACGCTGTCCGGTTCCGCAGCCTTGTGTCTATTCACTTCTTGGAAACACCTGCATACTTCAGCCTCAGAGATGGCCAAGGTGCAAGTTGCATCGGCCGCTCTCCTTGAGTACTCAGTGTTGGAGGTATCGAACAAAGCGTAATAAAAATTTAGCTCATCTGGGAGAGAGGCAGTGATGTTGGCAGCACCACTGCGTTTAGCTTTGAAGTCTGTGGTGGTGTGCAGACCTTACCATAAGCTGTGAGTGTTGTTGGTGGAGAGTTGTGTCTGGATCTTGCCCCTGTATTGTTGTTTCGCAGCCTTGATGGCTACACATCGTAGTTACATTTCTTGAGTTCCTGGAGGTTACCAGTGGCAAAAGCTCTGTCTCACTTGGTGAGTGCAGTGTGCACAGAACTGTTGATCCAGGGTTTCTGATTTGGATAGACCCTGACCGACTTCTGGGGGACAACATCCTCGATGCATTTCTAGATGAAGCCCGTGATCACCTCCATGAACTTATCACGAAAGACATTCCAGGTGATATCATCGAAGCACTGCTGTAGCATGGAGACTGATTGATTGGATCAACAGTGGACAATTTCTAAACAGCTTTCTCTTGTTCCCTTTGGCTGTGTGGTGAAGAAAGTACAACAGCACTTCTTTCACCTCAGACAGTTGAAGAAGTTCGGCATGAGTCCCCAAATCCTAAGAACTTTCTACAGGGACACAATTGAGAACATCCTGACTGGCTGCATCACTGCCTGGTATGTGAACTGTACTTCCCTCAATCTCAGGACTCTGCAGAGAGTGGTGCAGACAGCCCTGCGCAACTGTGGATGTGAACTTCTCACTATTCAGGACATTTACAGTGACAGGTGCATAAAAAGGGTCTGAAGGATCATTGGGGACCCGAGTCACCCCAACCACAAACTGTTTCAGCTGCTAACAATCCGCGAAACAGTACCGCAGCATTGAAGCCAGGAGCAACAGGCTCCAGGACAGCTTCTTCTACCAGACCATCAGACTGATTAATTCACACTGATACAATAGTATTTCTAAGCTATATTGACTGTTCTGTTTTATATCTTACTGTATATACTATTTATTACAAATTACTATAATTTGCACATTGTACATTCAGGCAGTGACGTAACGTAAAGATTTTTACTCCTCATGTATGTGAAGGATGTAAGAAATAAAGTCAAGTCAATTCAATTCAATTTTTCCGCTGTCCTCCTCTCACTGATGTCCATTCACTCGTTCCTTTTCTGCTCCTTACCATCCCCTTTCTGGTGAACCTTTACTTTAATCACTGATACCTCTTCAGGCAGCTACACTCCTTCTAACAGCTCCCAGGGAACACACACACACACAGTGCTGGAGGAACTCAGCCCAGCCCGTGCAACATCTATGGAAAAGAGTAAAAGTTGACGTTTCAGGCAGAGACCCTTCATCAGGACTGTGCTTGGCTCCCTCTCCTGACATGATTCCCACACATCGCCTTGTCTCTCCTCCCTGCTTGGGCCGCTGTCTCTTTGTGAGCCATGCCAGCTGATTTGCAGGTCACGCGTGTTCACTGTCCCTGCCTTGTCCATCTTATTTCTCTTTTTTCTGAATCTATGATAGTGACTGCCTTACTCAGTGTGTCTATGCCCAGGATAGTACCTTCTTTGGTTAGGCACACCCAAGAATCTACAGGAAGCTGCACTCCCTCAATCTCAAGGCTGGCTTCTCTCACTTCCTGCACTTGTATTGTAAATAGTCTCTCCAGTCGTCGGCAAGGATAGATCAGTTATTGATACTGATGAACCCCTGTCCTCCAACATTTCACATCACTGGCCTTCTAATAAACCTCTTGTGTACATCATGGATGACCTCCACTGGTGATAGAGGTGGCGGTCAGCCTTTTGTCTGACTTCACCAGCTCTATAATGTGGTCAGCAGCCCTGCTGTGGATTCTTTCTGCTTTGCTGAGCGATCTTCACGCTTGCTTTGTCTCTCAGAGCACTGCCTCCAACCCTGGCCTGAGAAGCCATCTCCTTTACCCTCCCGCATCAATACAGCAGTTCTCTGCTACATGCCCCGGATGCTGGCACACAAAGCAAGTTCTCTGTGACGTTACAGCAGCTGCCATCAGTTTAAATTAGTTGGTAAAAGGGTATTGAGGAAAAATTGTCACTCAATGGGTTTTCGAGAACTCACTGCCTGAAAGGTTGATGAACTCTCACTTTAAAATGATCTGATGAACACATGAAGAACCGCAACTAGAGGATGGTAAGAGCTGGGGAATGAGGATAAACTAAGATCCCTGGGGAATGAGAGCCACATGGTCACATACTGACCGGAAAACTCTTTTTATTTTATGATCAAGCATTGGAGCATCATTTTTCACAAATATCCTGTGATCAGGGTATAATCTGTTCAATCCAATGGGCTCCTGTTCAAAGCCCGAGTGTTAGTAAAGTTGCCTTTCCAGTCAGACTTGCCATTGCTCATTGCACTCAGCAAACAACCCAACAATGAACTTTTCAAACTTTAAGTTGCAGCACCTGGGGACCACTTTCAGCACTGGTACTCTCACCGGTGAAAGTAAGTAGGAAGACTCTCTCCCTTAGGCTGCATGTTTGCCTGTAATAAAATCATGCTGAAGAGCTTCCTATTTAATGGGAGTTCACTGACAGAATGCAGAGATGTGAAAGAAAGTGGCTGAGTCAGATATAAAAGCCCAAAGGGCAAAGACAAGAACGGAAAAGATAAACAGAGCTGATGATATGGAAGAAAATACCGAACTGAGGATAAACAAAAAGAATACTGTGGTGGTGCAGCAAGCCTTTGAGTGAGAGAATTTGAATTGTTTCTGATCTTTAATGTATAAAGAAAAACAAAGTCAAGACCAGGCTTATTCTCACAACCATGACAAAATCTGTGATATGACATTGAATTATAGTGTCAGAGAACATGGTACATAGGAAGGCTATTCAGCTCATCAAAGCTCTTCCAGCTCATTGAGAGAGCTATCCAGTATACACACTCCCATGTTCTATTCCCATTGGTCATTTTCTTTGCTTTTCAAACATTCATTCAATTCCCTTCGGAAATGTATTTGCGAGGAAGCTTCCATTAACCCTGAGACCAGTGCATTCCAGATTAAACCAGTTGGCTGCAGTGAAAAATATACTTTCTTCAGCTTGTTTAGGATGAACCTTCCCATTAAATATGGATGTTAGCACTGGGATTTATTCTATTAAGAAATAACATATAGTGTTTGTAATTTACGATAAACTTAAGGAAGGCAGTTATTTGAGTTAGTGGTTCCTGACAATGTAGATTAAGCACAGAAAACAATTGCACTCATTGTGCAGCTATTCAGAAGCTAAGAAAATGAATTAATTTCTGTAAATCACGATCATTGAATGTATTAACCATCTGCAGGTTTTAGATTAGACTCAATATTTGACAGGATGTTGTCAAAACTTTTGGACATCCTTGTACCATACAGAGTAAATTAGGATCCACATTATTAGCTCATAGGATTTAAGACTGTCTAAAAAGAAAACATACAATAATTCCTAAACATTAATAAATTCAACCTCGATTAACTTCTTGTTGGTTTACCTTAAATTTATGAATTTTAAACTTATCTCAGACACATTCTTCAGCGGTGATTATGTTCTTAACTGATATAAAGGAGGACTATCTTCATTTCTTGTTTGTAGCAGTAGTAAGTACAACTCGTAATAGTGTGCTTGTGTTACAGACGGGGAATTTGTTCCACTTTGTGCTCTTATGAAATCTGCCAAAGGTAGATTGGTTCCTGGGTTATAAGAAATCTTCTTTTAAAAAATTGAAACTCATGAATGTTACATATATATATATATATAAAAAATATTAAGGATAGTTTTTTTAAATTCATAAAGCTGAAATATTCAAAACCAATTACATGAAAATGTCTTTCCTCTGAGATATTCTACCCATAATATATTTTATCATCTATACAGTTGCTGCATGCCACCAGAGACAACTTTTGTCTAATTTAGTTGAATGCTTTGAAGAAAGTACCAAGTGCGAAGACAAGGCAACTAAAATGGATACTCAGAGGTAATTTAAGATAGAAACTTGTAAAAAATAAAGTTTATGTTAGGAAAGTTAAAAAGAAACATGAAAACAGAGAGAACTGAAAGCAGGGAATCAGATTAAAATACTCATAGATTGGGAGACAGCCAGTGCAGCATGGTGATGTACCGGTTAGCACAATGCTCTACAGTGCCGGCAACCTGGGTTCAATTCCCACCGCTGCCTGTAAGGGATTTGTACATTCTCCCCGTGACTGCATGTGTTTCCTCTGGTACTCCAGTATCCTCCCACAGTCCAAAGATATACCAGCTGGTGGGTTAATTGGTCATTAAACTAGCTGTGATTAAACTAGCTAGGATTAAACTGGGGGATTGCTGAGCGGCACTGCTCGAATGGACACTTCTAGCTCATTCCATGTTGTATCTCAATCAATCAATCAATATATAAGTAAGTAAATAAATAAAATTGTGATGCAAGAGACTGCAGATACTGGAATCTGGAACAACATATCATGTGCTGGAGAATTTCAGTAGGGGAAATGCGACATTCAATGTTTTCATTCAGGACCCGTAATCCATAATATATAAGAGCAGAATTAGGCCATTTAGCCCATCGAATCTGCTCCACCATTTCATCATGGCTGATCCAAATTCCCTCTCAATCCCAGTCTCCTGCCTTCTCCCCATATTCCTTCATGCTCTGACCAATCAAGAATCATTCAACCTCTGCCTTAAATATACATGAAGACTTGTCCTCTACGCTGCCTGTGGCAAAGAGTTCCACAAATTCAACACTCTCTGACTAAAGAAATTCCTCCTCATTTCTGTACTAAAGAAACGCCCCTCTATCCTGAGGTTGTGTCCTCTAGTCTTAGACTCTACTGCCGTAGGAAACATTCTCTGCACATCTACTCATTCAAGGCCTTTCACCAATCAGTAGATTTCAATGAGGTCACCCCTCATTCTTCTGAATTCTAGTGAATAGAGGCCCAGAGCCATCAACAGTCTGCACCTGCAAGCCATTCAATCCTGGAATCATTTTCATGAACCTCCTTTGAACCCTCTCCAGTTTCAGCACATCCATTCCAAGGTAAGGGGCCCAAAACTGCTCACAATACTCCAAGTGAGACCTCACTAATGTTTTATGAAGTCTCAACATTACATCCTTGCACTTATATTCTCGTCCTCTTGAAATGAATGCTAACATCACATTTGCCTTCCTCACTGCAGACTCAACCTGCAAATTAACCTTTAGAGAATCCTGCACAAGGACCTGTAAGTCCCTTTGCACCTCAGTTTTATTTTGTATTTTCTCTCCATTTTGAAAATAGTCAACCTTTTCATTTCTTCTACCAAAGTGTATGACCATACACTTCCCAACATTGTATTCCTTCTAACATTTCTTTGCCCATTCTCCTAATCTGTAGCCTCTGAACTTTGAATGAATGAATGAATGAATGAAATTAACTTATTTCGGTCAGTACAAACATAACAAAAAGCATAAATATTCTTTAAAACAGACAAAAGGGTGTAGGCTGAAGCTACAGCATATTACGCCTACCCCTCTTACTTATACAACATATTGGCATCAATCAATACATCAAAAACAAAAAAATTCATAATCTTTTAACACAAAATCCAATTCCAAATATCATTTATTTACATTACTCCCATTCACCTTAAATCATGTATCTTATATTTGTTCATTAAATAATTTTTTAAACCTGTTAAGTTTAGTGCATGTTTTTAAATACTTACTACAGCTGTTCCATAGATTCACCCCTCTGACTGAAATACAATGATTTTTTTACATTTGTTCTTATCCTTTGTTTTTGAAATATACATGTTCCTCTCAAATCATGTTGACTTTCTCTCATTTTAAACAACGTCAGTCACCATCAACATGATTCAGTGAGGAGTGCAGAAGACCGTACTGGGAGCTTAGGTAAAGTGAAAGCGAACTGGTGAAGATGCAACTATGCGTCTGTGATACTACGATGCAACTAGGATACGTGGCTGGTAAAGACTATGTGCTGAGCAACACTGCAGCATACAATTGAGCAAGATATACCAGCTAGTTGAGTGGTGTTGCAGCAACACCAGTAAGATCAAAGAGCTGATTGTGGACTTCAGAAAGGGTAAGGCGAGGGAACACACACTAATCCATAAGAAGGAGTCAGAAGTGAAAGAGAGTGAGCAATTTAACGTTCCTGGGTGTTAATATCTCTGAGGACCTAACCTGGTCACAACATCTCGACGCAGCTATAAAGAAGGCAAGACAGCGGCAAGACTTCATTGGGTGTTTGAGGACACTTACTATTGTTACGCCCGTGGCCCCCTCCTTTTTGAGAATCGCAGGATCGCTATTGATTCGAGTCAGGAGACCCAGGAAATGAGAGAGAGACACACAGATTCCTCAATGGTTGGAATGTGTCCTGGGCCTCTGAGATACAAAGCCACGGAACAGGTCATTGTCTTTTGGAGACGGAATTGTGTACTGAATACTGTATGATTCAACGAAGCCCCCCCCCCCCCCCCCCGGCAATGAACTGAGGGGGAGGTTGGTGGAGGGATTGCATCATCCCAACCTGATTGACATCTGAGACCCTGTGAGTCAGGATAAAAGAGGGTCTGTGGGCACAGCCCCTCAGACGCACCAGAAGAAACGCTAGCGATCCCGTATTAGCGAAAGCCGGTGGAAGGCCACGTGCGTCCTTTTCCATTTGCCCCGGAATCGGTGGGCCTTTACCATGGAAGAACGGTTTTTAGCTAACAATGGGGAACTCAACTCCCAACGACTCTCGAAGGATTGACATCATAAAAGGAATGGGCAAGTTTTAACCCGTCTCTCTCTCCAACCAAAAAAAAGCTGCAGTTTGAATGAACTAAAGTGACTTTTATATTTCCATCGGACAATACATTATCCCCTAGACAACGATAGAGCTATTTCTTATTGATTATTATTATACCCGCGCTTTTTAGATTTAGTATTGACGATGTATATTATCTGTATGTTTGCATTGATATTATTTTTGTGTATTTTTATCAATAAATACTGTTAAAAATAGTACCATCAGACTTCAACGGACCTCTCTATCTTTGCTGGTAAGTGACCCAGTTACAGGGTACGTAACACTATGTCAACTAAAACACTTGGAAACTTCTGTGAATGTACATTGGAGAGCATTCTGACAGGCTGCATCACCGTCTGGTATGGACGGGGGAGTGCTACTGCACAGGATTGAAGTAAGCTGCAAAGAGTTGTAAATTTAGACAGCTCCGTCATGTCTACTGGTCTCCATAGTATCCAAGACATCTTCAAGGAGTGGTGCCTCAGAAAGGTGGTGTCCATCAATAAGGACCTCCACCACCCAGGACATGCCTTCCTCACACTGTTACTGTTGGGAAGGAGGTACAGAAGCATAAAGGCACACATTTAGCAATTCAGGAACAGCTTCTCCCCCTCTGCCATTCAAATTCTGAATGGACATTGAAACCATGAACACTACCTCACTACATTTTTATTTCTGTTTTTACGCTACTTTATAAATTTAACCATTTGATATACTTACAGTATATATACTTACTGTATTTCACAGTTCTTTTCTGTATTATCATGTATTGCATTGTACTGCTGCCACAAAATTTCACATCATATGCCGATGATATTAAACCTGATTCTGATTCTCATCCTGATTCTGAATTGTTAACCAAGTGATATCACAACCAATGGATCAGATCAAAACTCTGCTCCCCTGCCACATCTGGTCATGAATAGTGATGGACAACTAAACATCTAATGGCAGGAGGAGGCTCCATGAATATCCCCACCCTCAGTGATGGTGGGGCCTAGCACATAAAGCCAGACACAAGTTTGAGATGTTCTCAGCCACGTGAGCTAGCAATGCTGAGTAATGATTTCTCCTGGCTTCCTTCTGACATCCCAGCAATCACAGGCCTGTCTTCAGCCCATTCAATCCAGTCCACATGATGTCCAGAAGTGGCTGAGAGCAGAGACCACAACATAGGCAACAGGACCAAACAACACACTGGCTAAATTTGCCCCAATTAACCTACTTTCACTTTTTAACAAAGTGATGGAAGGTATCATTGATAACATTCACTGTTGTGAGCCCACCACGCTCAAAATCCTCAGGATTATCACCGAACAAAAATTTAACTGGGCCTGTTAGATATCCTGTGGTGAGTGACATCTGTAAGGCTTATCACCATCAGAAAGATACACGTCTGGAGCCTCTTTGAATACTCTTCATTGCCTGGATTTGAACTTCCAACAAGAAGTCCAACATCCAGGGCAAAGCGGCCTGTTTACTGGAACCCTGTCCACACTCCCTGGAATATTATGCCTTTCACCACTGCTATATGGCAGCTACATTGTATACCATCTATAAAATGTATTAGCGCTCCTCTTACAGGTTAGACTAAATACACATAAAGCCTACATTCTCCACCAAAGCCAGCAAAATTTGTGCAAGTGTCTCACAGTTCCACAGACCCAGGTTGATTCCTGTCCTTGAGAGAATTCTGTGTGAAGTTTGACTTCTCTCCATGACCGTTTAGGTTTTGTTATGTTTTGTAACTCAAAAACATACAATCTAATCGAAAAGAAAACAAGGGAACCCGAAATGAGAGACTAACTTCGTCGTTTACTTTAAATGAGGCACACACATATAATCTGGTGGCGTGATGACATATTCCATTTACGTACTTCTACAGATAACCCACAATGCATTAGGTTTGGTCAAACAATAGATTTACAATATTACTCAAATATTAAATGCACAACACTCTTTCCTGCTTAGCTGTAAGTTCCAACTCAATATAGAGTGTGTCTCAACTTGTATTTAAGTTGGTGCAGTATAGCCATATGTCTTGGACATTTCATTTGAGATCACGGGACTCTGTGGACAGTGATAATGCAAGTTGCAGCTGGCCTGTTACCCTTGTCTGGTGGTGAGACAGATGGCATGGAAGCTGTGTGGCTTCAGTTATAGCAAGGACTAGGCCTCAAGCCTCAGGCTTGCCTGCTGTTGCAGACCAGGTGGGAGATGCGGAAAGATCTACAGCATGATTTCTGAGCTCGGCCGGGGCCTGGTCTCTCCTGTCAGTGCTGCCTTCCCATGTTTGAGCAGTGGAATGACAGGCTTGATTGCATGCATCTGCACACTGCCGGGGACTGTACCATCAATTGCTGGACATTGTTGCATAGGGTCTTGGACCATATATATATATAGTCTATTTTCAAGAGAATTTCTTCTTTGCTCGCTATTTTGAATTATGTTATTCGCTATTTTTAAATGTTTGCTTGCTATTTTGAATGTATTGTACCTTGTCCCCAGAGGAATGCTGTCTCATTCTGCTTAAACTTGTTTTTATTTTGATTTGACTTGATTTGGTATGTGTGTGTATATATATATAGTGGCATGCAAAAGTTTGGGCACCCCGATCAAAATTTCTGTTACTGTGAACAGTTAAGTGAGCAGAAGATGAACTGATCTGCAAAAGTCATAAAGTTAAAGATGAAACATTCTTTTCAATATTTTAAGCAAGATTAGTGTATTATTTTTGTTTTGTACAATTTTAAGAGTGAAAAAAAGGAAAGAAGCAACATGCAAAAGTTTAGGCACCCCAAGAGATTTGAGCTCTCAGGTAACTTTTAACAAGCTCTCAGACCTTAATTAGCTTGTTAGGGCTATGGCTTGTTCACAATCATCGTTAGGAAAGGCCAGGTGATGCAAATTTCAAAGCTTTATAAATACCCTGACTTCTCAAACCTTATCCCAAAAATCAGCAGCCATGGGCTCCTCTAAGCAGCTGCCTAACACTCTGAAAATTTAAATAAATCATGCCCACAAAGCAGGAGAAGGCAAAGATAGCAAAGCGTTTTCAGGTAGCCGTTTCCTCAGTTCTGTTGCAATGAGCAAATGAAGTGAACTCAAGTGCAGGACACAGGCATGGAGACTGAGTTAAGATGCTTACACAGACATGAGCGTTGAACAGCAAACAGGAGGGATCTTGACACGGAGTCTTGACACAGAGAAACGGAGTTTCATAGGGGAACCTTGAAACTGGAGCAAAACTTAGAACACACGGTCCTAAGAGACCGGGAAACATTAATCACCACACGGGTAAAACCAACGATCTGGCAACTAGGGTTTGTAATGCCGGGGTTCTTATGCTGCAGGTCCTGATGGAAACCAGGTGTGCCGTCATCAAAGAGAATTAGAAGCAATTGGTAAATTAACGGTTGGAACCTTGGCACAATCAAAGGAAATGAGAGGAAACTAGGGAATAACAATCAGGACCATGACAAGTTCGTAATATAATTAACAAATAGCTGTTAACAGGAATGGTGGAGGTCAAGCTGAGGTCTGGAAGACCAAGAAAACTTTCGGAGAGAACTGCTCGTAGGATTGCTAGAAAGGCAAATCAAAACCCCCAATTAACTGCAAAAGACCTTCAGGAAGATTTAGCAGACTCTGGAGTGATGGTGCACTGTTCTACTGTGCAATGACATCTGAACAAACATCAGAAGAAAACCTTTCCTGCATCCTCACCACAAAATTCAGTGTCAGAAGTTTGCAAAGGAACATCTAAACAAGCCTGATGCATTTTGGAAACAAGTCCTGTGGACTGATGAAGTTAAAATAGATCTTTTTGGTCGCAATGAGCAAAGGTATGTTTGGAGAAAAAAGGGTGCAGAATTTCATGAAAAGAACACCTCTCCAACTGTTAAGCATGGGGGTGGATCGATCATGCTTTGGGCTTGTGTTGCAGCCAGTGGCACAGGGAACATTTCACTGGTAGAGGGAAGAATGAATTCAATTAAATACCAGCAAATTCTGGAAGCAAACATCGCATCGTCTGTAAAAATGCTGAAGATGAAAACCCCCCATCCTCATCACATTCTACAGGGGCTGTATCGAGAGCATCCTGAGCAACTGCATCACTGCCTGGTTCGGAAATTGTACCATCTCGGATCGCAAGACCCTGCAGCGGATAGTGAGGTCAACTGAGAAGATCATTGGGGTCTCTCTTCCTGCCATCACGGACATTTACACTACACGCTGCATCCACAAAGGAAACAGCATTATGAAGGACCCCATGCACCCCTCATACAATCTCTTCTCCCTCCTGCCATCTGAGAAAAGGCTCCGAAGCATTCGGGCTCTCACGACCAGACTATGTAACAGTTTCTTCCCCCAAGCTAACAGACTCCTCAATACCCAAAGCCTGGACTGACACCTTACTGCCCTATTGTCTGTTTATTATTTATTGTAATGCCGGTACTGTTTGTGCACTTTATGCAGTCCACTGTAGGTCTGTAGTCTAGCATAGCTTTCTCTGTGGTTTTTTTTTATTAGGTAGTTCAGTCTAGTTTTTGTACTGTGTCATGTAAACCATGGTCCTGAAAAACATTGTCTCATTTTTACTATGCACTGTACCAGCAGTTATGGTCGAAATGACGATAAAAGTTGACTTGACTTGACTTGACTTGAGGATGGCTTCTACAACAGGATAATGATCCTAAACATACCTCAAAATCCACAATGGACTACCTCAAAAAGCTGAATGTTTTGCCGTGGCCCTCACAGTCCCCTGACCTAAACACCATCGAAAATCTGTGGATAGACCTCAAAAGAGCAGTGCATGCAAGACGGCCCAAGAAACTCACAGAACTAGAAGCCTGTTGCAAGGAAGAATGGGCAAAAATCCCCCAAACAAGAATTGAAAGACTCTTAGCTGACTACAGAAAGCGTTTACAAGCTGTGATACATGCCAAAGGGGGTGTTACTAAGTACTGACCATACAGGGTGCCCAAGATTTTGCTTCAGGCCCTTTTCCTTTTCTGTTATTTTGAAACTGTAAAAGATGGAAATAAAAAAGTAATCTTGCTTAAAATAGTAAAGAAATGTGTCATCTTTAACTTTATGCCTTTTGGAAATCAGGTCATCTTTTACTCGCTTAGCTATTCACAGTAACAGAAATTTTGAGTGGGGTGCCCAAACTTCTGCATGCCACTATAAGTTATATTTGTATAACTTATATACAACTATTGTAAAAACATCCACAAGATAGTAATTTTTTTTAAATTGTCCCATCCAGACATAAAGATTTAATTGCTGCCAAGGATGTTTTACTCTTGAAGGATAACATCTTTCCTGATAAGAAAGGTCACTCTGCCTGGCAGGTGAGACTTGCAGCTGTGGAAACTCTCTCAGGTTCTAGGGCCTCCTCCGTGGTGGTTGTATGATTTGACTCTGTGACTGCAGTAAGTGGCTCTGACAGTTCAGGGCATCTTTCTTCTTATTTCTTGTTTTTTTTTCTCTGGATCTACTTCAATTCTTGCTTCTTTCTTGGTCACTGCTCCTTTCTCATTATTTTTGTTGCTCTCGATCATTTTCTTTTTCTTTGTCTTGTTTCTTCTCTCTTTCATACCTTTCTCTTTCTCACTCACATTCTTTCTCTCTATCCCTCCACTCCTTTTCAACTTCTTGTTTTTTCTCACCTTCCTTCTTCTCATTTCTTGTGAACATCTCTGAATTTGCTCATTTCTGAAGAAATTATGTCCCGTTTATCCTCTTCTATTTCTATAGCACTTATATCATCTTCCTCTTTCTTTTCCTTTTTCATCTCTAGTTTGTGCATCTTGATTTGGAAAGGTGCATTTAGCTCACTGGATTATTCTCTTATTAATCATTTTATTGCTCCATTATGATCTGATCTCTTCTCTTGGTTTCCTCATCCACAACATCATCTGAAAAATCCTGTTTTTGCATCCCCATTGATTCCTATTGGCCTTCCACTCATCAAAGGACTCAAAGTACTTTGGTCCTTCCATCTACTTTTTTGTCTCGCACTTGAATGAATTTTTTTTCTCCCACTTGAAATTAATGCAATAACCTTAATGCACACAGAGAAAACTCTTGTTCTTTAAACACACAGAGCCCAATGCTTGTAATTTTCCTGAAATTCCTTGAACTAACTCTCTTCCAACTTAAAACCAAGCCATATTACACAAGCAATTGCCTGATTAACATATCAGAAGCTTTCTCAGATATGTTGCCTACAAAAACTGTTGTAGTTGGACCACTGCTTTTGTCATTTTCACAATTCCTCTGAGCAGCATGGTCCTTCCTTGATCCAATATGCTTTCCAACTAGAGTCTCAGATTTTGCCACCAACAAGTATTTACTCTCAGTAGGGCAAATTCATTTTGTACAGCATGGAGTTGTGGCATCATCCACTAACTTTCTTAATCTGCTTTCAGTTGATTCTCTAGCAGGAGATGTGGCATCCAATCAAGTTGTTATTTGCTCAGCCAATCACACACGCACAATGCTAGCCCTTTTGTTTCGACCACATACAACCCCAAAGTGGCTTGTTGGTTGTTGAATTTCACTGTAACTTATGTCGTTCCCACCGGAGTCATCTTTTCTCCAGTATAAGTTCTTAGTTGGATATCTGTAGGCTTCAGTTCAGTATCTTTGAAATTACGTATTTTGTGAAATGACTGAAATAACTGAGTGCCCAATGTCCAATTCCATTTCAATTAATTTGCCCTTCTGCTCTAAGCCATATTTCTTGTCTACTGTTCATTTTCGCATGGTAAATCTTAAGGCTACTCAGTCCTGTGTCATTCACATCACTATCAGATTTTTCATCAACAGCATGCAGATTAGTGCTCTTTTTCAAACTACAATGTGACATTTTATCTTTTATTCTTCCCTGCACAGTCCATTTATTTTTGTCTGTACCACATGCTCTTTGTGTGTTTTTAATTTTGTTGCATTTTCTGCAAGTTTCATCTTTAAATCTGTTTTGGTTTGGTGTGTGCGAGCTCCTGCCACGATAGTAACACAATCGGTTTGGTCAGGCCGTTTTTTAATTAGACGTGGCAATTTTGTTCACACTTACTTTCATTCCTGACTGCAACTCAGTTGCATTTCTGTCTGCTGTTTAGATTGATACAACTATTTCAACAACTCTTTTAAACACAAGTTGTGCTTCAGTCAGGAGCCTTTCTTGAATGCTTCTTTGCATTCTTTTGAATGCTTTCTTGAATGTTCCATCAAGTAGGAGGTACCGAAGCCTGAATGCATACACTCACCGAATCAGGAAGATGCTTCCCTTCTGCTATCTAATTCCTAAATGGACTTTGAACCTGGGAACACTGTCTCACTTTTTTATTATTTCTGCTTTTGCACTATTTTTAATTTAACTATTTTATATTTACTGTAATTGATTTACTTATTTATTTTTTCTATATTATCATGTATTGCATTGTAATACTGCTGCTAAATTAATAAATTTCACAATGTATGCCGGTGATATTAAACCTTAATTCAGCTCCTGATTGTAAGATTCCACAAACTAAGTGAACTTTTAGTTAATCATTAAGCCTATTACCTAACTGATAATGCTCAAACAATCTTTTCATTTCAGCCACGTATGCTGAAATGGACTTACCTTCCTTTTGATTCTATTTATGAAACCTAAAGTGTTCTGCAATCAACAAAGGTTTAGATTCTAGATGTTCCTCTATGCATTCATAATATCAATAAAGCTCTTTATAGCTGGTTTGTTCAGAGCAATTAAACTTCGAAGCAAACTGTAGGCCTTTAAACCCAATGCACTCAGCTTTTCATTGGCATTCACTTTTCATCAGCTGTTGTATTTGTTTTAAAATACTGCTCAATACATTCTATATAACAAAACAGTTATTCTGTTGTGTCCATCTTTCTGATGTAGCCAGCTATTTCTGCTTCTCTTTTAATGATTATTATCACCTGGTACTCACTGTTTATGAAATTCTTACCTTTTCTGCCTTTTTTAATAGCTTGATCGTCTTTTGTTTTACAAAGAAAATATTCTGTGTTTTTTTTAACTCAACTGTTTCTCACTGTGCTTTTTTTATAACTCAAATGTCTCCAGGTAATTCAACAGGGAGGTAGTCATGTCAGGTTCTTTTAAAACTTCCTCAAAGCCGATGTTATGTTTTGTAATTCCAAAACATAAAAGCTAATTAAAAGGAAAACAAGAGAACCCAATTTTTGTCTAACTGCATCTTTTACTTTAAGTGTGGCTTGCACATGATGTGGAGACATGATGACGTATCCCAGTTATGGTAGATAACCCACAATGCGTTCTGAAAACAATGAAGAATGTTTAATCAAACAATATACTTACAGTATTACTCAAATATTAACAAAATATTTAAAACACACTTGATTTCCTCATATCCTAAAAACAAGCTGATGAGTTATTTAAATCCTGTAAATAAACCCTTCATGCAATATAATGGCAAAAATAATGTGATGGTGTTGGTGTGCATATTAGATAGGTAAAGTTGCACAAATACAGGAAAATAAGGAGAGAGGGAATGAAACTAACGGAATTGGTCCTTCGGGAGCCGATATGAACACATTGGATCAAATGGCCTCCATCCATGTCATTATGAGGACAAGAGCAGCTGGCATTCGATCACAGCACCACCTACAGGTTCCTCTCTAAGTCACACTTCATCATAATATAGAAATATATTGCTGGTCCTTCATTGTATTGAGGTTTAAAACTAGGAACCTCCACTCCAGCAACACTGTGGGCAAACCTTCATCAGAAGGACTGCAATGGTTCAAGAAGGTACCACCTTGGTGTTCTTTTATTTCCTCTTCAAAGGTTTCAAAGGTACATTTAATGTCAGAGAAATGTTTACAATATACATCCTGAAATGCTTTTTCTTCACAAACATCCATGAAAACAGAGGAGTGCCCCCAAAGAATGATGTCACAATCAGTGGGGCTCCTAGAACACTAAGCGGCAGCTACTGAATGTCCTGCAGGCACAGCATCAGCTACCAGTCACCAAGCTCATCAAGTCCTCGTGGTGCTCAGGGGAATCTGGTTAAAGATGAAAGCGTTCCATTTAAAGGTAACCTGAAATGTTGTGCATTTCCCCTGATGTCACAGTTATGATATATTGTTGATAGTGAGACAGCTTACAATGAATTACAAGGGGATCTTGATCAGCTAGGAAGAAGGGCTGAAGAATTCAACTTAGATAAGTATGAGGTGATGCATGTTAGACATCCAAACACATTTACCCAGTAAATGGCATGGAACTGGTGAATGGTGTGGGTCAGAGGGACTTGGGGGTACAAGGGCACAATTTGTTGAAAGCAGATACGCCAAGTTGACAGGGTAGTGAAGAAGGTATTACTTCGTAGTGTTTCTTCTCCTAAGCTTCATGTTCTGACTGATGAACGTCAGCAGACTAACATATCTCTTTGATGAGACCACACTTTGACTAGTGTGTACAGTTCTGGTTACCCTGTTATAAGAAAGCCATTATCAAGTTGGAAAGGGTGCAGAAGAGATTTATAAAGATGGTGCCTGGACTAGAGTGCCTGAGATACATTGAGAATTTAGCCATGCTGGATCGTTATTCCTATGAGTGGTGGAGATTGAGAGGTGACTCAAAGAAGTTTTTAAAATCAAAAAAGGTTTGGATACAATAGACAATCATTGTCTTTTTCCCAGGGCCATGGAATACAAAACTTAAGGACACAGATGCAAGAAAACAGGGGAGAGATATAAAAGAGATCTGAGAGATGACTTCACTACATAGGTGATAGCGAGGACCTGAAATGAGCTGCCAGATGAAGTAGTTGGGGTTGGTACAATTGCAACATTTAAGACTTGTGCACTGAGTGGATGAGCTTCGGGGGTTAGGGGCAATTGGGATGAGGAGGTTAGGGGCAACTGGAATTAGGGGGCTAGGGGCAACTGGTCTTGGGGTTAGAGGAAACTGGGACTAGGGGTTGGGGATTAGGGGCAACCGAATGCTGATTCTTGCTTTATTTTTTGCATGATTTGTTTTTTCTCTCTCTATGTGCATTGGGAGTTGATTTTTCTTAAATTGGGCTCCTTTGGGTTCCTTGTTTTGCGGCTTCCTATAAGCAGACAAATCTCAGGACTGTATAATTTATATATACCTTGAAAATAAATGTACATTGAACCTGACTTTGATCTGGGAGGAAGCTGTGATTGACATGGAGCAGTTAGGCCGAAGGGCTTGTTTCTGTACTGCATTACTCCATCGCTCTATAATTCTATGCTTAATCTAATACTTTAAACTTACAGTATTGTATTATTCTGAACATAATATTGAATGTCTGTAAAATTTACTTGAAATCATATATCCAGTAGTTATCTCAAAAGCTAAATTTCCACACTTATGCTTCAGGAAGGACATTGATTAACAACCAGACAGCAAAAGGTAAGAGAAGACCCAGAAAATGGGAAATGGAAGGTAGAAGTAGAAGTCAGGATAAAGAAGTGAATGTAAAGGAACTATTCTTTGATGAATTGTTGTATTGGCTTAACCCTACCACCAAATGCTTTACACTGAGCATGACCTGAATGAGAGTACTGGATCAGTAAACTTAGATTTCATTGTAAGACCATAACAGATAGGAGCAGAATTAGGCCATTCAGTCCACTGCATCTGCTCCACCCTTTCATCAGTGGCTGACGCATTTTTTCCCTCTGAACATCACCTTCCTGTCTTCTCCCAATAAACTTCCACGGCCTGACTGATCAAGAATCTATCAAACTCTGCCTTAAATACACCTAATGACACAGCTTCCACAGCTGCCTGTGACAAAAAATTCCACAGATTCACCACACTCTGGCTAAAGAAATTCCTCCTCATCTCCATTCTAAATGGATGTCCCTCTATTCTGAGGCTGTGCCCCTTGGTTCCTAGATTCATCTTCTATAGGAAACATCCTTTCCACATCCACGCTATCTAACCTTTCAACATTTGACAGGTTTCAATGACACCCCCCCCCCCCACCTCATTCATCTAAATTCCATTAAGTACAGGCCCATAGTCATCAGACAGTCCTCGAACAATAGCCCTTTTATTTTTGGAATCAGTTTCTCATTTTCCTTGTCCTTACTCACTACCCCACAAGCCTCTGTTTTCAGCACATCATTCACTGTAACATCCGTCATCTTCAATGAGATATTACCCCTAAGCACACCTTTTCCCCACACACACCTTCCATTTTCTGAAGGAATCTCCCTCTACGTGACTCTCTTATCCACTCATCCCTCTCCACTGATCTCCCTTGTGG
Source organism: Hemitrygon akajei (assembly GCF_048418815.1). NCBI lineage: Eukaryota > Metazoa > Chordata > Chondrichthyes > Myliobatiformes > Dasyatidae > Hemitrygon > Hemitrygon akajei. The sequence goes on from NC_133131.1 coordinate 112,181,571, forward strand.
CACTTACCCCTGCAAGCAAGATAAGTGCCACACGTGCTTCTACATTTACACCCTCACCATTATTTGGGGTCCCAAACAGTCCTTCCAGGTGAGGTGACACTTCACCTGCAAATCTATGGGGGTCATCTCCTGTATCCAGTGGTCCTGGTGGCCTCGTCTACAGGATGAGAATCTAAGTAGATTGAGCACCACTTTGCTGAGCACCTTCGCGCCATCTGCCACAAAAGGTGGAATTTACCAGTGGCACAGATTTCAATTCAACTTCCCATCCTCATTCTGACATGTCAGTCCATGGCTTCCTCTATTATCATGATAAGAGCACTCTCAGGTGGAAGGAGCAACATTTGATGTCCTGTCTGGGTGGCTTCAGTCTGATGGCATGAACATCAATTTCTCTAACTTGTGGTAGTCTCTGCCCCCTCACCCTTCTCTCTCTTTCCATTCCTCATTCTGGCTCCCCTCTTACCCCTTCTCTTCTCAACTGCCCATCTTCTCTCTCTGGGCCCCTCCTCCTTCCTTTTCTCCAATGGTCCACTGTCTTAATCTATCAGATTTCTTCCTCTTCAGCCCATTACCCTTTCCACCTATCACCTGCCAGCTTCTCACTTTATCTCCCTCCCCCTCCCACCCATCTTCTCCTACCCCACCTTGTTATTCTGGCTTCTTCTCCCTTCTTTTCCAGTCTTGATGAAGCATCTTGGCCTGAAATATTGATTGATCATTCCTTTCTGTAGATGCTACCTGACCTGCTGAGTTCCTCCAGCATTTTATGTATGTTGCTTTGGATTTCCAACATCTGCAGAGAATCTCTTGTGTTAATAAATGTGGATTTTTAAAATATCTAATAATTCATTATGTTCCAATTGGTTCTTAATTAATCTCCCCAGAAAGAAAGAGATTCGATAATCTTCATCTTGTGCATAAATTTAGAACAGAAAATTTCATATGCCTAAATATGAATGAGGAGATTATGATGCTTTACAGAATTTTTCATTCATGATGGAAAACCTTCTGGGGATCTCTAACCTCTACATTTCAATTCCCAAAGCTCTAATGCAGAAATGCAGATTTAATAAAAAAAAAATTAAATGTAGGTTTTAGTAAATGTGCCGCTGGCAAAAGTAGAACTAATGGCTACAGCATATATTTTTGACCATTGCTTCAATACCAATAGAAATTTTATCCAATTGTTCACAAAGAGAGTAATTAAATTTTTAAGGATTGGGTATATCTAAATGAAATATAGCCACTATACTCAGCAGCATGTTTAGCTTCAAAATGGGATATTTGGGAGTCATTATGTTTCAATCACATAGCACTTCTGTGCACAGATTGAGTTGTAAAATAGAAGTGAATAAAAATAGTTATGTGGATTAGTATTCCTTGGTGAAAGTCAGAAACTATTTCATGTAAATCAATTGTATCAATAGATAAAATATATAGTTTATCCCAAACTACAGCAACATTTTTTCATTTCAATCATTTTTAGCACTTTGTTACTGTAAACTGCTTAGCCACTGACTAAACTTTGCATATATCATTCTTAAATTTTGACATGAAACGTCACGAGAATATCTTGAAATATGAATTTGATTTTCAGTTGAACTTCAGTCCTGTAACATATTGATGTCATTCTATTCAATATTAATTGTGTCTTTTAAAAGAACAAATTAAAACAATATTTCATCAGAATAAATTTTTGCAAAGTAGTATTTTTGCAAGCAATATCATCTGAATTTAATTTCTTTCCTTAAGGGACACTTCGCTTTTTAAAAACAATCAGTATGTAAAATAGTATCGATCCTAGACAATGTGACAAGGATGCCTTTTCTTTCACGAAACAGAAGAGACATGGGAACATCCTTTAAACTAGTCACACTCTCATCCCACTGACCTCATTTGTAGACAGCTAGGAATGTTGCACTTGATACATCTGGATGATTACAACAGTTCATGGTGATTCTGACTTCCAGCAGCACTGTATCACCAAGGAACTGTCAGAATACTGAAAATAATTCAATGCTACAGTGTAGTAAAAGCAAATTAAGAAAATGGGAATGAAAAAAATACATTATTTTAAAATTTAAATAGCTGTCTTATCACCGATCTTGAGATTTTCATTGCTTTGTATAAAATAATGATGACTGGGATATATTGTCAAAATACATTTGATCTTAAAATGACCGTGTACTGTTGCTTTATATGAACAGTGAACATAGCTTAATTTATAAAATCAGCTATGAGATAGTAAAAGTAGCAACCCCAAAATTGGCTCTGCAGAATTATTGCCCAGTTACTGAAAGCACTACACTCATTATCATTTTACAGGGACTGGCTATAATGCAGACAAAGCATACAACCTGCTTCATGTGATTGTCCCCAGAAATCCATTGACATACATGGGATTCTGAATACCATTCCTGCAGAGATGATTCTATTATTAGTGTTTTAGTCAGCTGGCATTAACATTCTTTCTCACTCCTTAGATATTCCTTGTTTCTGCAGGACTCAATATTGAACTCTACAATTTCATATAACTTAGTCTTCCATAAACACAAGAGATTGTGTAGATGCTGGAAATCCAGGGTAACATATACAAGATTCTGAAAGAACTCAGCAGGTCAGGCAACATCTATCATCTATGGAGAGGAATAAAGAGTCAACATGCCAGTCCTTCATCAGGACTGGGTGTTTCTTCCTGTTTGTATCGAGCAGCCCCTTTTGATTCCCATTCCTCTCTGCCATTTGCTTTCTTTCTTTCATTTGCATATTCTGGCCTACTCTGCACATTTGCATAAGGCAAACTATAAATATCACTATAAATATAAATATAAATATCCATAACATTAGCAACACGTAACACAAAAGCGCTCAACTATTTATTCAATGGCTACATTGATTTTATCTATTACAGACCATTGCCTCCCCACTTTCTCTGCTACTTAGCCTAACTTGCTTTCCCTGTATCTCAGTTCTGGTTAAGGATCTTTGTTTTGAAATGTTAACTAGTTTTGTCCTTTCACAGATACTGCTTGACTGAGTTCTTCCATCCGTTCTGGTTTTGTTTCGGTTTCCAGCGCCTGTGGTTTCATTTGTTCCTCTTTGATCAGTTAGTTAGTAGAAAGCCAACATTTATGCATCTCCCATCGCACCTACCACTGTGGAAGCTGTGGAAAGCCAAAGGTTAAGATAATGTCCAGGCAAGGACAGTTTACAGATAATGTGCTGTCAGCTCCGGCAAGAAAGATCATTGAAAAGAGTCACTTCCTTTTGACAATATGGGACTGGAGCCACTTAGCATATCAAGTCACGATAAAGATGGAAATGAAGGATTCTAGAGTGACATTTACTATTAGACAGTTACTTTACTAATTCTGATGTACTGTTGACCTTTAATGCATAGATTCTATTGGTTATTAATACCTATCTTGTCATAGCATGATTGCTGATTGATTATAAAAATAAGGAACTTGAACATCCTCAAGGTTACCAATTGGTTAATATCTGATCCAGCTAATCAATTTCTGTATCAAAGACACTTCTTTGCTCAGAGTTGAGAACAGTTTAGAGACAGTGGTCGGACTTGGCTTCTTGTGCACAAGTAAACAGTGTGACTGAGGCACTACAAGTGTTCAGAGTCCTGTTAATTGTCAACACTAGTTACATGGAGCTTCCACTGAGATGGCTAACCCTTGGCTTTGTGATACAGGTGAATGGAGTTAGGCTGATCAGCCTTAAATCCTGCGTAGCTCATATTTGATCAAAGATTTGAGCCTACAGCTGCAACGCTAATTTCCTCCTGGGTGAAGCAGTCAGGATAGGCCATCACCTTAGTCGTCAACGTAGGAAAGCTGCAGCAGTTTAAAAAAAGTATCTCAGGCTAGGTTGGGTCCTGTAAATGCACAAAAAGAGATGGAGCGCTTTGGGCTGGGTTGAATCCCATGAGTGCATGAAAAAAGGGAATGCCTTGAGACAGATGGATCACATGAGTGCACAGAAAATACAGAGTATGAGCAAGAAAAAGAATTCCAAAGTGTGGATGAATTCACGTGAGTAAATGTGAATGATTAAGAAATTCCTGTCCCGGAACGCCTCGTAGCAAGCATATTGTTCATTATAGACCAGAAAGTATGGCGAAATGGAGTGAGGAAGCTGATAAAGGATTTCTTCCTGGAGGTATGTTTAAAACAGATCATCTAGAGTGCTTGCTGATAGAAAAAGGAAAATGTGTGGAGGTTCTTTCACTCTAGTGAAATGCAGAAACTGTCAGATGAATCCCAAAGAAAGAGCAGAGAAAGTGAACAAAAGTTAGTGAAGGAAAGGACACAGAAAGAACAGGCAAAGAATACTAACGTCTACTTCAATGTTTAAAAAGAAACAACTGGTACCAGAGTCTGAGGATAAACTGATGACTATAACCTGCTGAATGCTTGCTTAGCCCAGGCACTGTTGCAAAAAAGGCCCAAGCCAAATGACATCTTCTGAGTAATCTGCGAGGCCAGTGTAGGCCATTGCCTCCTGAGGGTGTGGTGAACTACATATACCTGTCTGGACACGCCCCCCCCCCCCCCCCCACCCACTGACTGCTCCTATGGCTCCTCCCACAGACCCCGGTATAAAGGCGATTGGGGCCTGAGCCCTGCCCTCAGTCTCCAGGATGTAGCATGGTGGTCAATTGCTGCTTGTTCTTTCTTCCAGTCAATAAAAGCCGATATCCCGCCTCACGTCTCAGAGAGAGTTATTGATGGTGCATCAGAGGGACAGAAGTTCCCAATAGCACTATGGGAGGCAGGAGGGCAGAGAAGTGTAGAAGGGATAAGCTCTAATCTAAAGGAAGTGTTTCTCTCGTACTGTGGACAGGCATGAGACCCATAGTACTGTTCAGGAAGCTGATAGGATGCTAATGAATATTTAGGATGCATGCATATGGCATTTCTCTTTCAATATTTTTATTAGCTTCTGCATAAAGAAATACAGAGTACAGGAAGATAGAAATTATAAGTCAAAACAAAAAAATAAGATAGTACCAAATACATTGTATTAAAAATACAGTTACAATCACAAAACCCTGTATTCATAAAAATTAAATTAAATCATAATATTGAAATATAATAATTTTGTTATACAGAAAAAAAACTAAACCCACTACCAAAGACAGAGCTGTTAAGAAAAGCAAGAAAAAAGGGAAAAAACCCTTATCATATAATAAAATATATTATTAGCCACCATCTGTACTTTACAACAAATCAAAGGTTTTGAAAATAACTCAAAAATGTTCCCCACAATATATAAAACTCTTGATTAGATTCAAAAACTGAACATCGGATCTTCTCTAAATTTAAGCATGACGTAACATCCTGTAACCATTGAGCAGGAGTAGGCGGAACAGCATCCTTCCATTTAAGCAAGAGCGCCCCCTAGCTACAAGAGAAGTAAAAGCCAAAATATGCAAATCAGGTGTCTCCAAAATAAAGTCTTCATATGGCATTGCAAAAGTAATCCAGATTAACCCTTGAGGTGGAGGTGCCCATTTTAATGTTACTGTAAGTGGGTTGCAACCCATTTTAAAGGCAATATACACTCTTACTTGTGTGGGTTCAGAAGAATTAAATAGAATTACGAGTGCTTTACAATATTGCCAGAGGTCTTTGCAATAGCAAAAGATTAACTGTTAAGGGAAATGAAGACAGAATACTTGTGTGAGCACTGGAAACTGCTTGATCTGCTCTACTACAGCCTCTGGGAAATATTGTACATAGTGTTAAAAAATTGCAACAGCCCTCCTATACAATTTGAATGTTATTTTAACTTATAGTTCTGTTTTGTTTTTAACTAAAATGACAGTGACCAGTTTTTGTCTAATCATTCCCAGATTAACTTCCCTGTAAGTTTAGTTTTAACATAACCTATTTTATATGCATTTGGCTCATGTGACCCACTTGTGACTGGTGTTATTTTTGTTTTCAACAGCATAGTTATACTTAGATAATGCTATTCTAAATGTATGGCTTTTTATAATTCTTTGATTCACGTCAACAAACATGGTGATGGTGAGTGGCATGGTAGGGATAAAAGAAGGAGCCATCCACAAAGAGCAAGCTTTGTTTGCAGAAAGACCAGCCACGGGGCTGGAAGAGAACCAAGGCAATTTTGCTAACAATTAGTTTCTGCCTACACCAGCACCACAGACTGTGCATCTTACTTTGAATAGTCTTTTTCCAAACTGTACTGAAGAACTTGTACAGTTATAATTCTGCCTGTAGAGGTGCCTCCTGATGTAAGCCTGCATGTGTCTTTTCTTTCTTGATGGCTTTCTGCTCCCAATCTGATTCTGGGAAAAATTATTGGATATGCAACATGTTCACTTCATACAAGAGCATGAGGTGTCAGTGGCTGAAATGACCTTATGGACTAAAGAATGTTGTGTGCACAACTGTAAAGGATGATGAGTATAATTGAAAATGAATGGAATGTGCAGGATTTCTGACCGTGACAGGAAAGTAACAGAGAACTGCATGATCTGCCAGAGCATAGTCCCAGAAAGATGGTGCTGGTATCTGCCATTGCTGGGCCTTCACACAGAGGGCCATTTGTGCATCTCCAAAAAGATATTATGCAGATACCTAAGTGAATGGATAATGTTACGTTCCCCAGTAACCGGGTAGTTTTCCAGCAAAGGTAGATGGATCCACCGAAGCCTGATGCTACTATTTTCAAACATTTTTATTTATAAAGGGGCACAAACGTATGGTTAATACAAAACATTCAGATCATATACGTCGTCACAACTCAATCTAAAGCACAGGTATAGTAATAATCAATCAGAAATAAGCTCTACAGTTGTCTAGGGGTAATGTAGATATATATCGTTTACTGGATATTTAAAAGTCTTTTTGCGGTCACTGCAGTTCCACCAGCCGCCGTCGGTTGTGGTGTCGCGTTGGTGCACTTTTGTTAGAAAGAGAGAGAGAGAATGAAACATTTACCCGACAGGTTTTCCAACCTGTAGGAGGTAGTCAGAAGTCTCGTTGGGGAATGGACTCTCATCTGTGGCTTCCCCTGTAGCTAGGCTGTTCTTCCATGGTGAGGTCGCCAATCCCAGGCAAGGGAAGGACGCACACGAACCCCACCACCGGCTGTCGCTCTCTAAACGCGGTCGCAGGAATTCTCGCGTATCTTCTGGTGCGTCTGGCGCCCCGCCTCGGCAGCCCACCTTTTATCTGGACTGGCAGGGTTGTAGATGTCCATCAGGGTAGGGGGGCGAGGCAATCCTTCCCCCATCACCCATCTCACATTGCCCTGAGATTTTGCACGTAGGCCAATTCCTTATCCCACAAAGGTTTCTCCCAAGACAATGGCTATGTCCGAGGCTTTTGTCTTGTTGAGCGACCAGCCCACTTTGCCCGAGGGCTTTACACGTGGTTTTGATGAGACAATAGTCAAAGAGTCGCTTTATTCTGCTTCCCTGGGGAACGTGGTCTTCAGCACGTCTCCCTCTCTCTCTTGGGTCATTTGACCCCCCCTTGACTAGGGCTCTTGCGAATCTCACAAAGGAGGGGGCTGGGGTCATAACAATAATAACTATGTACAGTACTGTAATCATAAATTTATTTTAAAAGTTCAACTTGTTATTAGGTGTTTGTTTTCTCAATGCGTAGAAGCTTAATCAACTTGTAGAACTGATGCTGTAACTGCTGCTAAACTTTTATTATGAGAATTTATTCCTAGGTGTGGAGTCCCTGAGAAAATCTCAAGTGATAACAGCCCATACTTCACTGGCGAGGTAGTACAGGAATTGACAAAAACCTTGCAGTATAAGCATCACTTCACGTGCTCTTACCACCTACAATCTACTGTTGCAATGGGGCCCTCAATAGCAAGCTGGCTGAATGGCATGAGGAAACTGGATTGAAGTCACAAAAGGTGCTTTCACTGGTTCGCACGGCATTGTTCAAAACAGCGTAACAGTCTTTTTGCCTTGTGAGATAATGTCGGGATTACCCAAGTGCTTACCAATTTTTTCTCCCCTTTTGGTTAAGCAGGTGGACGTTCATACCATGAGAGAAAGCATGTTGCAAATTGTGTGGCCCTAATACAAACTTTTAAAAGGGTTCCAACAACAGGTACTTGAAGCCCAAGAAGTCATGACGACTGCAAAGTGTCACAGCTACCTGCAGAGAAATTGAGATCTTACAGATGGAAGAATTGCCTTGAGCACCAGTGGGAAGACCCATTTCATATACTGATAACTACAGATAATGCCGTGAACATCTAGGGAAGCCACCTTGGATCCACGTTGTGCCACAAGACCAGAGAACGGGTGGCCAGTAGAACCATGATGACAAGTACTGACTAACTGAACTATTTGGTCAATTTTAAGTGATCACTATGCCTAATAAGTTGAGGGTATTTTTTGTGCCTTCTTCTGCCCAAGTACAGAACTACTTCATGACACTAACACTCCTAATTCCTTTCTTCATCGTACTTATGAATAAGCGTCATGTGCTAACAGGTCAGTTTAGTACATGACTGCTCTAGAGGGCCCGTATATTCAGAGGAATTTGAATTGATTTAAATTTATTTCAGTCTTGTATCCATCCCATAACATGAGGGAGTGAAAATCTTTGTTATGACTCCATCGCAATGTACAGACATGTGAATTTATGGCTTGTAGAAAGAAGCTGTATGGTAGCCTGCTGGTCCTGGTTTTAATGCAGCGGTACCATTTGCCAGGCGGAAGCAGCCGAAATAGTTTATGGTTGGGGTGACTACTGTCCCCGATGATCTTCCAGGCCTTCTTTACGCACCTGCTGCTGTAAATGCCCTCAAAGGAGGGAAGTTCACATTCACTAATGCGCTGGACTGTCCGTACCACTCTCTGCAGTTCTCAGCGATCAAGGTTCGTGCAGTTCCCATACCAGACGGTGATACAGTCAGTCAGGATGCTCTCAATGGTGCCCCTGTAGAAGGTCCTGAGGATTTGGGGGCTCATGCCGAACTTCTTCAGTCACCTGAGGTGGAAGAGAAGCTGTTGTGCTTTTTTTTGTACAGTCCAGGTGAGATCTTCAGTGATGTGTATACCAAGGAACTTGAAACTACTCACCCTCTCAACTGCAGACCCATTGATGTCTCCGTTCCTCCTGTTGTCAATGGAGACAATAGCCCTGAGTTTTATTCTGATATGAAGCTAGGGCTGTGAGGAGAGCACGGGACTGCACTGCCCAAAGAAATGACTCTTGCCAAAGCAACCACTTTGTTGGATGGTGTCATCCTTCCTACAACAGACTGCATAAGCCTCCAGCTTTGCAGCTGCTTCGTAAGGATCTGGGCGAAGTCTGTTATTGCAACCATTGTGGGCTGTGACTAGACTTGGGTAACAGCACATGAAACGTTTATACAACCTTCAAATCCCATTAATAGTACCTACTGCAGGTGCGGCTGCCAGGGGTACCCCCTTCAAAATGAGATCTTTGGCCTGATGCAAAGTCATAGAGGGGTTGTTATTATGTGGTCTATGTGATACTATATATGTACAACCGGCGTATGTGCTCTCTACACACTACTGTGCTAAACCGATATAGAAGGACTATTTTGGAGACAGAGTGTTTCTGGATAGTAGCATCCCTACTTTGGGAACTTGCCTGTGGCTCATGAGAGCATCAATAAGGCCTCAGCATTGGAGAAATCAGCTAATGAGACTGCCTTAGTGCTACATAACAATAGGCAGGCCATTAATGACATTACCACCAAATGGTGGCAATCTGCTCTGTGGCCCTTCAAAATCGATAAGCATTAGACATTTTGCAGGCCAAGGAGGGTCAATAGTTATGCCGTCATTGGCCAGTAGTGTTGCATGCGTACTCAGTAGTCATTTTATTAGGTACCTCCTGTGTTTATCTTCATGGTCTTCTGCTGCTGTAGCCCATCCACTTCAAAGTTCGACATGTTGTGCATTCAGAGATGCTCTTCTGCACACCATTGTTGTAATGTGAGGTTACTTGAGATGCTGTCCCCTTCCTGTTAGCTTGAACCAGTCTGGCCATTCTCCTCTCACCTTTCTCATTAACAAGGCATTTTCACCCACAGAACTGCTGCTCACTGAACGGTGCTTTTTTTGTTTTTCACTGGTCCTCTGTGAAGTCTAGAGACTGTTATGTGTGAAAATCGCAGGAAAATCAGCAGATTCTGAAATATTCAAGCCTTCCCATGTGGCATTAACAAACATTTCATGTTCAAAGTCACTTCAATCATTTTCTTCCCCATTCTGATGTTTAGTCTGAACAACAACTGAACCTCTTGACCATTTCTGCATGCTTTTATGCATTGAGATGCAGCCACATGATTTACTGATTAGATATTTGCATTAACGAGCTAGTATACAGGTGTAGCTAATAAAGTGGCCACTGGGTCTATACCCCTGATATATCCGAGAACAGCACCAATTTACCTGTGCAGGTGCACTGAGAAGCTGATAAGGATGAGAAGATTGGGCAGGAGTTACATCATCACCTGGATTGACTCACTGCTGGAAAGTTGAGACAACTCCATTACACAGTGGGAAATAGAAACATAGAAAACCTACAGCACAATACAGACCCTTCAGCCCACAGTGCTGTGCTGAATATGTACTCACTTTAGAAATTATTGAGGGTTACCAACAGCCCTCTATTTTTTCTGAACTCCATGTACCTATCCAGGATTCTTTTAAAAGTCCCTATCGCATCCACCTCCACCACCATCACCAGCAGCCCATTCCATGCACTCGCCACTCTCTGCATAAAAAAAACTTATCCTTGACATTCCCTCTGTACCTACTTCCAAGCACCTTAAAACTATGCCCTTTCGTGCTAGCCACTTCAGCCCTGGGATAAAGCCTTTGGCTATCCACATGATCAATGCCCCTCATCATCTTGTACACCTCTATCAGGTCCCCTCTCATTCTCTGTCACTCCAAGGAAAAAAGTCCGAGTTCACTCAACCTATTCTCATAAGGTATGCTCCCCTATCCAGGCAACATCCTTGTAAATCTCCTCTGTACTCTTTCTATAGTTTCCACATCCTTCCCCCTATAGTGAGGTGACCAGAACTGAGCACAATACTCCAAGTGGGGTCTGACCAGGGTCCTATATAGCTGCAACATTACCTCTCGGCTCTTAAACTCAATCCCACGATTGATGAAGGCCAATGCACCATATGCCTTCTTAACCACAGAGTCAACCTGTGCAGCTGCTTTGAGTGTCCTATAGACTCGGACCCCAAGATCCCTCTGATCCTCCACACTGCCAAGAGTCTTACCATTAATACTATATTCTGCCATCATATTTGACCTACCAAAATGAACCACCTCATACTTACCTGGGTTGAACTCCATCTGCCACTTCTCAGCCCAGTTTTGCATCCTATCGATGTCCCACTGTAATCTTTGCCAGCCCTCCACACTATCCACAACACCCCCAACATTTGTGTCATCAGCAAATTTACTAACCCATCCCTCCACTTCCTCATCTAGGTCATTTATAAAAATCTCGAAGAGAAGAGGACCCAGAACAGAACCTTAATGCACACCACTGGTGACTGACCTCCATGCAGAATATGACTGGTCTACAACCACACTTTGCCTCTTGGGCAAGCCATTTCTGGATCCACAAAGCAATGTCCCCTTGGATCCCATCCCTCCTTACTTTCACAATAAGCCTTGCATATTCTTGCTGAAATCCATATAAATTACATCTACTGCTCTAGCTTCATCAATGTGTTTAGTCACATCCTCAAAATATTCAATCAGGCTCACAAGGTACGACCTGCCTTTGACAAAGCAATGCTGACCACTCCAAATCATATTATACATCTCCAAATGTTCATAAATCCTGCCTCTCAGGATCTTCTCCATCATCTTACCAACCACTGAAGTAAGACTCATAGTCTATAATTTCCTGGACTATCTCTACTCCTTTTCTTGAATAAAGGAACATCCGCAACCCTCCAATCCTCCAGAACCTCTCTTGTCCCCTTTGATGATGCAAAGATTATTGCCAGAGGCTCAGAAATCTCCCTCACCAGTAGCCTCAGGTATATCTTGTCCAGTCCTGGTGACTTATCCGGGCCTACCAGCCCTGACTAGGAGTTGAGGATGCCATCATCTACCTGCTGAACCGTGTCTATGCCCACCTGGACAAGCCAGCGAGCACTGTGAGAGTCATGCTTTTTGACTTCTCCAGTGCGTTCAACACCATCCACCCTGCTCTGCTGGGTGAGAAGCTGACAGTGATGCAGGTGGATGCTTCCCTAGTGTCATGGATTATTGATTACCTGACTGGCAGACGTGCGCTTGTAACACTGTGTGTCAGACAGAATGGTCAGCAGCACTGGGGCTCCACAGGGGACTGTCCTTTTTCCCTTCTCTTCACCATCTACACCGCGGACTTCAACTACTGCACAGAGTCTTGCCATCTTCAGAAGCATTCTGATGACTCTGCCATAGTTGGATGCATCAGCAAGGGAGATGAGGCTGAGTACAGGGCTACGGTGGGAAACTTTGTCACACGGTGTGAGCAGAATCATCTGCAGCTTAATGTGAAAAAGACTAAGGAGCTGGTGGTGGACCTGAGGAGGGCTAAGGCACCGGTGACCCCTGTTTCCATCCAAGGGGTCAGTGTGGACATGGTGGAGGATTACAAATACCTGGGGATACGAATTGACAATAAACTGGATTGGTCAAAGAATACTGAGGCTGTCTACAAGAAGGGTCAGAGCCATCTCTACTTCCTGAGGAGACTGAGGTCCTTTAACATCTGCCGGACGATGCTGAGGATGTTCTACGAGTCTGTGGTGGCCAGTGCTATCATGTTTGCTATCAGTGCTGGGGCAGCAGGCTGAGGGTAGCAGACACCAACAGAAGTAACAAACTCACTTGTAAGGCCAGTGATGTTGTGGGGGTGGAACTGGACTCTCTGACGGTGGTGTCTGAAAAGAGAATGCTGTCCAAGTTACATGCCATCTCCCATCTCCCAATGTCTCCCATCCACTCCATAATGTACTGGTTAGGCACAGGAGTACATTCAGTCAGAGACTCATTCCACCGAGATGCAACACTGAGCATCATAGGAAGTCATTCCTACCCATGGCCATCAAACTTTACAACTCCTCCCTCAGAATGTCAGACACCCTGAGCCAATAGGCTGGTCCTGGACTTATTTCCACTTGGCATAATTTACTTATTATTATTTAATTATTTATGGTTTTATATTGCTATATTTCTACACTATTCTTGGTTGGTGCGGCTGTAATGAAACCCAGTTTTCCTTGGGATCAATAAAGTATGTCTGTCTGTCTGTCCACAGGGATACTCTCTAGTATCCGACTCTTGTCCTTCCCTCTCCTGACTGTTACCCATTTATCTGTCTCCTGAGGCCCCGGTATGACTACTTGCCTATTGCTCCTCTCTATCACCTCCTCACTTTCCCTGACCAGACAAAGGTAATCGAGCTGCATCTCCAGTCCCCTAACCCAGTCTCTAAGGAGCTGCAGCTTAATGCACCTGGCACAGATGTGGCCATCTGGGAGACTGGGAGACTCCCGGACATCCCACATCTGACACCTAGTACAGAACACCAGCCTCACAGACATACTTCCTGTTTCTATTCTTCACAAGTAATTTACCTCGACTCGACACGTCATCGCCAAAGCCCCGTTGACCCAAAGCCCTCTACTCCAGCGCCCGCTCTATAAAGCTGTCTTCTTTTTAAACTCTTCCCGCCGGTCTAACTCGCTGACATCCAAGCACCTGTGCAGTCGTGCCTCGATCAAACCACCGCAGAAAAAATGATTTCCTTTTAAATTCTTCCCTCTGGCCTAACTGGCTGATATCCACGCACCTCCGCAGTCGTGCCTCAATCAAAACATGTGGACTATATTCTAGTGTGTTGTGATATTTTGTTTAACCTCTTAACTGAGATCACTCTGTGGGGTGAAGGCCCTTTTCATGATCAAACAACCAACTGCCCTTGATGAAATTGTGGAGTTTCAGAGACACTGTACTATTGAAATTCAGTAAGATTTGTGTTGTTCTTTATAGGACAAAAATAGGGGAGTGTGGAAGTTGTGGCAAAGCAAGGGTTAAGGAAATGTCCCTTCTTTTTATTCTGGTGTCTTCTCCCTTCCTTCTCTGTCCTGAAGAAGGGTATTGGCCTGAAATGCCGACTATCTAATCATTTCCACAGATGCTGCCTGACCTGTTACTTTCCTCCAGCATTCTGTGTTTGTTTCATTGGAAGACAGAACCCAGCTTACAGAATCCACAATAATAATACTGACCAAAGTCAGTACATTCACTAAATTGATGGTAGAAGAGAATGAAGCCAATGCAGATCTCATTGAAAAGAAACTTAAATATTTATTATGAAAGTTGAAATTAGAAAAATTCAGTAGCAAATAGTATTACTAAAATGTAAGTATGCTTAGATGATTAGGGACAAAGAGACCCTAAAAGGTTCAAACATGGCAGTGGTAATGGGAAAAGGGATATACCTCAATTTGACATACTATTGAACTTGTCTCTACTTTATTTGTTTGAAACTGTTCCAGAAATTTTCATTGCATTTTGCTTAATTGTCAGTTTTGTTCATTTCTCAAGTTAGTCTGCATAAAATGAATTTCTCTTGGTTTGGCTGTAAATGAAGCAGCAGTCAGGTGCCTAATAATGGTGAGATTGTGGGAAAGGAGAATACTGATAAATGTCAACATTTTTTTATAAACTCAACTCTGCTCTCAAAAGGTTGTGCACGTTATCAGAATGCCAATTTTAACTTCCCTGCAGAAGAGGAGGTGCATGTCCTTCTCACTAATGTATTGCTCTTCACCTGCAACCTAACTTCCTGCTGTGCCACAACTTATGAGAACACAAGTAGGATGCGTGTAGAATTTAGATGCTGGAACTACTCATCAAAGTAGGCAGCATCCATGAGAGAGAAAAACAATTACCATGTAAGATTAATAATCTTTACCCCTAAACTTAATTCTAAGTAGAGCATGCCCCTTGAGGACCACTTTACACGGATGTGACATTGAATGGCACACATTCATACAGCAAAATTTAAACAGAGCATGTGGCTGGTTGAAGCATGCATCAAACTATCAATATGTCACACCACACCCCAGCAACTGGGGTTTTAACATGCATTCTGACAACACTCAAAAAAAAAGCAAATATCCAAAAAGGAAGTAAAAGAACAAATAGCACATAATTATCTAGTGGTGTATAGGGAATTACAGAGGCATGAGAGTGGATATCGGACAGCTGGGGAACGATGCTGGAGGGATAGTAATCAGGGACAATAAAATGAAGAACAAAATGAGTAAGTATTTTGCTTCGGTCTTCACTGTGGAAGGCACTGGCAGTATGGTAGAAGTTCCAAGTTGCAAACAACAGAATATCTGCAGACGCTGGAAATCCAAGCAACACACAAAATGTTGGAGGAACTCCACAAGCCAGGCAGCATCTATGGAATAAAGTACAGTCAACATTTCAGGCCAAACCCTTCAGCAGGACTGGAGAGAAAAAAAGCTGAGGAGTAGATTTGAAAGGTGGGGGAAGAGGAGAGAGAAATGCCAGGCAATAGCTTGGAGGGGGAGGGATGAAGCAAGGAGCTGGGAAGTTGATTGGTGAAAGAGACAGAAGGCCATGGAAGAAAGAAAAGGGTGTGGGGGAGGAACACCAGAGGGAGGCGATGAGCAGGCAAGGAGATAACATGAGAGAGGGACAAGAGGATGGGAAATGGTGAAGGGGAGAGGCATTACTGGATTAGACAGATTAGGAGAATGGGTAAAGAAATGGCAGACGGAATACAGTGTCAGGAAGTGTATGGTCATGCACTTTGGTAGAAGAAATGAAGGTGTTGACTACTTTCAAAATGGAGAGAAAATACAAAAAAAACTGAGGTGTAAAGGGACTTAGGAGTCCTTCTGCAGGATTCCCTAAAGGTTAATTTGCAGGCAGAGTCTGTGGTGAGGAAGGCAAATGCAATGCTAGCATTCATTTCAAGAAGACTAGAATATAACAGCAAGGATATAATGAGATTTTACAAAGCACTGGTGAAGCCTCACTTAGAGTAGTGTGAACACTTTTGGTGCCCCTTATGTTAGAAAGTATGTGCTGAAACTGGAAAGGGTTCAAAGGAGATTCACGAAAATGATCCCACGTTTGAATGGCTTGTCATATGAAGAGCGTTTGATGACTTTGGGCCTATATTCCCTAGAAGTCAGAAGAACGAAAGGTAACCTTATTGAAAACTATCAATGGTGAAAGGCCTTGATAGAGTGGATGCAAAGGAGATATTTCCTATAGTGGTAGAGTTTAAGACCAGAGGATACAGCCTCAGAATAGTGGGGCATCCTTTTAGAACTGAGATGAGAAGGAATCTTTTTAGCCAGAGAGTGGGGAATCTGTGGAATTCTTTGCCACAGGCAGCTGTGGCCAATTATTTATGTATATTTAAGGCAGAGGTCAATCGATTTTGAGGTCAGGGCACGAAGGGATACGGGGAGAAGGTAGGAGATTGGGGCAGAGATGAAAATTGGATCAGCCACAATGAAATGGTGAAACAGACTCAATGGGCCAAATGGCCTAATTCTGCTCCTATATCTTATCTTAACAATTTATGTTTCTACCTACAAGATAAAATGCCAAACATGATATCTGATCCACATGTCAGCTTCTCCCATTACCACTGGCACAGACTGAACGTTTTTAAGGTGCACTGTCAGTTTATGACAACAACTACTCTAGGCAATCGTTACTTTGCATTTCTCCCCATATTTCAAATCAAAGAAATGAGGTGCTAATACACTGTTTATTATTTTTTGCTCTTTTTAATGCTTAAGTAACTTCCTTGTGTGAAAATTTAATGATTTATTTTCCCCAGGGAACATTCATGTCAAAGTGTCGCTCATTCATCTGGCAACCTTGATATTTTTTATCCACTGAAATAGGCAGTGAAAATCTGGAGCCAAAC